>NC_064823.1:28693650-28996680 GCF_024166365.1 Elephas maximus indicus | reverse complement strand
TATTTTTATCCCCAATTTAGGTTCATTTGATCTACTGATTTACACAGATGAAGATTTGGTTGTACCTGAGAAATGGGAAGAATCAGGACCACAGTTCATTATCAGTTCTGAGGAAGTCCGTCTTCGTTCATTCACTACTACAATCCACAAAGTAAATAGCATGATGGCATACAAAACTCCGGTCAATGGCTGAGGGATGAGCTGAGAAAAATAATGTACTTGGCAATTCTCAAATGTGTTTTCCTGAAAGGAAGTCAACTACAAGTTGATATTTTTATTTCACTGGTGAATTTTTAGGTGGGGAAACAACATTATACCCTCCTGAAGTGTACATCATCCATTTTTTGTACCTGTTTAATGTTCCATGGAGTTGACATCATGAATTTGAGGAGATGATGGCATTATCCCTTCACTGATGTATTTGGCTAAATAGATGAGCACAAAAGCATATTGCACGTTGTCCAAAAGGGAATCAGTGTTCTAATGTCAGTTCTTTTGAAGGTGGCAACGGTAGTTGGAAAAACTTTAACTATAAAGCTAAATAACTTGCTAAATCAGACATTTTGGTCAAGTAGCTTGAGTCAGAATATAGGTAGGGTGATATTTAATTGTAAATTACTGCAAAAATAGTCTGACTATTCAGAATCTTTGTTTAGATCCTGAAAATAATATAATCCATAAGTCAAGAAATATTGAGGTCCGTCCAGCATTTTTTTAGATCTAGAGTTCCCATGTTGAAAAAAATTCCAATTATTTGACTTTATATAACTTTACCTATGAAGCTTTGAATGTTTCTACTGTTTAATTTCCTGTGATAGAGAACTCTTTGAAAATGTCCTTTTATGTTTGATAAAATCAAGCTTTTAATGACAATGGTGAAATAAAGTTAAATTTGTGTGTTTTAAATTTGTCTTAAAATGTTTTGATACTGGTGTTAAATGGTAGGTGGGATGGGTTCAGTATTGCAAATGATTTTTTTGTGTCACCTAGGCTATAGGTCCAAAGCATACAAAGACGAGGAAATCTTGAGGTACCTTGAATCTATTGTGTTTGGTTATACCACTTTAATCTCATAATAATCGACTTAAAATCAACATTGATTGTTTGTATAACAAGAGATATGCCTTTCGGAATTAGTTCAGTTTAGCAAATGTTGGATTGTAGTACCTTTAGGAGTCCCTGGGTGGCGCAAAAAATTAAGCACTGGACTAGTAACGAAAAGTTTGGTGGTTCAAACTCATCTACAGGCAACTCAGAAATAAGGCCTGGCAATCTGCTTTCAAAATTTCAGAGCCTTGAAAAATATGGAGCAGTTCTACTGTGTGCACGATGGGTTGCCATGAGGCAAAATCAACTCGAGGGGAACTAACAATAACAACAAACTGCCTTTCTACACTCTTAGCCTTACCTTCTTGACTTATGTGTAAGATTTCTCACAATATCCTTAATTACGGCCTTTTTTTTTACTCTCAGCTTGGTTATCTTTGTATACTTATTAAAAAAAAAAACAGCTTGCTTATCCCTGTGCCTGCATTAATACTATCAGCAGGTGTGTTCTATCTAGTTCTCACCTATTTTTCCAAGGTCAATTTATTGCGAACTTCAAAGAAATCTTTTATAATCTATTCTTAATCTCATCTCTTTTGTAGTAAGTAAATTTATTATGTAGCTACAATGTCCATTTGACACTGTTCTCATGTAACTTTCACTTCTAAGTGAATACACATAGCCTGTATTCATTTATTCAAAAATTACATGTTGAGCGTCTATTAATGTGCAAAAATACTATGTTGCAAGTGTCAGGATGAATGAAATAACGTTCTGGCCTTTCTGAACCTTAAAATCTTAGGAGGCAAAGGAAAATACATTGCAGAGGACCATAAAGTAGCCACACATGTCATTTAATTATGTATTTCTTTGTCTTCATTACTTCACTTGATGAATCATATTTTTTGATCCAATTGCATACTTTTTAAGAATGAAGTGCATTGTCTTATATTCCTTCATCTCAGTGCTTAGCAAATAGATGCTACTCTTTGATGGTGGTTATAGTGAATGCTGTTAAGAAAGCCCATACCCTAAGGAGCTGTTGAAGCTACCTAAATGAGGCCCAGGTGGCTAGAAAGGGTTACCCACAAGTCTTTTCTTCAATAAGAAAAGTAATAGTGCAGAAATGGAAGTGATTTTGAATTAGGTATAATCAAAAGTCTCTAGGTTTCCAAACAACATACAGTATAACACAAAGTGGACACTATTAAAATTAAAGCATTCCTTTGGATTCTTGGACAGTTCATAACCTCTAACATTTGAAATATAGGTTGAGAAGGAAAACAGAAATGGAACATTGGAATAAATAAGGAGAAATGAAAATCCTGGTTGTATTTTTAGGAAATATGTTTGAAAATCTTTAAAGAAAGCAAGGACTGTTTATCCTTCAAGAAGCATTGAATGCCTATGTAGTAAACAATGGAAATGGTAAATAAGATGTGGTTCTTCCCCAAAGGAGCTCACATATTACTGATCACACTAAAATTTCAGGCATTCATGTCTTTATTT
This sequence comes from Elephas maximus indicus, assembly GCF_024166365.1. Taxonomy (NCBI): domain Eukaryota; kingdom Metazoa; phylum Chordata; class Mammalia; order Proboscidea; family Elephantidae; genus Elephas; species Elephas maximus. The sequence goes on along the minus strand of NC_064823.1, from coordinate 28,994,124 downwards.
GGCGAATTAAATGATCTTGTTTTAATTTGTGATTTAGTATAGCACTGACTTCTTTCTCCTTTAAGAGACATCTCCAGAAATTAATGCTGTGAATTTTAATGTTTCTCATTGAAAATAGTTTTAATGATAGGAGCTTCTGTCCTGTGGTCTGTAGCTGCAACTCTGTAGTACCAATTCTGCATCAGGTAAGCTCTTGTTTTGAAAATAAAAGCTAGTTTAGGGAAGGTTTAATGGAAGAGTGTTAACCGCATAAGGAATCAAAGGCTGAAAACCTGAGAAGTAGGGCAGCTTTAGAGTCCTCAGTGACAGCAACTGTGGATTCTCTATCTCTATGTAATAAATAGAACTTTGCCCAAATGACCTTGCTTGATGGGTTCAAGAACAATGTCAATAGAAAGCTTTGTTTGTCTTTCAGTTTGAGAATGAAGAATGTAAAACTGAAATCACGTTTTCAAAGGTTCAGCATATACTTCAGTCACTTCATCTCAGCTAGTACCGTTAACAGAGTTAAATTTTCCGATTTTACATTTGCATGACACTGTTTGCTGTTGTAGGGTTCTAAAGGCCAGGCTATGTATCAGTTATGAAATAAACATGTTGGAATTGAATAGGAGTCAAGCTACGAGCTTTATTGTTAAAGCGAGATTAGAAAACAGCTTCGGTCTATGACTCCAATTGGACTTGTTCCAACCTGTTTCTACACCTTTAGGCGTACCTTAGGGGAAGACATTTAAAGCAAACAGCTTGTAAGGTTTGTGACAGGTTTCTACACCATTTTAAACAGAGACATGAAGATTCCAAGAGTCTGGTGAGCCTCTAGACCTGGCCTAGACTCTGGTTCAGTTTTGCTTACCATAGGTAGAGGAATGAAAACATGTTCCGGTTGAGCCCATCAAAGTCTGAAATAGATCCCAGAAGGGACTGAGCTACACCTGGCTTCCAGGATCCTTCTCCTAGTGTCTTCAGTCTGAGAAGTCAAGCCTTCGTGGGAATGTCCAAGCAGAGGTATAAGAGTGTCACGTATTAGGTGGGTTTTGCTGCATAGAAAGAGCCATGGGGTATCAATAAGCTCTTATTCTCACAAGTCTACAGGTTAGCTGAAATTGTTGTGTTCCACATACCTCATTCTACCATCAGAGGGGCAGTGACTAGGTAAGACTGTTAAGGCTTGACTTCAGAACCTTCACACTGATGTTTTTCCCACATTCCGCTAATGAAAGCAAGACTCATGGTGAAGCCAAATATCAACGGGCAGGGGATGATACATGGAGATGAGGGAGGGGAAACATGAAAGCAATCTGATAAATCAGGGGTTGACAAACTTTTTCTGTAAAGGGCCAGATAGTAAATAGTTCAGGCTTTGTAGGCGTCTGGTTTCTGTTGCACCTAGTCAAGTTTGCCATTGTATCTCAAAAGCACATATAGACAATACATAAAGAAATGAGCCTGGCTGTGTTCCAATCACAAAAACCAAGTGATGGGCAGGATTTGGCCCAATGGTTGTCGTTTGTCTGTAGTAGATCATAGTTTCTTCTTTGGTCACAAATATTAAAACCCCTCCCTACTTCTGAGGATTCCATTTTGTGACATTTATTTAAGGCTCACATGTAAAACAATATCATTTGTTATCTCCATCCTTAGCATCTGAAATCATATGGGAAGTCTCCCTATTTTATCTTAATTCCATATTCTCTGAAGCACAAATCAAGGACAAAATTCATCAAGGTATTTGTTGCCCAGGACACCCCATAGTAAATTCTGATATGAAAACTTGGGAAGTGACTTCTGTGCCATGTTGTTGTTGTTGTTAGGTGCCAACAAGTCGGTTCCAACTCATAGCGACCCTATGAATGACAGAACGAAACACTGCCCTGTCCTGAGCCATCCTTACAATCGTTGTTATGCTTGAACTCATTGTAGCCACTGTGTCAATCCACCTCCTTAAGGGTCTTCCTCTTTTCCGCTGACCCTGTACTCTGCCATGCATGGTGTCCTTCTCCAGGGTCTATCCCTCCTAACAACATGTCCAAAGTATGTAAGAATGCAAAGCATGGGAATTCTATGCCATAAGAAAAGTGCCATACAATTGTGTAAAAAGAGACTCAGCACAGCGGAACTGCTCTATATCTGCATCTCTATATCTTCTTTTCACTAAAGTCGAACGCTTGATAAACGTTTATTCTTTTTATTATTAGAGTATACCTAAGTTTCTTACGGAAACCCTGGTTGCATAGTGGTTAAGAGCTACGGCTGCTAACCAGAAGTTTGAATCCACCAGGTGCTCCTTGGAAACTCTATGGGGCAGTTGTACCCTGCCCTCTAGGGTCGCTATGAGTCAGAATCGTCTGGATGGCAATGGGTTTGGTTTGTTTTTTTAAGTTTCTTATGTTTATTAACCTCCCATATATTTTTAGAATAAAGACCACCCATAAAATATTAGCACAATAAGATATCCTCATAGACATTTTTTTCTTCACGTTTATGTTTTCATTTGGAAACCCTGGTGTCATAGTGGTTAAAAGTTCAGCTGTTAACTAAAAGGTCGGCAGTTCAAATCCACCAAGTAAGTTCTCCTTGGAAATCCTCTGGGGTAGTTCTACTCTGTCTTGTAGGGCCTCTATGAGTCGAAATTGGCTCGATAGCAATGGGTTTGGTTTTTTTTTTTTGTTGTTTTCATTTGGTTGCTTAGTATCTAAAATTTATTTTGATTACCAAACATGAAAAATCTGAATATCTGTAGTAATGCTACGTTGTAACTTTTATGTTTTCCACCAGATGTCACTAATGCTGTGATGTTCATATTAAGATGATTTTTTTTTTTTACTTTTTTGATTATAATATTCAACTCTATAAATTAGAGGCTAGCATCGAGATAATTTGAAAATTATAAAAATATGAAGACATTGGAAAAAACACTCTTAGCATCTATTATTTGCTAGGCACTTTATGTGAATTATTTAATTCACACAAGAGCAATTTGAGTTACTTTTTAAAAGTACTGATTCACCGTTTAGGAAATGGAGGCTCAGAGAATTCAAGGTACTTACCAAGGCCTTTCTTTAAATAAATGGTGGTGCTGGGATTCAAAATCAGGTAAGCCTGTCTTCCAGACCCACTCACATTCTACTCTATTACCAACTTCCTCCTCTCCCCGCAAGCGTGGGCAACTATGGAAGCATGGAGACTAGTTAGGAAGCTACTGAAGCCGTCAAGGAGAGAGACAGTGAATGTTTGGATGAGTGTAGTAATGGTGGAGGTGGTTAGGAGAGGTTGCTGATGGCACTTACTGATGGATGGGATGTGGGTATGAGAAAGAGGAATCAAAGATGCCACCTAAATTTTTGGCGTGGCAATCAGGTGAATGGTGGTATCATCAACAGAGAACACTTGGTATGGGCATACTGGAGGGAAGAAACAAGTATTCTGTTTTGAATAAAATTTTTGATTGAAGTTGAAAGGAGATGTATGTCAAGTGGACAGTTGAATATTTAATGAGTTTGGGGTTCAAAAACTGAGGAGCTAGAGATTTGTGAATCATCAGAGCCTAAACTCACCTGCAGAAAAAGACAGCAAAGACACAAATGCTGAAGACTGAGTACTACAACACACCAATGTTTAGACAGAGCAGACTCTGTTACTTTTTCGTATAGCTGGGAGTTGTTTGGACAATCTTGGCTATCCTATATTTTGTAATGTTAATATGGTTTTTTAGTCTGTGCATTTGACTGTAGGAGGTCCTACATTTTTAGAGAACATTGACTATTAGAACACGTGCAGAAAAGGTAGCAGGGCTGATGAGGAGTTTGGAAGAACTGCCACATGCAGAACATTAACTGGTAATATCTGTAAAATTGAAGACTTAAGGTGTAAGCGTGGACAGTGTGATTATTGTTGTTAGCTGCCATTGTGTTGGCTTCCGACTCATGGTGATCCTATACATGATGGAATGAAATGCCACCTGGTCTGTGCCATTTCCTCACCATCAAATGTAAATCTGATCATTGTAATCCATGGGGTTCTCCTTGGTTGATTTTTGGAAGTAGATCACAGACCTTTCTTCCTACTTAGTCTTAGTCTGGAAGCTCCAATGAAAACTGTTCATTACCATAGTAACATGCAGTCTTCAACTGGCAGATGGGTGGTGACTGTAGTTACTGTCAAGTGTAGTGATGATCATGTTGGGCAAAGATAGGATTCATTTTCTTTGGCATTCTAGGACAGAAGCAGAACTGATTGGAAACTATACTAGATTTATTTGCTCAGTTATAAAGTAGAATTTTATAGCAATGAGTGTTGGGAAACAGTGGTAATTGCCAATATTTAATTCTGAGCTCTCTTTCTCTTCCTGAAAATGTTCATACATATCATAAGGAGGTTGTACACTTTCCTTTTTTGATGGAAGCTTGAATTAAATGACTTGTGAGTTTCCTCCCACCTCAAGGATACTGTGAATCCGTAAAGGACAGTCATAATAAAGAGGGTAGATTTACAACTGGTAGACCTTTCCACTGGAATAAAAGATAAGTAGGTGACTCATCCGTGAGTTCAGTCAGTTGGAAATAGGACAGGTAGTACAAACTGAGTGATAGGACTCCTTGCTCCTCTGACAAATCTAATTTCCAATAAAGTTAAATTTCCTAATATATTTATGTAAGAATATTCAATCAACAGTTGTCAATTTTCTCCTTCGGATACAGGTTGACATTGCTCTTATTGGAATATAAATAGACTCAAACACACTGTTGCTCTCATACTTGAAGTGGTTTTTCATACATTCCGCATTGCCAAATAATTTTTATTTCACTTAAAAATTTTGTTGATTTCTAGGTTTATTCAGAGTAGTTCTGTTCTAAAGAAAGTATCATTTATTTTAAAAAAGTGCTATTTTTAAGAGAAAATTTAGTCCAAATAAGTGTATTTAAATCCCAATAAATTTTTACTTATCTCATGAGATGGGTCTGTATCTTCTTTCTTGTTTTTTTTTCTGCTGGTAGTCATTCTAATTTAAAAGTACTTTATTATAAACATTTTTTTTTTTTTTTTTGTTAGCATCTGATCTTTATTGTTACTCATTTATGTATATCATACATCGGCCTCCAGAGTAACAGAGAACTTTTATTTGTGATAGGACTCTCTGGCCTTGAATTATTTAGGCTGTGTTTATGTTTAACTGATGTCTGCTTTTCTATTCACTGAGATTTTTTAAAAAAACGTTCAAATATTTATATATTGCTTTTATTAAATATATAATAAATACTGTAAAATTTTAAATAATAGTATATAAATGAAAAAGTAATCACTTTTAATGGCTTAGCATAGTCTTCAAAACATTTTTCTATACAAATATATGTATACTAAGCATATAATGTAGGTGTGTGTGCGTATGTATATATATATACTTACGCACACACACCAATCTATCTTGCAAGAAGTACAACCAGAATGCTCCTTAGAAGGAAGGATGGTGAGACTGCATCTTTCGTATTTTGGACATGTTGTCAGGAGGGATCAGACTTGGAGAAGGACATCCTGCGTGGTAAAGTAGAGGGTCAGTGAAAAGGAGGAAGACTCTCAACAAGATGGATTGAGACAGTGGCTGCAACAATGGGATCATGTATAATAATGATTGTGACGATGGTGCAGGACCGGCAGTGTTTCGTTCTGTGATACACACAGTTGCTATGAGTCAGAACCGACTCCACAGCACCTAATAACAAGAACAACATATATATATGTATATGTTGTTGCCAGGTGCCATCCAGAATAAAACAGTGCCTGATCCTGCACCATCCTCACATGTTTGCTAGGTTTGAGCCCACTGTTGTAGCTACTGTGTCAGCCCATCTCCTTGAGAGTATTCCTCCCTTTCACTAACCCACTACTTTACCAAGCACAATGTCCTTCTCCAGAGACTAGTCCCTCCTGATAACATGCCCAAAGTATATAAGACAAAGTCTCGCCATCCTCACATCTAAGGAGCATCCTGGCCATACTTCTTCCAAGACAGATTTGTTCATTCTCTGGCAGTCCATGGTATATTCAATATTCTTCACCAACACCATAATTCAAAGGCATCAGTTCTTCTCTGGTCTTCCTTATTCACTGTCCAGCTTTCTCATGTATATGAGACAACTGAAGAGACCACGGTGTGGTACAATTAGTTACTTTTGTGTATGGCCTTTCTAGCCATGGTCTTGTGACTCCCAGCCAGGTGATTGTGTGATAGGGTAATTGTGCCCTACGAAGTGGGCTCATCAGTTTTGCCTTAAAAGACCCAATTTCAGAACAGTGAAGAGGAGCCTACTACTAAGGAAGGAGATACCCAGCAGCAGAGACCCCAGCAGCAGGAGACAGCATAGTGAGCTTTCTGGCCCATGAAGTGAGCAAGTTGAGTGCCTTTGGGCAGAGACTGAGGGCCCAGGACAGGTGTGCCTGTGAGTACAGCTAGGAAGAGGCTATCCTGATGCAAGAACTGTATCTTGACTGTTCTGAGCCTGAATTGTAACTGTTACTTCCCTAATAAACCCCATAATTGTGAAAATTGACTGTGAGTTCTGTGTGGCCATTGCAGTGACTTATCAAACCCAGTACAGAGTGCTGTGGGAGGAATGGTTGGTGTCAAAACTGGTAAAGATGGCAGAGAAAGGAGGCATTTCTGACCCCCACCTCATAGGAATCAGCCTTGCACTGTTGATGTTGGTAGCCCTTCCCACTTGCAGAGTCTGAGGAGGTCAGACGCTCCCCCAAGCTGCTTCTGCACATGGCTTGGGTCAGGTGCACCTTAGTCTTCAAAATGACATCTTTGTTTTTTAACACTATAAAGAGGTCTTTTGCAGCAAATTTCCCCAATGCAATATGTCGTCTGATTTCTTGACTGCTGCTTCCATGGGCATTGATTGTGGATCCAAGTGAAATGAAATCCTTGACAACTTCAATCTTTTGCCCCTTTATCATGATGCTGCTTATTGGTCTAGTTGCGAGGATTTATATTTTCTTTATGTTAAGGTGTAACCCATACTGAAGGCTGTAGTCTTTGATCTTCGTAAGTACGTGCTTCAGGTTCTCTTTGCTTTCTGCAGGCAAGTTTGCATCATTCGCATATCGAAGGTTGTTGATGAGTTTTCTTCCAATCCTGAGGCCATGTTCTTCATATAGTCCAGCTTCTCGAATTATTTTCTCAGCATGGAGCTTGAATAGGTGTTGTGAAAGATACAACCCTGAGGCAGAACTTTCCTGATTTTAAACCATGCGGTATCCCCTTGCTCTGTTCAAACGACTGCCTCTTGGTCTATGTACAGGTTCCTCATGAGCACAACTAATTATTCTGGGATTTCCATTCTTTGCAATGTTATCCATAATTAGTTAGGACCCACACGGTCGAATACCTTTGAATAGTCAATAATATACAAGTAAACACCCTTCTGGCATTCACTGCTTTCAGCCAAGATCCATCTGGCATCAGCAATGACATCCCCCTTTCCACACCCTCTTCTGAATCCGGCTTGAATTTCTGGCAGTTCCTTTTTGATGTAATGCTGCAGCCATTTTTTAATTTTCATTGACAAAATTTTACTTGCATGTTTTTCATGATATTGTTTGATAATTTTCACATTCTGTTGGATCGTCTTTCTTTGGAATGGGCACAAATACACATAAATATGTTTTATTGGATCTTGTTAAATATATCCTCCCTGTGCCTCGTTTTTCATTTAATACTATACAGTGAAGTATTTAGTACTTTTAACCTTTTTTATAACTATTTTTGTGATAAACATTTCCAATTTTTATGATAAAAAGTATCCAAATATTACCGTGGAGTTTAATGTGAAAATTAAAATTTCACCTTCTGCCTTTCTCTCTTCACTGAATTAACGCGATAGTCTGATCCACAACTTGATCATGGAGATGACACAGGACCGAGCAGCCTTTCTTTCCATTGTGCATGGGGTTGCCATGATTTGGGGGTTGATTCCACAGCAGCAAACTATAACAACAGTTTCTTATGCATGCTTCTACATGGAAACGTTTATGTATTATATATTTACAGATACATATAAATAAGTTCATACAAAAGATGTAATTTCCCAACTTGATATTTTCAATTAATATATGTTTTCAGTATAAATTTGCATGTATCTGTCTTTCTAAGACTGTTCTGTAGTATTCCGTTAATTTATTTAATGAATCCCCTCTTGATGGCACTCAAGTCACCTTACCTTTCTCGCTTTTCCAAAATAATGCTGAAGAACGTGTCTTTGCGCATGTGTCACGCTTTAGTCAGAAGCAGAATTGTGGGGTCAATGGGTAAGTAACTGGTCCACAGCCAAGGAAAATCCTCTTCTGACTCCCTGACAAGCCTATCAAAAAGAGTGTTTCCCCAGCTTTTCCCAATGGCTCTTAATTTTTATATCCTTTTAGAAGCTGAGTTTCTAGAACAAATTGGTGTTCCTCTAGTGTGCTTTACAAATTTTGAACTTATTTTATTGGATTACTTCATATTTACACTCTCCAAACCCTAGTGGTATAGTGGTTGAGTGCTACGGCTGCTATCCAAGAGGTCTGCAGTTCGAATCTGCCAGGCACTCCTTGGCAACTCTATCGGACATTTCTCCTCTGTCCTATAGGGTTGCTATGAGTCAGAATCAACTCAACAGCAGTGGGTTTGGTTTCTGGGTTTTTAGGTATTCCATCCTCGGATGACTTTGACAAACGGATGTAAGGAACCAAAAGACAGAGGACTTAATCCTACACCCTACTTGTGCTCTCTAAAGAGTAAATCAGGTATGAATTTGTGAACAGGTATGAAATGTAGTTTTCTAACTAATAAGATTTGTTCATTAAGTAACCTCAGTTACTTAAAATCTCTGAGGAATGAATTTTTGGCTTCATTTGACAATTTATTTTTCATTAAATATATGAAATTCTGCTTTGCATTATTACGTTCAGTGTGACCATGATAAAAGTTTGTGTTGGAATAACTATAGAATGAAACTCATCTACTAAATTTCAAATGTTATTAGTTATACTTACTAAGAACAGATCTTTAGAGATCTTTCCATTCTTTCAAAGTCGGAAGTATTCACTAATGCTTATTTTAAAAAAAGAAAAAAAATCTAGTTAGGCAAGCGACTTAATCTCTATTAGAGTTGACAGTCCTCTTCCAATCTGGCAAAAACATTGTAGCCCTAGCAACAAGACTGTTAGAAAAGGCCTAGAGAGAAAAATGTCAGAATTGGCCCTCTGATTACACAAGTCATTTTATGTTACCATTTCACTTATTTTTGTACTCTTACCATCTGACCTATTTTGATGCTAGAGAAATGTAATACAGTTTGATTTATTTGTTCAAAGTCCATTTTCATCTACATTTATCTGCACCATTGTGCTCCGCAAGCATATTTACACAAAAGACCTTCTGTCAGAGAAAGATCTTTATTGTCTTTGCATGTTATCTATGCCAGAATAGGTCTCCAGGCGGAAGCTGGACCACCCAGACTCCATTTCCATGCAAAGGAAAGATCTCAAACGTGTTTCAAAACGACCTAGATATGGACATAGCCAGTGGATGGCTAGACACGGATGTGTGTTTCCTTCTGAAATGGCAGTTTTACTAAATGCAGATGTTAGTGGTTTGGAGGATTGAGGCTGCAATGTCCAAACTATTTCATGTCTAACATACAGTTATTGGATCACTGTGTTCACAGTCATAATAGCCAGTACAGCACTGTAAAGAACTGTCTGTCCAGTCCACAGCTGCAAGGATGAAAACAGGAAATTCATGTACATTGATTATCCACTGTGTGCCAGGCACTAATTAGGTGCTTTTCACCTGTTCAGCTCGGTGCCTCTAAATGAATGGAAGTTGGAGTTGGAGGGAGTGTTGGGGTGCTTGGGTCATAGTCTTGGCTGTGGTCTTGGAAATATGGGGTTAACCATGAGGCAAAGGAAATAATGAAGTCTCATTCCTAAATGAGGAGTCCTCAAATGAAAGAAACTGCCACCTTAAAGCCTCAATTCAGACCCATGGAGGAAGAATAGTGCAGAGAGAGGAAAAGAACTGGATCCACAATGAAGATTTATAACTGCTGATGCCTGGTGAATTCCAGTGGAGAGCCATAAAGCAAAACCATGAGAAAATGCTCTTAAGGGTGAGAGAACCCTTTTAATTCAACCTGTGAACAGGGAGGGAGTCACACATCGAATTTGTTCATTACCTGTGTTTTCAATCCTCATGACAACTGTGTAAGTGTTATTATCCCCATTTTACAGATGGAAAACCTGAGATTCAGGAAGGTTAAATTATTTTTCTGCTTCAATCACCCAAAATCCACCCCCAGGCTGACTTCAAAGCCAATATTCTTTCCACTATTATCTCATTGCTTTTCAGTTACTACGAGACGGAAGGGTCCCCTGCTCGAGTGTGCCCAGACTTAGCTTAAAGAAGACAGTCACATGAATTGCACCCCAAGTTGGAGAAGTAATAACGTGTCCGTATAATATTTGAATATGAGTTGCATTTACTTTTTAAAAGACACTTTTTTTCCCCCATTATAAGCTGTCATTAAATGTTAATGTCCTGCTGTAGGATAGAAATATTCCTTTTCCTCAGTCAACTTTTTCTTCTCTTGTTTTTTTGTGTTTGTATCCAAATGATGTGTTTGAATTTGGGCTTAACACATAATGCCAATCCTTGTACTCTATAGGTTTTAACCAGTTTGAGAAATAGACACAGAAACAAAGGGGATTGAAATGTAATGTCTACGTTATTACCCAAATTAGGGGATTCCCTGGGTAGAAGAATGAGGCTTATACGTAAGGCAGAAATAGGATTTGCCCTTTCTTCTGATGTGAACTGAGCAGCCCATGTGGTCACAGGTAAAATGGGCAGATTACCTTATTCGTCTTCACCTCTTTCCACCCTTTATCTGGGTATAAGCCTGCATGCTGAACTGTCCAGGGCAGATGTACTTGGAAGCTTAGAAGTCCTGGAGAGACGTGAGCTGTGGCATTTTCTCTTTTTTGCTTGGGATAGAGTGAGAAAGAATCCTGTTTTCCTTCATCAGGATTGGAATGTAAACCCAAAGCATGGAGTAGCAAGCACCCCTCCCAACCTTTGCCAGCTTTTTATTAGCATATTACAGTGTGTATTAAAAAAATTTTTTTTTTTTATTTCATTATGTGAGTTCATTTTAGGTGGTATGTTGATAAGCTTTTTTTTTTTAGTACCTAATTATGTATTTTTATCTGTATGTGTATAACTAACACACTTAACACATTGCTTATCATGAAAAGAATATTGTTTTAAAAATACACTCAGTATTTAAAGAAAAACATTAGGTCAGCCATCATATGAATGACAGGCTGATGTGAAGGCAGCATGTATATGAAGGAAGGTTTGAAAACAATGTCCTATCTCATTGGGCTTAACAAGCATGTCAGAAGGAAGGCAGGATTGGCTGTCCCTCTCAGCAGGGAAACATGTATACTCAAAGGGCTACTGTGTTCCTATCCTGAACCCTGCTTCCTTCCACACTTAAAGTCCTTTTGGAAATTGCTGGTAGGAATTTCACTTTTTGCCCAATAAAAGACTAACAACATGAGTCAGAACAGGGCACCATACAGCACTCTAAACTGAACATGCATTCCCTATCTGATTTCTTATGACTAATTGTGTCCAGTCATGTTGTCCAAAATAGCTCAGCAGACTTTATGTAATGAATGCAAAAACTGTAGCAACATAAAACTATACCAAATATAAACACTTTGAGACTTTTCTCTTTATCAAACTTCTTAATCCTCTTACAAATGAAAGCCCATAGAAACTAAAGTCCAAATTACTTCATTCTCAATTTTATACCATTGGCTCAGTCTCAGCCAGTCTCTCTCAGATTCCTGGGTTCCTGTAGCCACAGCTGTATCCTGGGGTGTCTTTTCACAGGAATTTCTGTAGCTTCTTTAGCTTCTTCAAAGTTAAATTAATTCAAATCTCTCCGTAGTTCAGTTCTCTAAGGGGTCAATAAATCATACAAAAAAACCACAACTCCACTATGGAAGTTACCACAGCAAAATTATAATCCCAGAATTAAGTGAATGGCATAATCTATTTTAACACTACTAGCTGAAAGGTAGGTGGTTTGAACCCATCCAGAAGTGCCTTGGAAGACAGGTCTAGTGATCTGCTCCTGAAAACCCTATGGAGTAGTTCAGCTCTGCACTCATGGGGTTGCCATGAGGTAGAATCACTTTGACAGCAACAAAAAACAACAACAGCATTGTCGGCCAGGTAGCGTGAGCAGAAAGATTTGTGGTATCTAATGTAGGAAGCAGGAACCTTAGAACATCTGGCTTTCATTCCTGTGCAGGACAAATCAGCTGCAACAGTATCAAGAGTTAGCAGCCTTTAAATCCACATTCACTGAGCAGAAATTGTCCAAGTTGTGTCTCCATACGTTTAATATATGTGTGTGTGTGTGTGTGTGTGTATTTGTTGTTGGTAGGGGTGTTGGTGGTGGTGCTTGTGGGGGTCTCCTCATACGTATTACCTACTATCTGAGAGAATGGCATTTAAGTCAATATTGCCTTCTTACACAATTTAAATATTCCGGTTTCCTCATATCCTTGTATTTAGTGTCTTGTGCTTTTGGCACTTCAATGCAAGATTGTGGCCAGTTTAGAGAGAACTTCTACTTCCAAGTTGTTCCAGGTGTGTCCTCTCCAGGTCAGTGGAATGAAGTCTACTCTTCTCTGTGACCATGAGGAATAGGGGAATGACTGTCATCCTATTCCCTCAACACTATATTTTAACTAATAATGTATTATACTTTATTCTGGTAGTACTAATTGTCATCACTCTTTGCAGACTTCATTCCTATGTAGCCAGGTAAAGTTGGATCCAGCTGGGCAGCAGTTAACCATAGTCAAGATTAAAAAAACAAAAAAATTAAAATAGGAGGCTCACAGTAAGAGCCAATGAGGCAGAACTACTCTTGTTAAGAAATAACAGAAGGGGTAAAGAAACGGCCACATAAACCAGAGACTCCGTCAGCCTGAGATCAGAAGAATTAGATGATGCCTGGCTACCAGCAATGACTGCCCTGACAGGGAACACAACAGAGAATCCCTGGTGGTGCAGGAGAAAAGTGGGATGCAGACCTCAAAGTCTAGTAAAAAGACCAAACTTAATGGTCTGACTGAGACTGGAGGGACCCCAGAGGTCATGGCCTCTGGATTCTTTGTCAGCCCAAAACTAAAATCGTTCCTGACGCCAACTCTTCAAAGATTAGGCTGGACTATAAGACATAAAATGATACTGGTGAGGAGTGTGCTTCTTAGCTCAAGTAGACACATGAGACTGTTTGGGCAGGTCCTGTCTGGAGGTGAGATGCGAAGGCGGAGGAGGACAGGAGCGGGTTGAATGGGCACAGGAAATACTGAGTGGAGAGAAGGAGTGTGTGGTCACGTTTCAGGAAGAGCAAGTAGGGGTCATATAACAATGTGTGTGTAAGGTTTTGTATGAGAGTCTGACTTAAATGATAAACTTTCACTTAATGCACAATAAAAAAATTAAGAAAAGAGAAAGAAATAACAGAGGGATCCCAAAGTTTAGCAAAACTTTCAGGAGATTCCAGATAACACGAATTAAAGCAGTCAAAAGTTAGTATTCCGGAGGTAGAAAAGACAGAATGAGCACATACAAAAAATACCCAGAAAACATGAACTTCAGGGCAGAAGCCAGTTCTGTTGTCCTCTTTTACTCCTTCCTGTCTCAGTGGGATGTGACCTGGAGTGTAAGGAGAGTGGGTTCAGCTGGGGAAGGAAAGCGTGCCAAGAGCTGTTTTGTTGAAACACTATGTGAATTTATAATCAAATTCACTATTTAGGTACATGGCTCTCAGCTACTTAACTTTATCAGCCTCAGGTTTTTCATCTGTAAAAATGGAGGTAATGATGCTTACCTCACAAGGCTGCTGTGAGGAAATGAGAGGACAAGGTTGAACTACCTCGCAAAGAGCCTGGCAACTTATAGTTGCTCGACCAATTTCACTACCTGTTTTCGCTCCCTTCTCTTTTAGTTCATGGAAATGTTTGCTATTTTTGAATAGAAAGTCTTCCTTCATATAAGCATAACTAAAATATTGAGGGATTACAGTGTCTTATACCTAGTGATACCACAAGAGACATACCACAATGGGTTGCTTTAAAGAGCACAAATTGATTTTCTCACAGTTCAGAAGGCTAGAAGTCCAAATTCAGGGTGTGGCTCTAGGGAGAGGTCTTTCCTTGTCTATTTCAGCTTCAAGTAAAAAAAAAATGCTGCCAGCAATCCTCAGTGTGCCTGGATTTGTAGACGATCTCTCTCTGTCGTCTGCCTTCCTCTTCCCCTGTCCGTGTCTTTATTCTGCTCTTTTCATAACTCAGAAGTGATTAGGTTTAGGATCCATCCTAACTCCTGATACGACCTCATTAATACAGCAAAGGAAAAACCCTATGAGGGGTAGGAATTAGGATTTCAGCACATATTTTATGGGATACAATTCAATCCATAATGCTATGTCAAAGCCATGCTAAGTTTATTTTAGTATTATCTGATTTAATTCTCATAGCAACCCTATGAATCTCATCTGCAGATGAGAACACTGAGGCGTTGAAAGTGTAACTGGTTTGCCTAGTGTCACATAGGTAGTAACTAATGAGGAGGGATTCAAAACCAGGTGGTTTGATTTGAGAACTTGACACTTCACAACCTGCTTCCTTATGTAAACATTTAATCCAAACATAAAAAATTGAAGGAAAAAATAGTATTAGGAAAGGAAAGTTTTCTTTTGCGATGTGCTTAGATGTTGGTACGGTTGGCATAGCGTCACCTCATACCCTCTGTTCTATTTGATATTTAGGGTGGGAAGTTCAGTGTTCAATGAACTAAATGAAAGCAGACTCTATCACTGTTATTCCATTTGCAGGTTTTCGTGAAATAAAGAAATACCAATGGTACTTTGGAAGAAATTAAACAGGTATTGTAAAGGTAACTTTTACATGTAACCACCAAACTAAGGAAAGACCCCTCAATGTAACAAAAGGCTTCGTTTCCCTTGTTTCCTTTGCTACAAAGGAGATGGTATCAGAACACCACGTCTTTCCAATGTGCACCCAAAGAACAGTCTTTCGCAGCCCTGGTTACACACCAGTGTCACCCAAAGCCTGTTTTAAAATACAGATTCTCCAGATCTGATCAGAACCTGGGTGGGCGGATGCCTAAAAAGCTCCCCCACGTCATTTTGGTGCAGACCAGAATTGGTTACCAAGGATTATATTGTAGAAGGAAAGAAGTTCTTGGCCTCTAAGCTCTCTGAAAGAGAGGCAGAGAGTGAGAGTCACCTGGTGAATATTCTGCAAATTGGGGGAAGTGCTTGTTAATTCTACCTACATTTTTTACCATAACTAAATCCTGACGATGCTTGATGAGTGGACAGAAGGTGTTGCTTAATACACTTCCATGGTGCTAAATACAGTCAGCGTGTCCCGGGCTAGCACTATGGCTTTAAAATATTTTACAAGCCTCTGGAGCCCACTGTCTACATGCCACTTGTATGCTAGTTTGGTTTTAAGACAAGAGGCCTTAACAAGGTCTAAAAGGACCTGCATTCCTGGCCCCTACTTAGCTCTTCAGGTTTATCTCACTTTCCTGTGCCTTCTATTAGCGTGTCCCCCGCCTCCTCCAATCCAGCAAACTCATGGCTCTGAAACTGCACATGTTGTATTCCCTTTGCATGGAACATTCCCTCCCACTACACACTGTTCTCTCTCCCTCCTTCTCTCCCTCTGTCTCTCTACTTCTTCACCTCTCTATACCTCAGTATCTATCTCTGTGTCTTCATCTAGTTAATCTCGAATTATCCTTTAAAGATCATTTAAATGAGTTCTTCGAATAAGCCCCCCTTGTCTGCCCTCTTTGCACAATCTAAGTCAGGTGACGGCTCCCACTTGTAATCTCTTGTCTCTCTCTTTACCTTTTCTTTGCAGTATTTTTCAGAGTCTGGTGTTACATACAAGGCTATTGATGTGATTATTTAATTTCTGTCTCCTGTATTCAGATCTAGGTTTCGTGAGTGGGGCCTGGGTCCCTTTTGTTCTCTGCTGCCTAGACCTAACCAAGTGCCCTTTTCCTGATACAGGTTCAGATACTGTTTCTTGAATGAATGAAGTAGATGAAAGAGAGTCTATTTTCGGTCATCCCTTTCTTTTCCCCATCCATGGCAAAAAACTGTTTCACTCATTTACTTCAATAAAATGCTTTTTCATTCCTCCAATATGCCAAAGCCTGTGAGAATTAAATGATAAATGAGATATGGACTTTTTCTTGAGGTACTTAAGAGATATGTATTCAAATATCTATTATAGGAGACTACAAAGAAAACCACAAACTTTATTAGTAAGATCAAATACCACTCCTCCAAGGGCTCAAGGAAAGGAGAAACCATATGAGAAGAGGTTCGGATACCTCACTTCCCTGAGACTTGTGTGCCCTCCAGAGTCAGCTAAATTTGAATTCCTAACATCATTTGACTTCAAGATACTTAGCCTATCTGTGCAGCATCTGTGAAATGGTTGATTAAGTCTTGGAAAGGGAACACTATATTTAAAGTGTTTTAACCAGAATACTGTAAGTTTCATGAAACTTAAGAAGATACAGTACAAATACAAATAAACACATGAAAAGATGTTCAACATCATTAACCATTACGGAAATGTAGAGTAAAACCACAATGAGATAGTGCTCCACACCTCTCAGAATGGCTAAAATAAAAACAGTGATAACACCAAATCCTGGTGTGGATGTGGAGACGCTGGATTATTCAGATATTGCTGGGGGTGGGGGTGAATATGAAATGATATTGCCACCCTGGGAAATAGTTTGACAGTTCCTTAAAAAATTAAACATGCAGCCACCGTACGGCCTAGCAATTGCACACCTGGGCATTTATCACACCAAAACCTGTACACAAATGTTTATAGCAGCTTTATTTGTTACAGCCAAACACCAGAAACAATCCAGATGTCCTTCAGCGAAGGAATGGTTACAGCGTGGTACACACCCATACCACTGAGTACCACTAAG
Organism: Elephas maximus indicus; assembly: GCF_024166365.1. NCBI lineage: Eukaryota > Metazoa > Chordata > Mammalia > Proboscidea > Elephantidae > Elephas > Elephas maximus. Next base: position 28,977,008 of record NC_064823.1, on the reverse strand, counting down.
TCATAAAAAAAAAAAAAAAAGTCATACATAGGAATAAATTATTGATACTACAACAACCTGGATGAATCTCCAGAGAAATATGAGTGAAAAAAGACATTCCAAAAAGGTCACATACTGTGTGATTCCATTTATATAATATTCTTGAAATGACCAAATTATAGAAATGGAGAACAGCTTAGTAGTTGCTACAGATTAAAGAGGTAGTGGATTGGGAAGGAAGTTGGTGTGAATGTAAAAGAACAATATGAGGGATCCTCGTGGTGAGGGAAATGTTCTTTATCTTGACTATATCAATGCTAATGTACTGGTTATGATATTGTAGTATAGCACTAAAAGACATTACAGGGTTCTCCAGAGAAAATCAGTAGGCGAGGGAGAGAGAGATTGATTTTAGGAATTGGCTCGCATGACTGTGGGGACTGGCAAGTCTAACATCTGTAGGACAGGCCAGCAAGCTGGAGACTCAGGAAGGGGTTGATATTGTAGTCTTGACTCTGAAATCTGGCCAGTCTGGTGGGCTGGAAACTTGGGCAGGATTTCCATGTTACAGCCTTGAGACAGAATTCCTTTTTCTCCAGGAAACCTCAGCTTTTGCTCTTAAGGCCTTCAACTGATTGGATGTGACCCATTTCCATTATGAAATGGGATCTCTACTTAAAGTCTACTGATCGTAGATGTTAATCACATTTACAAGATATCTTCACAGCAACATCCAGACTGGCATTTGACCAAACAACTGGACACCATAGGTAACCCAAGCTGACACATAAAATTAACCATCTCATTACCATTGGTGGAAACTGAGTAAAAGGTACATGGAAACTGTATACATTTCTTACAACACCATGTGAGGACAGTTTAATTTTTTTTAAATTTCAAACTGAGGGGAAAAGATATGTCAGTTAGTCAGTTACAGTTTGAACCTCAGAACTTTGAAATCATAACAACAAGTGATCGTGGCAACACCGGAATCCTCAGGCTCATGGATTTGTTTGAAGCACTCTGCCCAGTGCTGAGGACTGGACTGGTTTTCACTCCCAGGAGATGAAGAAAAAAAAGATGTTTACGTCAATCCAAAAGCACCCCAAGCTTCTACGTGGTCTTTCAAGACTTAAGTGGACAAGGTAGTCTTTTAATATACGATTTTTAATCCTCAAAATAGACTGGGATCACAGGAAGTGTTGGGTCTTGTTTCCTCTGAAATACATGAACTAATTCTTAACTTCAGCACTGGTTTCATGAAAAGCTACTCATATTCATTAGATATAGTGCTACTGAGCACAGAAGAACAGGCTTTACATTCTCAGGAGAGACAATTTCTTGGCTCCATGGGAGAGACTTTTCTGTAGGTCTATGAAAATGTCTTCCCTATTTGTGAAAGCTTTTATGGTCTGTTCAACCTAGATGTTTTTCCTATCAAGGTCAGATACTCTTAGATATTATTTGGTTATAACTCAGGCAAGTCATATCTAAGACCATTTTATTGATACTGTCTCATGTTTAGAAACTTTTTTTAGTGTTTCCAGTTTTATTTGATGTTCTTTATCAGTTTTCCCAGAAATCAAATATTGATTTAGGAAAGATGGGAATTAATCCTCAATGATCTAAATTTTCACGTTAACATAAAATGAAACTGAAATTTCTTCTTCACAAATATCCATATCATTTTATCTATGTTGGGTTAGAAACTTTTTTTTTTTTTAACAAAGTTCTAAGTGCTGTTTGAATAAAAGCTGTCACATCCATCATAATCGTCTCCGCAGAGTGTAGCAGAGCAACTTCTGTAGATTCAATAGTAGCTTATGGAATGGAATGAGACTTTTCAAAGCTATAAGTTAGTTTAAAAACATTAGGGAAATATGACTATATTTTTTCCTTAAAAAATACTGTAGATACTTTTCATTAAGACCCTGTCAATGGTTACTTTTTTATCATCAAGATTAACTAGTAGCAAATATTTGTGGACAACTTTAGAGTTTAAAACTACTTTTGATTTCTTAAACTTCATATTAAGTTTAATCACAAACCAAACCCACTGCCACTGAGCTGATTCCAACTCCTAGTGAACCCGTAAGGCTTCCAAGGCCGTAAACCTCTATGGAAACAGACTGCAACATCTTTCTTCCACAGAGCTGCTGGTGGTTTCGAACCACCAGCCTTTCAGTTAGCAGTTGATCAGTTTAACCACTGCACCACCAGGGCTCCTTTAAGTTTCATTAACCCGATTGCCATCGAGCCCATTCTGCAACCCTACCGGGCAGAGTAGAACTGCCCCGTAGGGTTTCCAGAGAGCTGCTGGTGGATTCAAACTGCCAGCCTTTTGGTTAGCAGCCGTATCACTTCACCACTGTACCACCAGGACTCCCTTAAAATTGACAACATTTATTCCAGTTTACATGTTCTATCTTATTACTGTCACTGACATTTGCCAGATTAAATAAAGACTTGGTAATCTGAAATTTTTAAGTGACGATTTACATATATTGAGTATGCAAGATATAATATGTATTATATTATTAAGTTGAAAAGAGTATTTCCAAAGATACACTAAGGATAGCTCTCTGTGGCTCACAGCTCCAACCTCTGGGTACTTGGTTCTAACCCCTAGCTTTTGGCATTGCTTTTTGCGTGATTCTTCTTTTTCATTAAATATAGCGATGTTGGCAGCTCGGCGGCTTTATCAGCCTGCTTTCTGCCAGTGGCATTTTGAGAATCGAACAGCCTTCTTTAATTCTGTTCTCTTTCTGTCCCTTTCACTTTAAAGTCACATTGTTTCTGCTAATATAAAGTTTTCAAGAACTTTGTGGGTCTACCACGGATGTCACTGGCAATCACTTCATTAGACTCCACCCATCCTTCTGAGATACTTCCTTTTCTGGTTTTGGCTTCTGCTGAGATGGCTGATGGACAATGCCCAGAAGCTTCTTAGAGGCCCCTTAAAAGAGATCTGTGAGTCATACCCTTAATCTCTTCAAAGAGGCTTTTGTATGACTGAACACTCTCATCTTTTGATCTTTCTAATGTTTTAGCAAAAGATCTTACAATCACATGCTCAGCTTTTTATCTGTGCCACACTTTTAAAATCAATCTCTTAATTTTAGCATCTTTTGCCATCGGAATAGGCTGAGAATTATGGTTCTTTTTTGTTTAATAGTTTTCTCACTTTATCTTTCTTTTCTCACACTTTACTATAAGCAGAGAGAAGAAACCAGGCCTGACCTTCAACAATTTGCTTGGAAATCTCCTCACCTAAATATCCAAGCTCATCAGTTTTAAGTTCTACTTTCCACATAACTACAGAGCACAATTCCGTTAAGCTCTCTGCCCGTATATAACAAGAATCTCCCTTCCTCTAGTTTTCAAGAACATGTTCCTCAATTCTTTCTAGAACCTCTCCAGCAGTGCCTTTAAAGTCCATATTTCTACCAATAGTCTGTTTATAAATGATTCCGGTGTTCTCCAAGTCAACACAGGTTTTCTCTACAATGCTTCTCACCCTTTCTGAGCTCTCACCAGCAGAATTTTTAACATCCGTATTTCTATCACAGTCTGTTCAAGGGAATCTAGGCTTTTTCTATCATACTCCTCAAAATTCTCCCAGCTTCCATGTACTGCCAATTCCAAAGCTACCTCTACATATTTAAATATTTGTTACAGCAGCACCCACTTGCAGGTGCCAAAATCTATATGAATTTTTTTATTGTAGCTATAACAAATGACCACAAACTAAGTGGCTTAAAACAATAGAAATTTATTACCTCATAGTTTTTCTATGTCAGAAAGTCCAGGTGGACTTGGCTGGATCCTCTGCTTAGGGTCTCACAAGGTTGGTCAAGGTGTCTGCAGGCCCTTGTGAAAACTCTGCTTCCAAACTCATTCAAGTTTTTGGTCAAGTTCAGTCCCTTGAGGTGATAATACTGATGTGACTCTTTTCCTGCTGGCTGTCAACCAGGGCTGGCTTTTGCTCTTAGAGGCTGACTACATTCCTGTTTCAAATGTGGTTCATGCCAGCAATGAGGGTCGAATCTCACTCACACTTCAAATCTCTCTAACTTCTTTCTGTGCCATCTCTCTAAATCCAGCTGGAAAAAGCTCTCTGTTTTTAAGCATTCATGCAATTAGATTGGACCCACCAGGATATTTCAGGATAATCTCCCTATTTTGAAGTTCATAACCTTAATTACATTTGCAACGTCTCTTTTACTATGTGACATATTCATAGGTTCCAAGTTTAGGATTTAGGACAGAGGGGCATTCTGCCTTCCACAGTCCTACAAACAAACTTTCCTCCCATTATTCTACCAACATTGTTCTTGTCAGGGTCCCCAGTGACCTTCAGGTTACTAAATCCGATTGTGAGTAACCATCTGCCTTGGCCTTCTGCAGCCTTTGACATGGCTGTTCGCACACTTCCTGTAGTAGTATCTACCCTTGACCTCTTAGTTTTCTTCTTCACTGAGAGTTCATGATCTGCTTTGATGTTTCTCCTTTTTCCCACCTCTCTGAGTTGCCATACCTCAGGGCTCTTTCCTTAAATATGCTCTCCATCTATACCAACTTCTTTTCCAGTAGCTTTAAAAACTATAACCCAATGATTCCTAAACTTGAATTGGGGAGCCCTATTTTGGGGATTGAGATTGTAATTTCTAGCAATTGTGTCATCCACAACCTTTGGAATAAAACTCTAGCGTACATTTGACCATTGACTAGCTATTCTGTGGTTTGCGGTGTGTTGCAGGAAAAGTCCTTCCACTGAGGTGGACACCCACAGTGAGACAACTACGTTATCTGAGGGCCCCAATCGTACCCTGCTGATTCACGGCCCTGTGGAATTCAAAAGAGGCTGGAGAAGGCAGAAGCGACACCTCTTCCTCTTCAGTGATTTGTTGCTTGTGTCTAATTCCAAGTAAGTGTATTCTACTCACTCTTCTGATTATCATTAGAATTGCATTCTCACTAACAAATTGCATTTTAATAGCCCTTACTATAAGCAAATACAAAGTTTTTTTTTTTTTGGCTTTTGATCTTTGATTTACTCAACAAATATGCATGAAGATTCTGCTCTGTATGGTGCCCGTGGAGAGAATACAGTGAAGAATATGACAGGAACGTCCCTCTTCTTTGAACCTTACAGAGAGATAATCAAAATAGAGGAGAGAAACACAGTTTGTGATTAGTGCTCCTGGGAAGAAGATATGTTGGGTGGCATTTGAAGAAGAAGATAGGACATGTTAGAAAAGGGGTCATCAGAAAGGTATCTGGTGGCAGCATTTAAATCCCTACCTATGGTTCGGGAAGCAGTTACCACTCCTAGATTTGGCAGCTAGCCATCTAGCATGAAGGAATGGCAGACCCTACAGTGGGTGTGGCTTCTCCCCTTTCAGGGAAGGCTCAAGGAAAGCCTATATGACTGGAGTCTGACACATGGGGGTGTGACCTCTGTTATGACACTTGAGAATTAGGTAAGGATGTGGTCACACAGGATCTCAGTAACCTTTGGTGAGGAGTTTGGAATTTATTCTAGTAGAGTGACCATATCTGGCTTATATTTTTAGCATATTGCTCTGGCTGTTGGTAGATAATGGATTGGAGGGTAGAGAGACTAGTTAGGGGAGGCAGTAGTCCTGATGAATGAAAAAGAGGGCTGCATCTTGGGAGCGGAAATGAAAATGAAAGAGAAGCAGACAAATTTTGAATGTATGTTGGAGATAGAGCCAACTGGGTACACTTTTACACCAGCGCAATTTATACCCACATTAGAACATGGTGATTGCTCAAGAAATATATGAAGGCGAGGAGGGGGAGTGGTGGTGGAAGGAATTGACTAACCTGGTCATCTGTTTATCTGCTCCATCTCCATTTTCATTATGAAATATCGTGAAAGTGAAAGAATGGTTCAGCATAGAAAATCTCATGAGAAAGCTATTTAGTCACTACGGAAAAATAAAACTCTTTTCTTTTGCCTTTACCTTGGCTCCCATTTAAGGCCTGCCATGGATAAAATATGTAAGATTAAGTACTAATTTTGTAAACTGCTTTATTTAATGCAAATGACAATAATAACAGGTAGGATTTATCAAGGGCTTATTATGTGTCAGGTATTATGGTAAAGACTTTATATACCTAAGCTTGTCTCACCCTTACAACCCCCCTGGGAGATGAGATTGTTTTCCTTATTTTTCAGAATACCTTTATACTCAGAGGTCTAGTGGCCTCCCCCAGGGCACCATGTTAGTAATTACTGGAATGCACTTTTGAAACAGAACTATTTGAAAGCACAGGCTTTTACCCTGTGGTGCTGTGGCCACCGTTCTTCCTTTCTTTTGGATTTCATAGAACATTCATAAGCATGTAGTTTGTCTCTCACCATTGAAATCAACCTTTCCTTTGGGTTAAGTAAAAGACTAATTCCCATCTGTTTTGTATCTAGTGAGAAATAGAACAGAATGCCTAATAAACTAAAAAATTAATGAGATGTCTCCCCACTACCCCGCTGCTGCCATCAAAGTCAGCTACCAACAAACAAACAAAAAACAGAGGCAATGATAAAGATATAAATGTCTTAGAATGCATTCTGAATGAGAGAAGTTGCCTACAGATATAACTGTGGATTGGTGTTCTCTTTAGAAGTAAAAAGAAAGGAAAAGACTGTGTGTCCAGCCCTTGGCTTGAAGAGAGGTCCACACCCAAGGGCTTGTACAGATTCCACATGGTTACAACCATAATCTCAGGATTTAGACTGCCTGAGTTCAAATCCCGGCACTGCTGTTTTGGCAAGTTACTTAACCTCTCTGTGAGTTTCTTCATCTAAAACCGCGGTAATAGAGACTATCTGATGTAGTTGTTTCAGGATTAAGTGGCATAATATTCATAAAATGTTTAGTGCTTGGCATATGATAAGTGCTCAATAAATGTTAGAGTAGAGTTGAAACTGTGTTCTGGGTTCTTAGATGGCTTCCTGGTTTGGTTTCCACTGTGGAGTAGATAATTTTGAAACTTTATCGAACTAAGGAGAGAATTCTAGAAATGGCTTCTTTGCAGGTCAATATATTTGGAAGTTGCGACGTAGTGTCTTGGGTATCTTTACACATTTAAGACCCATTGCTGTCGAGTCGATTCTGACTCATAGCGACCCTATAGGAAAGAGTAGAACTGCCCCATAGAGTTTCCAAAGAGCACCTTGTAGATTCCAACTGCCAACCTTTTGGTTAGTAGCCGTAGCTCTTAACCACTACGCCACCAGTGTTTCCTCTTTACACATAGATGCCTGTGCTCAAAAATACAAAATCTGTGAAAGCAAGCAGATATGTGCTTGGCCTTCCAAATGGCCATGCATTTTAGCTTTATAATACCTTCAGAGTTGCTATCCAGAAAAATGATTTTATATGATAATTGAATGTTTTCTAAAAAATCTTCAAAGATACAGAAATAGGGTAAGAACTATTAACATAAAATGTACAAAGAAGCCACCTTGTATTACAAGGTGCTCTTCCATTATACTTATATTCAGTTGCTCTAAGCTGTGAATCTAGATTATCCTTCAGGTGTACCTCCTGCACAATTCTTTTCATTTTATAAATCCCATTGAAGAGTTGTAGCTCTAACCTGTCCTTGACTCAGTGGAGTCATAGGGATGTTTCCACATGAGGTGTCTTTGATCTTATTTTAGCTTGAGTGTCCCCACAAGTAGTTCTAACTAGTCATGAGTCCCAGAGCGATGTGCCCAGGTCCCCTAGGCATTCTTCAGAGGGCTGTAACTATTTAAATCTCAGGCCCACCTGACTGTTAAATTTGCAAATTAAGTCAGGGGACATAGTGGTTTTATGTCAGAGTTATAAGGGGGATTAAGCAGAAATTGTTAGAAAGCAATTTCATTGCTGACAAAATCAGTCATCTTCTGACTCTCCAGAGTTAAACGGAAGTGTGTTCATCACATATATATAAGACCTCTTGGCTTCTGATCTGAATTTTATTTTTTTTTAATTTGGTTTGGTCTTTAGGCTATAGTTTCTCAATTTTAGCCAGAATCTAAGGAAAAATCATATGAACAATGCCTCAAGAGAGGAAATTTGAAATAACTTATGCTTTAAGGGCTACAAAAACTAAAGTTGAGAGCACATTTTAAATCAATTATGTTTTCCTCTCTTAAAAAAGTATTTTATGAATATTTTTATGAATCATAAATCATGTACTTTTTATCTTTGTTCAACCTCTCAAATACTTTTTGAAGTAAGCAAGTCATCAATAATGAAAGAATGAATGTTTCCCTAAGAAAGTAATAATTTTGGTGACATAAACGGTAAAGCCCTTGACAGCTAGCCAAAAGGTTGCCAGTTTGAATCCACCCAGAGGCCCCTCAGGAGACAGTTCTGTCTGACTGCATCCAAAAGATCACAGCCTTGAAAGCCCTATGGAACAGTCCTGCTCTGCACACATTTAGTAGCCATGAGTTAGAAATGAGTCGTGGCAACTAACAACAACAACAATTTTAAAATTAGAAGTTCACAGAAGCTGGCTGAATGGACATGGGGAATACAGGGTGGAGAGGAATGTACTATCTCGTTAGGGGGAGAGCAACTAGGAGTACATATCAAGGTGTATATAAATTTTTATATGAGAGACTGACTTGATTTGTCAACTTTCACTTAAAACAATAAACATAGGAAAGAAAAGAAAAGAAAAGTAGAAGTTTTGGTTCCAAGTCAATAGTCAGCACTGAGAACAATAAACCAGTCAGTCTGTGGTTACTTGCTTCCTTCAATGAAGTATTTTCAGGGCCCTCCTCAGCCAGGCTTCCATCAGCACTTAGGAAAGCCCCATCTGACCATTGACTGTGCTGTGCACCAAGGATAATAGAGATGAGGAAGGCATGCTTTGCTCTGGCACCATGAAAACTGATATTCTACCATGAGCAAAGCTCTGCCTCGGCATTTAAGAAACAAACTAACAGAGTTTCTGTTGGATTATCTTCCTAGGTATAGAAAGACCTTCAAAATTAAAGATAAAATACCACTGAACACCATGTGGATGACAGACTGTGATGACACCAATGCCAAGAGGTCCCTTGTTTTGGGCTGGCCCACCGTGAACTTCACAGCCACCTTTAGGTAAGAAGCACAGCTTGGCCCTGTATTTGTGTGGGTTAGCTATGTGAAGGGCATAGTCAGCTTTTCTAGAATGGAGAGAAAAATATAATTACATTTTTTCCTCTATTTTTTAAAAAGAAAACATTTTAATCTGAGTGTGTTTTAAAACAATGACTCACCGTTTACCTCCCATCAAGACACTTACATGCCTTCTATTTTCCCAGAGTTTTTTACTCAAATATGTGCAAATTGATAGTAAACAATGGGAACTATCAGAGCTACTCCCTTTGGTTTTGACCAAGTGGTTATAAAAAAGCTCTAGGAGCAACTTTGAGGAGTGAGTATTCAGGGTTCTGTTGAGATGACTGCATCCTAAGTCGGTTCTGGCATAAGTCAAATACCTCATTTTTTTTTTTTTTTTAACTTTTCATGAGCATTGCCTTTTACTATCAGTATCTTTATAAATCTGGCAGTGTTTTGAAAAAAAAAAGAAAAAACCGACTGCCGTTGAGTCAATTCTGACTCATAGAACAGTAAATCATAAAATGGAACATCTGCAAGTGAACATCTGAGAATGATAACATCAGCAAATTACGCCCTACAGCGTATCACTAACAATAACATGTACAAAAAAATGGACAGTTAAGTGAAGTTGGTCGTTACCTGAATACGTTGTGAGTTGGGGACTATCTGTACTGGAATAGACCTTTCTTAAGAAAGTATCATTAAGTAGTCCAATTAAATTTGAAAATTTGCTTTTATGCTCCCAAATTAATTCCTTAAAGAAATAGTCATTAATCATACAAATAAAATTGATCATATTATCAATTACTCGGTTGCTTAAATCACTGTGATTACCTGATTTAGTGTCCAAGAAGGTGACAATGAAAAATAAAGGTATGATCCACAAAGTGCAGATTAATTTTCTAAGATGTATTTCTAGGATTGGAAATAGCAATAGTCCGGCGTTCACAGTGACCAGGCAACACTTACATCTATCTACTCTTCTGAACAACGGCACCCCAAGCCCCGTACTTGTTTTACACAGAGCGTGAGTGTTCATCAAGTGCACTCAACACTCTTCTTCCTGACTTCTCCTCACCTCACTCCTTCACAGTCACACACATCATCTTTAATTCAACTAAAATGTTTCCGAATTGTTCATCTATTAAACTGTAAAATGCAGCTGTTGACATAAAAATTTTCAGAGCTTATTAGGAAGAAACATGTGTTCCTATTATCCTCTGCACGTCTTCTTTTTCATAATAGATTTCTGTAAAGATTATCAGTTGCTGTTATCCAACACCTCCTTCATGTTACAGATGAAGGGAAGCAGTTTAAATTGGGAATTCATGAAGTCTTTGATGAGGGAACAGAAAAAATTTCCATAGGTTGATACAGTGTTATTGGTTCTAAAGCTATGTGAATATGTATAAGGCATTTAAAACAGTGCCTGGCCCTGGTGCTTGCTGTTATTACTCTTCTTCAAATGGGTGTGAGTAATTAGAGGCTGTGTACATGTGCGTATGCAGGTTAGGAGGCCAAGTGGAAGACCCCTTGTCCTGATGAAGTAGATCCTGAAATGGTGACTTGGGGAGAGGCAAGAGCTATTGCTGGTGGGAATGTAGAAGTGTACAGCTGCTGTGGAAAAATGTGGTAGCTCTTCGAGAAGTTAAACAAAGAATTACCATGTTGTTGTTAGGTGCTGTGAAGTTGATCTCGACTCATAGAGTTTTCTAGGCTGTAATCTTTACGGGAGTAGATTGCTATGTCTTTTTCCCATGTAGCCACTGGGTGGGTTTGAACCACCAACCTTTCATTTAGAAGCAGAACGCTTAGTCATTGCCCAACCACTCCTAGGTATATACTCAGAGGAATTGAAAACATATTAAAAAAAAAAAAAATGCACACAAATGTGCATAGCAGCACTGTTCACAATAGCCAAAATTTGGAAACAACCCTGATCTCCATCAACTGATAAATGGATAAACAAATGTGAAATATCCATACACCAGATATTAGTAGGCCATAAAAAGAAGAATGAAGTACTGATCCATGCTACAACATAGATGAACCTTAACAGATGATGCTAAGTGAAAAGAGCCAGACAGAAAGGACCATATATTTTGATTCCATTTATGTGAAATATCCAAAATAGAGACAGAAATCAGATTCATGATCGCCAGGACCTAGGTAAAGGGGGGAATGGGAAGTGACTGCTTAATTGGCTGGGGGTTTTCTTTTGAGGCGAGGAAAATATTCTGGAACTAGATAGTGGTGATGTCTGTATAACATTGTGAAGGTACTAAATGCCATTTATGGTAAATGTTATGGGTCTTTTACCACAAATAAAATCTGGTAAATGAGAAATCTACGTACAAATGAAGTTTAAAACACTTTAAGTCTGAATATTTGATGCTGTAGTAACTTTAGCAGGGAAAATATCAATCATTAGTAATTTAGCAGTCAAATTGATATTGATAAGAGGATCCTTCTAATTAAGGGTAAGTTTTCTAGGAAATAATTTAACATTTTACAATCCTGCTACCTGTATAAATAAATTAAATATTGAGTTTTTTTTTTCTTTAAAGAGATATTCTTGTTTCTAGGCCAAGGTAGTTCCATCCAAATGCCAAATATCTTAAGTATGATTTCATCTGAATAGTTCCCTACTTTATATTTGAGCAAGGCTCTAGGGGGCAGTGGTTAAGAGCTATAGTGTGCTATCGCTGTTAACTAAAATGTCGACAGTTCAAATCCATCAGCCTCTCCTTGGAAACCCTGTGGAGCGGTTGTACTCTGTTCTGTAGGGTCGTTATGAGTCGGAATCGACTCGATGGCAATGGGTTTGATTTTTTGGTTTTATATTTGAATAGCACTTTACGTCGTCTTTATCAATCAGAATCCACTCAAGGACAACAGGTAGGTAGGTATTAAGTTGTAAGAACGCCCTGAGGTATAATTAACTTCCTTTCCAATGGTGACAAGTGACGGTCACGGCTGTTAAATGTCCAGATAACTTGCGTCTATGGTTGCAATCCAGTGTTTAGATTTCAAACCTACTTCTGTCCCACTGTCAGATCTACTTCCCATCGCCATAACGTTGCCAGTAAAAGAGCAGGGTCATTCAAGGGTCCAGGTGTGTGAAGGGCACCACTTACATGGGCATCCACAACAGTAGCAACTGGCCGCTGATATTTTATCAGGAATGGCAGTCATTACGATGTTAGTATAAGTGTTGCATACAGTTTAATTTTTTTTTCCTTTTTTATTCATGCAGTTCTTCAGAACAAAAGGAACAATGGCGCTCTTCCCTTCGAAGGTATTTGTGATAAAAGATATAATCTGTGATAAATGATATGGAAAAATGCAGGTCTCTGGAAGGAAGTGTCCCCAATTATTTCTCCCTCCTTAGCAGAAATTGTTGTACTGTCCTCAAGTAATTTATTTAGATTTACATTGGCTACTACTATAAATAATGTGCTCTTATTTACATGCATGTTTCACTTATCTTGAGGCACTGGGACTACTATAAATAATGTGCTCTTATTTACATGCATGTTTCATTTATCTTGAGGCACTGGGACTACTATAAATAATGTGCTCTTATTCACATGCATGTTTCACTTATTTTGGAGGCAGTTCTGGTTACCAGTCTCCTGTTTCCCTTCTCTCCAACTTAGACGTTGGTGTTAACTTTACTCCCAAAACATATATTAAATCTCCGTGAATACAGGTTACTGTAGTGAAAAATTCACAAACCAACTGTTGCTGCCTACCCTTGAACCTAGGAAGGTGCTGGGCCCCCCAGTGCAGACAGGAAAGCTTTTAGGACCTAATCTGCTGCTCCAATCTCACATGACAGGGACCCCTTTATTTTCTAGGCCACGTCTTATTTTCCTGAAATACTTTTGTATGTTTTCTTCTAATCCATCCTTTGATCTTGCTGAGTCTACCCACCTGCTTTTAAAATGGCATACAGTATATTGAAAATATTAGCAACATAGGTTGACTTTCAAATAAGCTCTTGGCTAAATTAATACTCTTTTGGCTTTTATTGAATTCGTCTAGGTACATCAATCTAGCCAAAGAGAAAGACCACCCGAAGAGCATTCCCCTGAAAATCTTTACTGAGGACATCGAGAACTGTGCCTGTGTAAGTGTCTTTAAGCCCCTAAATTAAATTCCTTGTCTCTGACTTAGGCAGAAGGAGAGAGAGAGAAGGCATGGAGACAGTACCATGTGGAAAAGCATATGTCTTTGTAAAAGGCAAACAAGTGCTAGGCAATATGAAGCAAGAGGAATCCATGTTCGTTCCACTGTTTAGCTTTGAAAGAATTTTGCATGTTAAACATCCTTCATGTTTCTCTGGATTTGTCTAATAGCAACCAGAGTGACTTGTGTTAACGAAGTGATTTCCACAAGCAGGTATTTCCTATCAGATTTGAGCACTGTCTTTCCAATTGTTACATACATACAGATTGGTTTTGGTTGTTTCTGCAGGGTTTTTTTTTTTTTTTTAACCTTATATTTGGAAATGGCCCTTTATTCTTAAATATTTATATATTTCCTAAGAGTAAGAATTCTCTGTCACTTTACTGCCATACAGGTTCACTCTTGTCAGGTGAGACATAGATGTAGCGTGTGCATGATCCTTTAGAGCTATTTCCCTTTCTAAGGTTAGATATTGCATTTAGTTATGTCAAAGGCAGAATAGTTTTGAAATATTCTTCATTCTGAGGATTGTGAGGGATTGAATTGAACTGGAATGTGCGACTTTCTAAGGGATCAGTATGTTTGTACCTCTTTTGTTTATGCAAATGGAGGAAAAGCATTTAGCCCCAGTTATTGTGTATCATTTGATTTCTGCGATTTCAGCGCAGTAGGCAAGATGCTCACACTGATGAATAAGATGGATACGTCATGTTCTGAATATTTTTGTGACATTGTGGCCTGTCATACTTTACAGCACCTGTAGATCCCACAACACAGAATTTGTAGGTGAGAAAAGGAGGTAGTTCAAAACAGTTATTCCTGTTCAACAGCAAAAGGCATGTGGATGCCCTGACCTATTCCCAAGTGCCTGACGCCACTGCACGAAGGAGAGGAGACTCGAGAGTTCTCCTGTAGCGAAGCAAATGCTGGTCTCTGCCTGCTTTGTTTTCAATTGGTTCTGTTCAGAATTTTCATGGAAAATCACATTGGAATTAAAAAGAAAAACTTAAAAATAATATCTGCAGTGTGCTACATTCATTTTCTACGTTCGTCAGAGATCAGAGTTTTCCTCTGACTTTCATTCTTATGAGAGTTTCCTTAGCATTTTTCTATACTACACAGCTGATGCCAACAAATTTTCTTTTATCTGAAAATGTCTTTATTTCCCTTTCACTCATGAAGGTGTTTTCCCCCATCTAGAATTTTGTTTGAAAGGCTGTTTTTTTCTTATAGCTCTTTAAAGCTATCCCACTGTCTTTTGGTCTCCATGCTTTATGATGAGTAGTCCACGATCATACAATTTTTTATGTGACTTATCATTTTTCTTTGGCTGCTTTCAAGATTTTCTCTACATTTTTAGTTTTCAGCCATTGACTATTATGTGCCAAAGCATGGTTTTCTTTTAATTTATTCTGTTTGAGGTTTACTGCACTGCTCCAAACTGTAAATTTATGTCTTCCATCAAGTTTGGAAAAATTTTAGCCATCATTACCTCAAACATTTTTTCTTCCCCATTTTCTCTCTTCTCTCCTTCTGATAAAACTATATTACACCTTTTGATATTGTCCACAGGTCCCTCACACTCTTTTAGTTACTTACTTTTATTCTTTTTTCTTCCTTCCTCAGTTGGAATCATTATTATGGATCTATTTTCAAATTCACTGACTCTTTCATTTGTCATCTATATTATGCTGTTTAGCACATCCAATAAATTCTTTCTTTCATGTATGTTTCAGGTAAATTTTTCATTTTAAAATGTTTTCTGTTTCTATGCTCAGATTGCGTATATTTTTATTTGATATGAACATATTTTCCTTTGTATCATTGAGAATCTGTGGAAAGAGGTGATGGAAAAGGTCAATATCATCAGTCAGAACAAGGCCAGGAGCTGACTGTGCAACAGACCATCCATTGCGCATATGCAAGTTCAAGCTGAAACTGAAGAAAATCGGAGCAAGTCCACGAGAGCCAAAATATGACCTTGAGTATATCCCACCTGAATTTAGAGACCATCTCAAGCATAGATTTGATGCATGGAGCACTAGTGACTGAAGACCAGATGAGTTGTGGAATGACATCAAGGACATCCATCCATGAAGAAAACAAGAGGTCACTGAAAAGACAGGAAAAGGTCAAGATGGATGTCAGAAGAGACCCTGAAACTTGCTCTTGAGCGTCAAGCAGCTAAAGCAAAAGGAAGATTTGATGAAGTAAAAGAACTGAACAGGAAATTTCAAAGGGCCTCTCGAGAAGACAAAGTAAAGTATTATACTGACATGTGCAAAGAGCTGGAGATGGAAATCCAAAAGGGAAGAACACACTCACAGTTTCTCAAGGTGAAAGAACTGAAGAAAAAATTCAAGCCTCAAATTGAAATAGTGAAGGATTCCATGGGGAAAATATTAAACGACGCAGAAAGCATCAAAAGAAGATGGAAGGAATACACAGGGTCACTCTACCAAAAAGAATGAGTCAATATTCAACCATTTCCAGAGGTGGCATGTGATCAGGAACCGAAGGTACTGAAGGAAGAAGTCCAAGCTGCTCTGAAGGCATTGGCAAAAAACAAGGCTCCAGGAATTGATGGAACATTTCAACAAACAGATGCAGCGCTGGAGGTGCTCACTTGTCTATGCCAAGAAATATGGAAGACAGCTTCCTGGCCAACTGACTTGAGGAGATCCATATTTATGCCTATTCCCAAGAAAGGTGATCCAACTAAATGTGGAAATTATAGAACAATATCATTAATATCACATGCAAGCAAAATTTTGCTAAAGATCATTCAAAACCGGCTGTAGCAGTGTATCGATAGGGAACTGCCAGAAATTCAGGCCAGTTTCAGAAGAGGACGTGCAACCAGGAATATCATTGCTAATGTCAGATGGATCCTGGCTGAAAGTAGAGAATACCAGAAGGATGTTTGCCTGTGTTTCATTGACTGTGCAAAGGCATTTGACTGTGTGGATCATAACAAACTATGGATAATATTGCAAAGCATGGGAATTCCACAACACTTAATTATGCTCATGAAGAACCTTTACATAAATCATGAGGCAGTTGTTCAGACAGAACAAGGGGACACTGATTGTTTTAAAGTCAGGAAAGGTGTACGTCAGGGTTGTATTCTTTCACCATACCTATTTAATCTGTATGCTGAACAAATAATCCGAGAAGCTGGACTATATGAAGAAGAACGGGGCATCAGGATTGGAGGAAGGCTCATTAACAGCCTGCATTATGCAGATGACACAACCTTTCTTGCTGAAAGTGAGGAGGGCTTGAAGCACTTACTAATGAGTATCAAAGACCACAGCCTTCAGTATGGGTTACACCTCAACATGAAGAAAACAAATGTCCTCCCAGCTGGACCAAAGAACAACATCATGATAAACGGAGAAGAGATTGAAGTTGCCAAGGATTTCATTTCACTTGGATCCACAATCAACAGCCATGGAAGCAGCAGTGAAGAAATCAAAAGATGCATTGCATTGGGCAAATCTGCTGCAAAGGACCACTTCAAAGTGTTGAAGAACAAAGACGTAACCCTAAAGACTAAGGTGCGCCTGACTCGTGCCATGGTATTTTCAATCACATCATATGCATGTGAAAGCTGGACAATGAATAAGGAAGACTGAAGAAGAGTTGACGCCTTTGAATTGTTGTGTTGGCGAAGAATATTGAATATACCATGGACTGCCAAAAGAACGAACAAATCTGTCTTGGAAGAAGTGTGGCCAGAATGTTTCTTAGAGGCAAGGCTGGCGAGACTCCGTCTTACATACTTTGGACATATTGTCAGGAGGGATCAGTCCCTGGAGAAGGACATCATGCTTGGCAGAGTACAGGGTCAGTGGAAATAAAAGGTCAATGAAGTGGATTGACACAGAGGCTGCAACAGTGAGCTGAAGCATAACAATGATTGTAAGGATGGCGCAGGACTGGGCAGTGTTTCGTTCTGTTCTGCATACGGTTGCAATGAGTCGGAACCGACTCAACGGCATCTAACAACAACAACAACAACATTGAGCAGAGTTCTAATAGGTGCTCTTTGTCTCATGATTTGAATATCTGGGTCATTTGAGAGTTTACCTCAGTCCTTCAGACTTGGACAAATTTTCCTGGTTCTTCACAGGTCAAGTAACACTTTAGCTCACAGAACAGAATAGCCATATTTGCATTTTTTTGATTAAATCATGCAAAAGGTTTTTTAAAAAATTATTATTTTTTTACAAAGATGTATTTGTTAGAGTGTATCTGATTTATTTGCAAAGAGCAGCAGCAGAAAAAATATACAGGTCCGAGGAATTATTGTTTTGAACAGGTGTGTTCCTTATGCTAAGAAAAACCATTATCTCACAAATGAAATAAATTAGGGAGGGATTATTAGCATTTCAAAAGAAATTTTCTACTTTACAAAAGATTTCATGGGAGAATTCCTTTCAATTAGATGGAAGGGTTTTCAGATATTTTAAGAAACAACAGAACCCTTACTTCTAATGAAATACCAAGCTAAACCCTCATGTGTGAAACCTTCTAGGCACTTTAGCAATGGTTGCTGTTACTGGATGACATTAAGTTGGTTCCCAGTCACAGCGACCCCATGTACAACAGAAAGAAACACTGCCCGGTGCTGGGCCATCCTCACAATCATTATGTTTGAGCCCATTGTTGCAGCCATTGTGTCAGTCTATCTTGTTGGGATCTTCTTTTTCACTGAACTTCTCCTTTACCAAACATGATGTCCTTCCCCAGGGACTGGTCCCTCCTGATAACATGTCCACAGTACCTGAGACGAAGTCTCACCATCCTTGCTTCTAAGGATCATTCTGGTTGTACTTCTTCCAAGACACATTTGTTTATTCTTCGGGCAATCCATGGTGTATTCAGTATTCTTCACCAATAGTATAATTCAAAGGCATCAGTTCTTTGGTATTCCTTATTCATTGTCCAACTTTTGCACGCATATCAGGCAACTGAAAATCCCTTAGCTTGGATCAGGCACACCTTAGTCTTTAAAGTGGTATCTTTGCCTTTTCACACTTTAAAGAGGTCTTTTGCAACAGATTTGCCCAATGCAATATGTCATTCGATTTCTTGAGTGCTGCTTCTATGGGCATTGATTGTGGATCCAAGTAAGGGGGAATCCTCGATAACTTCAGTATTTTCTCCATTTAGAATGATAAACATCATGGTATAGTTTAGCAATAGGAAGCCCTAATGCCCCTGATTCTGGGTCCCTGAGCTCTACTTCTGGGCTGTGAGACACTTTTTCAGAATCCTTGGGGCTACATCAGTGCATTTCTGATGGTTTTGTTTCTGAAAATTGAATTAACAAACAACTTTCAGGGCCATCTGTCATATCAAGAAATTGGCTCATAAGAAAAAAAAAAAGGACAAATGATGAATTATGAAAGGATTTCCTTTAGCTTTGTTTTTAATATCATTTTTGTGTCAAGGCCTATGAGTGTCCACTTAGGCTGCTTATCTGTCCTCTTTAAGCCCTGTTTACCGGAAGACATAGCCCTCAGTGTGGACTTATGTGCTAATACTGTAAAACCTATGTGCATATCTTGGTTACATGGCATAATCCTATTTTTAAGTAATGTCTCTTAGAATTCAAATAGTTGAAGAGATATCATCTCAGAATCCTCAGAGTCCCTTTCAGGTTGTTTTCTGCAAATTGTCCCGTGTTCTTATGGATCAATATCTCGATGTGAGGTGTAGTTGAGAGCTATTACAGATACCCCGTTCACTGGCAGAGTTGGAACAGAACTTAGATTTCTAAAATTTTCAGTCTTGTTTCAAACCATTGGTTTTATTTTATTTTTTTAATTCTATTGTATTTTCAATGGTATTCAACAATAAAAACATCAGTAGCCACTGTGCATGACTTAGAAAATGGCGACCTAATAGTCTTTTGAAAAACAGTTTTTATAGCCAGTTCTTATTCTGATGTTACCATAACTGTGGGTGAAGTGCAAATCAATAAAGCCAGACTGTAAAAACAGAACTCAGGAAGAGAGAGAAAGGGTCCAAATCTCTCCATTTGAAATCATCCCTTCCATATGGAAATATTACTGAGGGGCTGAGGACCAGTCCATGTACCCTCTCTGAATTCTCAATCTTTCTCTTTCTTAAGCCATTATGTTTGTGTGCCACACATCCTTTATTTTAGAAGAAATAGGTGTTTTACTGAAATGCTTTCTGCTGCCTTCATATTTAAAACAAAAAACCAAAGCCCCCTGCGTTCGAGTCAATTCTAACTCATAGTGACCCTATAGGACAGAGTAGATCTGCCCCATAGGGTTTCCACGTAACACCTGGCGGATCTGAACTGCCGAGCTTTTGGTTAGCAGCCATTGCTCTTAACCACTCTTCACCGGGGTTTCCTTCATATCTAAAGGAATGAAAAATATTATACTTAAGGATCTATGCTCTACATATGCTTTACTTTGTCAGTGTCTGAAATCAAGCTTTGCATTTAGAATATGGGTAACAATTTGCAATCATTATTTACAGAGCTGTTTTAAAATTCTTTACTTACAAATGTATTTTTTATTTCATTTTTCAGCCTATAAGTTTAACAGTAACAAATTCAGATACAACCAATGACATTATCGACAAGTCACTACCAATGCTCGGAATAACTGTAAGTTACCTGCAAACAATTTTTAGTTAAGAATAAACTTCGATTTTTGAGAGTTGCGTGTGTGTGTATAAAATACAACTGCTTTCATAAGACAGCTGATTGTTATAGATACCTAAGGCATACTTTGTCCTCCAGAATTTAGAAATTGAAAGCCTCGAAACTCTGATATTAGTTTCTACACAGGTGCTGTTCTTATACTCCAATTTTAAATTCCATGTCACCTTGAAGTCACAGAATAATTAAATTGAACTATAGTTTTAGAGTGCTAATAACAGCATGTATTTTTACTGTATATATTGTATATATAAAAGACCAAAAACCCCTTGCCATCAAGTCGATTCCGACTCATAGCAACTGTATAGGAAAGAGTAGAACTGTCCCATAGAGTTTCCAAGCAGCAGCTGATGGATTTGAACTGCTGACGTTTTGGTTAGCAGCTGAGCTCTTACCCACTGAGCCATGAGACCTCCATTATATACGTATACAACAAAATTTTTATAAGATTTTTAGTGAGATAGTTGTAACCTCCGCCTTACCTGTTCTGTTTTACTGTTCTTTCTGAACCTCCTTTCCTGGTTCTTCCCCTCCCGTACCTCATTTATCCTAATTGTCACTCTAGGACTCAAACTCAGTATGATGGATCCTACAGGACGTGTTTTGTAGTATATTTTGAAGTAAAGAACACACGACTAGAATTCATAGCCCCTGACTGCAGGTCCTGAGGATGAGATGACTGACGCCTCTAATGAGTTGCTAACGAGGGAGACAAGTTCTGAAGGAGACTATGAATTTAGGAGCATTTGTGTGCCTACCGCTCTCGTCCTTGTTTTGCTTTTAGTGTCTGCTTCTTTATACTTTGTTGGGGCTGACCTAAGTTAATGAAATTTTTCTCATGGAAGAGGTGGGCATGTTTGAGGATGAGGGTGAGGTTGGGGAAAAGGAAAGAGTAATTGTAAGAGTCTCCTGCTCTATGAACACCACACAATTGAGAACTATTATTAAAGAGAGTAACATTCAGGTGGATAGAAACTGTAGAAAGGACTTGGATATCATGGCTCCTTAAATAATGTAGAAATATGAAAATGCCTTGCTGTTGTGGCGTGACGTGATTGTAAGACTTGTAATTAAACTCAGCGTGACCTACTGATATAATACCAAACCAAAAACCAAACTCATTACCTTCGAGTCAATTCCGACTCATAGAGACTCCATGAGTGATATAATAAAACCCCTGAAAAGCCAGAATTTGGCTTATGGAATCAATGATTTCTTTACTAGAGAAATTAAATAATACATTTAAAATAAAATTGAATTTATATTCACTCAGTAAATCAGATACCTCTGCACCTATATGATATACATGCCCTGAAAAGGAAAACTTAAATCTTGGAAAGAGTGAGTAGCTTTAGGTGTAGAGTAGATTGATCAGTGATACAGTTCATTTTATTTCACGTTTGTAATTTTCCTTTGCTTGAAGTCATCAGTTTCACCAGACAAGAAAGAATTTCTACTTTACTAAAAAATCAGCGTTACTTGGCTCTGCCTGCATAGTGTTCCCAGCCCCTACCTTAAAAGAAAAGATTTTTGTTAGATCTTATTTCCTATTTGAAATACAATTTTGAGCATATTTAGCTGAGAGAGTATGCGAGTGTGTGTGTATGTGTGCACGTGCATACACATTTATGTGCTTGTGATAGCCTCCATAGCTGGGACCCTCCTTCATACAGGCAAGGCCATGATATCTTACCAGGAGTCAAGGGCAGGCATATGAACTATCACCAACAACTCCATTATGTTTTTCTGGAAGACTGTTAAATAATTCAGCAGAGTGTGTATGATTGAGATGTGGTTGCTTCAAGGGCGCTTTCTAGTATTGCTGGGCAGTAACTGCTAGGATAATAGTTCTCCGCATCTGGCCTGATCTCCAGCTTCGCGCCATTTATCCTTCTTGCTCCAGAATGGAGCCTGTCCAAACCAAAGCCAGTGGACTGACTTCACTCTGCCCATCTCCTCAAGGTCTTTGGGCATTTGTCTGTCTGCTCAAGGCAGTTGAACTTCAGATGTTTTTCAAGTTTTCCTTTCCTCAGACATAGTCACGGCAGGCTGTGTGTCTCTCTGAACAGCACACTTGTCTGGGCAGAGAAAAATGAAGACAAAGCCTAAGGTTCTCCAAGGAGTCCAGAGACAGCAGGACCGTCAAGAAGAGATTAGACTTTTCTTTCTTACTGAAGGAACCTAAATGTGATTTCATATCCACGGGCCACAAATAAAGTGAAGGACTGATTGCATTGTTGTTCCATAGATCCCCGGCCTATCAGAAGGGACAAAGCAAGAATCTGGAGTAGTCTACTGGGTGCTGGGAGAGGGACGGGTTGCTGAAACAATGAGTGCTAACTCAGAAACTGTGGCCAACTCCATGGACTTACAGCATTTACCCTGGTCCCAATTCTTTTTCTTTTCGAAAACATAGAAATGTGCCCTCTTTCAAGTACCTACTGTGAAAGAATTGGTGTGACTTTTTTTTTTTTTTTTTTTTGTCTCCAAGGGCTCTAAGAGTGATTACCAGTTGTGGGTCAGTTCTGGCAAGAAAGAGGCCCCATTCCCACTCATCGGTAAGTGGCAGGGAACTCTAAGACGGGGTTGACTGGATTCCAAATTATAACTCTAAAGTCTCAAAGTATTGCTTGTTTGGCCTTAAGTTTAAATATCCTTTGGAGTAAAAACTTCTCACAATATCCATTCATACATTTGATAAATAAATTATGAAGCTTTACTCTATCCCAGGGAATAAGTAATAACATCTCTTCATTCAGCAGCTTGTGGTCAAGTTGGGGAGAAAAATGTGAATTTTTCCTCTCTGCTTTTTCACTTGACATACAGCCCTGTGTTGATAAACCCCTCTTTATTTTTTATGAAAGCAATACAGATTGAAATTTCTTTTCCCCATACGTCATATTTTATATTCCATTCTGGAATTATTCTGTTCCATATTCTGACTACGAAGTAGCCTCTGTGTTGTAAGCGTCCTCTAAAATGCAGCAGGTCTCTCTGTCCAACTACAAGTACTTACTGAACACCTGCTCAGCGCCCAGAGCTTCTCTCAGCATCACAGGCGAACTGAGATAAGCACATCTAGATTCCTGAAGGCTTCACTGGATGACTGACCTGCACTTTGCCATTTTACATTTTACAGGCTGGGTTTTCCAACATTTATTCTCAAAATTATTGATAAATAGATTACACCTCTCCTGAAATAGTTATTAGAACCATTTAGGTAAAAAAGAAAAAAAAAAAAATTCTTGGATTAGCAAGTTGATTTAGTGTGGTCAAAAGAAATAAAGCAAATAAAATAAGGGAAGGGACAGGTTCTGTAGCAGAGCTTGCCATGGGGCGATGGTGATATGATTGCCGCGAGAAATCCTGTGGGGTGTTCCCTCTTATCTACATTATCTTCTAAATTCTTTCCACCATCCAGGATGTTTCC
This sequence comes from Elephas maximus indicus, assembly GCF_024166365.1. Taxonomy (NCBI): domain Eukaryota; kingdom Metazoa; phylum Chordata; class Mammalia; order Proboscidea; family Elephantidae; genus Elephas; species Elephas maximus. The sequence continues at coordinate 28,953,571 of NC_064823.1, read as the reverse complement.
AAGCGATCTGAATAATCTAAAAACCAAGTTTTTTAGGATTCACAGAGTGCATGTTCTCCATCTCAGAATATAACAAATCAAGTACACAGCTGAGGACTAAAATCCTGTTTCATTTTTTGTATTAATGTCAGCATCTTTGTAAAAGTCATTCTGCAATAAAATACATGAATAAAAATCAGACTAATACTTGAAATATATTTATTTAATAAAATGTGTTCATTTAGATGAAATGAATGTAGGTGGTAACTTCTAAGCTTAGAACAGCTTCAGGCACCACTGCTGACTCTGTGGAGTCTCCATCTTCCGTCATGTACGAGGGTCCTTTAACAGCCATTCTGTACATGGATTTTCATGTGCTTTCACTTCTCAGTTGTGGATCAGCTCCTGGTTACCCTGATGAATTTGTTTTATTTTGTTGCTCTCATGGAAGCTTCTCTGTGGCTTAGTTCTTGTTATGAACACAGCATTCATATTGTATTTATACCACGAGAAACGGAAAGGCAAGAGCTCACCACCTTACAGTCAGTCAGAACTAGAAGAAAGGGAGTGTTTGCTCTCTTCTTAAAAAGCTCAATCTATGTTGCAGCGCAGGGTCTCTGAGAATTCGATGGAGAGGAAGCCATTGGAAGCATGAAAGAGCAAAAGATATCATTTGGCGGTCAACACCTAATGATTGAGGGTTCCGTTTCTCTGTGTAAACACTGTTTTGGAGTTGGCTTCTGGGCTTCCAATACTCTGCAGCCTTACTTCTAATTCTGCCTGTGAGGGCCACCCTCACTCCAGCGGGGGGGTGGGGGGAGGGGGAGAGGAGGTAAGCATAAAGGCAACTCTACCTGCTGCTCTGGCTATAGCATTAATGAAATGTAATGAAATACCTGTTAAATGGACATACGTGTTAGAGAAGAGTGATCCTAGTGAGTCTTGACACGTATCATCCAATTATTTAAAGAAGATTAACTGCCAATGTTTATTAATATATTTACTTTGTTACTCTGATCTGTACAAATATGTGTAATATTGATGGTAAGTGCTTTAAATGATGAATTTAGGCTGGGGTGGTGGTCAGGTAATTTGCCTAAGATGCTCAGATCTAGTTAGTTTCTAGGCAGAAACTAGAGGGCTTTCAATATTCTCAGATGGAAACACAGTAAAAGTCAACATGGTGTAGTACTCAAACTGATCTATACTTTCCAATCAGGTAACATATTTTAAAGAGTATTTTCTCTTTACGTTTTTTAAACACCTTTCTGGGGCCCCTGCTTTGTCCACAGTCTCTGCCTTGAGAGCACATACAGGAAACACAGCCTTCTTTATCCCTGAGGCTCAGCACGCCAGTGTGGTACACGTGGGTGCCGTAAGGTAGCTTTGATCACACCCATCACCAGTCGTCCTGAATCTGTATGTACATGTTTCTCTGTATAGGACATGAACATCCCTATGGAATAAAAATGAGCCATCTTCAAGCCACTGCACTCCTGCCACACCACCTAAGGGGCTCCATATCTCCATCCACCCTCCAGGAGCCCTTCTTACTGGAGCAGCCATTCCCAGAGATGGGAGGTGCGTTCATCCTAAAGCCCAGGCACCCACTGAGGAGCCAGGAGCAGAAAAGTGAGTCCCTCCCCTCCTGCAGGTGTCTTCTCTCAACTCATGTCTCCATTCCTAGAAACAAAATCATAACACAGAGCTGATTCTCCATGTCAGGGAGAAGGGCAGTGTAGGCAAGGATCCAATCTTCACCAAGAATGAGACTGAGAGAAATGCCAAGGGTCTGTCCTCAAGAGCCAACTCACTTCTAGAAAGCTTCTTTTCATTCCTCCAGGTAGTAGTAGTTCCCTTCTCTGTATCCCCAGGGCCCTTCATGCATATTTTAAGTATGTGTGTACATATCTGTGTGTCTTATTAGAATATGGGCTTCTTAAGGCCTGGAAAGTCATGTTTTCCCCATCTCAGGGCTTTTGTCAGGATCTAGGCCACAGCAGAAGGGGATTTATGACTGCTTAGCTTAGACACACAAGGAATGGAAGAGTGGAGTAGAAGAGTTTCGGAGCTGAACTGGAATCTATTCTGAGCTTGGGCTGAAGTGGCCTCTAAGTTCTACCTCCACAGCGAGCCATGAGGACCAAGCTCACTTTCCCTGTGTGCTTCTGACCGAGGAGGACTAGACTGGAGCAGGACCGAGTGTGTATGGTTGGGGGCTTTTTAATCTTCCTTCTTACCATTCTTTTTCCTACCATTCCTGTATTTTCCCATCAGTATTTCTCTTTTTGAAGAAAATGTAGTATTAATTTGAGGCATAGTGTGGCCAGAATGGAATTACCACTTAAAGTGTTTTTATTTTTATGATAGTTATTCTATAAGCACAAAGTTGTACACATTTTATTTTTTAATATTAATACCCTATTTACAAGCATGAGGTAACACTACTCCAATCTTGCCAGGACCGTTGAAGAAAGGCTAGGTTTCTATAAAGTTAGCTTGTTCAATCACCTCATAGTTTTCATGACAATAGCACTTATTTTCACTGGTCCCAGAGCAACATGAACTCTTACACAAGATAGTGTACATAACAAAAGGTCCATCTAAGCCCCAAAGTCCTTTTGAGAAAGTACAGAACTCAGTTTGTACTTTGCCTTCCGTTTATGTCACAGAGTAGCTTTATATATAGCTTTAAATCAAGTGACTCAGAATCAACTTGACGGCATTGGGTTTAAATCAAGGGATAGAGCAATGTTCTTAAGAGGTATTAAAGCTAAATAACTGAACACATTTGGATAGTTTTAGAAATAATAAAATCAGGTCAAGGGTACGGAAACCAGGCCGAGTACAACTACTTCACCAATATATTAACCTATACGTTGAACATTTGCACATGTTGACATCGCTGGATGTATAGAAATCCCTTCCTGGATTGAGGAATGTGTTTGTTTTCCTTCAGACTTTTAAAATGATGGAGTGTGAATGTTAGGGCAAGAAGAAAGAGTCTTAGGTGAAATGGTGGCAATCCTTCATGACTGCATACCCTCTGGAGGGTGCTAAGCCAAATGGAGAAGGGGATGGGGTCTGCTTTTAGAGGAGGAGACTGATGTCTTGATTGCCTTGGGCCCTCTGAGTGAGGAAAATTGTTCTCAACAAGGTTACTATGCACTGTGCCTTGTGCTGAGGAGTACATTATACATTTCATCCATTTTAGTACTCAGTTCCATGAGATGTCGTGTTAAAGTTGAGGAACCTGAAGTTCAAAGAGATTGAGTAATTTGTTCCCGTACCTGGCAGAACCCTGTGATCCAGCACCGGAAATACTGCACCTAAGGTTATACTTGCCACATCCTAGAAAAGCCAAGTCAATGGGCATTTAAGGATATTCAGTGAAATGTTGCTCATCTGTTTATCCTCCCACAACTTGGCTCGTCTATGGACTCTTTTAGCATCTGGTTCTAAGCAGCTTAAGAAAATATTAGGATATCTTATCAGGAAACATTCATAGCTGAGTAGTAGAAAAGACCTCTTTGAACTCAGGTTTTCATTGCTGACCACCTGGTCTCAGAAAAGCTCTTCTTGTTCAGCATTCCTTTGACAGGGACTGTTGGGTAGCTAAAAATCATGTCTGGGTAGCATGGGTGGGTGTTACAAGAAACAAGGCCACCTGAGTTCTCATCACACAGCCAGCATTTAAAGGTGACTTCCCAAGAATCCTGTCCTCAGGGGGAGGCACATAATCCATGGAACTGCCTGAAGGTTGTGGCCCCTCAGAGTGAAGGAGTTATAGGCTGCCCAGGAGCTGGGGTCAGGGAGGTTGAGTCATGAAGGGCAGATCTTTTTGATAAGAAAAAGTTCACAATACTCAGGCACTCACTCAGAAAGCCAAAGAGGAAATCTAGAGGGGGGAGACTTACCATAAAGGTAGGTGATTATCAAACTCTACTTGATTTTGATACCACTTTTTTTAGCTTATCAAATGGGATCTGATTCCTCATGGACCATATTTAACATCAGTGAACTTGTACCACGAAGCACTAGGTGCCTCAGGAGGCACTGCAGCAGGAGCAGATAGCACCTGTAGGAAGTGTCACCTCCAGAAGAATTGAACCTGAGTCTGATCAAGCCTCTGGATGTAACTATCCATTTATGGAATAAGGGAAAACAGAACAAGTTACCACCACGGGGATGTGATCCACCTGCCCAGGACGGGGGAAATTCTACACACTGAATGACTCCATTTCTCTCTCTTCTAGCCCTAGGAAACAACATGCTCTGCAAATGAAAACAGTGGAAATAAGTTTAAGTGAATTAATCTACTACTTCTAACAATCTCACTTCTTTCTTAGATGCAGGCCAGAAGACAGGTGAAAAGAAATGGCCTATGGTGAACTGGGCCTTTCGGCGGAACCCCAGCACTTGCCAGGACAACGTGTGCAGGGCTCTACCATCCCCTGAGCCAGGGAAGCTCTTTGGGGTTTCACTCAAAGATGTTTGTCCCAGTGATGACCTGCCCACTCCTCTCCGGGTAGGTCTCCCTTTGGCCTTCTGTGGCCCCCCTGAGGAGGGAGATTGAGGAAGGGAAAGCTCTGCAAGCCCATGTGTTCTCATCCAAATCTATTTCTAAGTGGAGAAAGCACTAGACAGCCCCTGGCTTTGGCTGAGAATCTTTGTTATATTCTTTCAAAGAATACAAATTTGACTTAGTTATTGCAGAATCATAAGGTAGACACAGAGAAAAAGGTAATTTTTCCATTCCAGTAGTTTCAGAAAAGACCCACATATGTCTGCTCAGATAAGTCAGAACGTGCTCTGTGTTTACCAGTCTCTGAAGCAGAGGTTCCACCTCCTTTCACATTCTCCTTTCAGCTCCTACCTTGAACTTCTCGCTACTCTCAGCTTTCCGTTAGTTGCTTCTTCAGCTGAGACTACTCAATCTTACAACTCAAAATATTTCAGATGGTGTTTGATTTAATATTTCAGATGGCATTTGATTTTATTTCAAGTGCATAAGCTTAAAACTACAAGACTTACCCTCTGGCATATACCAATATCTTAATCCTGATAGAATAAGTCAAACGAAAGCCACAAAGTTTAGCTTGTGTTGTCTCAAAGTAGTGTATTAAACCATCAGTGTTTACAGTTATTGAGTATCTAGTATCCCTCCAGGGGCTATACTAGTGCTTCACATGCTTGATGTGAAGAAAATCATCATCTTAAGGGCATGCTGGGTACCACCCCAGACCCTGCAACTTTCACGGAAAATTTGGGGTCCTTATCATTATCATCAGAGAGCCCTGGAGTTGCAGTGGTTAAGAGCTGGGTTGCTAACCTAAAGGTTGGCAGTTGGATTCCACTGGCTGCTCCTTGGAAACCCTATGGGCAGTTCTACTCTGTGCTATAGGATTGTTGGGAGTTGGAATTGTCCCAGGACAACTGGTTTGTTTTGGTTTGTGATTATCATCATCCCCATTTCACAAAGGAGATAAACAAAAGCTTTAATATAGGTAAGTACTGTACTTTCCCCAAGGTCACACAGTGAATAGGTGGTAAAATACATTTCAATGCCACAGATTACCTGACTCCAACACCTATTATCTTTCTACACTGCAAGCAGAGGCCTAGCTGGAGGTAGGGGGAGTTGGGCAGGTAGGGTGCCTGTCCTGTGCTCTGACTGTGTGCCCTGGGCACCACTTGAGGAAGGGTGCCAGAACAGTTTCTACTGGCCACCACAGTTTCCATGGCCAGCTGGGAGAGATCATTGAGAGATTTAACACTAATTGCCCTAGGCACTGCTTTCCCTAGATAGGCCCCTGACTGCAAGCAGGAGACATAAAGATAGAGAAAAAGGAAATGAAAAAGTAAGAAACCAAACTAAACCATTGCTATCAAGTCAATTCTGACTCATAGCAACCCTACAGGACAGAGTAGAAGTGCCCCATAGAGTTTCCAAGGAGCGCATGGTGGATTTGAACTGCCGACCTTTTAGTTAGCAGCAGTAGCCCTTTACCACTAGGCCACCAGGTTTTCCAGAAAGTGCTGAGAGGATTTATTTGGAGAAGGCTATCTGGAGGAGAAGGTTTTTGAGCCTGATTTTGAAAGAGGAGAGGAAATACAAGAAGTAGGAATGGGGGATACAGTTGCTTAAAAGGGGATAAGCAAATGGGGAAAGAATGGTGAGGTAGGACGGGGTGATGTAACAGAAGTCTTAAAGTAGACAGAGAAATTTGATTTAGAAGTGTAAATTAACTGAAAAAGAAAATCTGAATAAAACAAGTGTTTGAAGTGTTTCAGTGTAGAAATGTAGAGTGGACCAATGAATAGAAAACATATTTAGAGACACCTAAAGAATTTACTTGAGTCCTTCCAGCTTGAGCACCATACTCTCCTGTAGCCTAGCTCCGGATGCCAACAAGGACAAGCTTGTGCTGAGGCCTGTGTGTATGAAATTCTGCATGTTGTCTTTTCCATTCCTTCCCCCCAGGATATGCTTTTCTTTCTTAACCAAAAAGGGCCTCTGACAGAGGGCATCTTCAGAATATCGGCCAGTGTCAGAGCATGTGGAGCCCTCAAGCAGAAACTAAACTCAGGAGAGAAGGTGAATTGGGAGGATGAGTCAGTTTTGGTAGTAGCATCTGTCTTAAAGGTAAGGAAGGTTCTAGCATTATCTTCACACAGTGTAGCTGTATAGAAATATGATTGGGTTCCTTCTTCATGATTGGCAAAGAGCCATATTAGGTATAATACAGTCAGAATTTGAAAATCTGAAAAACATTACAGAGGTAAGGAAACTGCCGTGAGTGTTAAAAGCACCTGTCTGTATGCCACGTGCAAAAAAATTAAATAAATAAAAATTTGAAAGCACGCACTTACACACACACAAGCATCCTACTTTTGAAGAGCTCCTCACCGGAAATGATGGCAAAGTTTCCAAAAGAAATTTCTTTTGAAACTTTTGAAAATAATGACAAAAATTTCCCATAGTAAGGAAATTTTTACCTTATGATGAGTCCAAAAATACTCAGTCCATGAGACTAGAGGGACCCCAGAGGTCACGTTCCCCAGATCCTCTGTTAGCCCAAGACTGAACCATTCTCCAAGCCAACTTCAGACAGGGATAGGACGGGATTATAGGACAGAAAATGATTCTGGTGAGGAGTGAGCTTCCTGGCGCAAGCAGACACATGAGACTATGTGGGCAGCTCCTGTCTGGAGGCAAGGTGAGAAGGCAGAAGGGGACAGGAGCTCGTTGAATACATACAGAAAATACAGGGTGCAGAGGAGAAGTGTGCTGTACTCATTAGGGGAAGAGCAACTAGGAGGACATAGCAAGGTGTGTATAAGTTTTTGTATGAGAGACTGACTTGATTTGTAAACTTTCACTTAAACTAGAAGAAAATAAAATGAATAAATAAATGCTCAGTCAGGCCACCAACAGCTCCACTGGTTTTATCATCATTCCTTCCCATTCTCTTAATGCCTTTCACTTTAAAAGTGCCATAGGAATGATGCTACCATTGGGCCTTCTTTCATCTTGACCACCTTCGGCATTCTTTGTTAATATGTGTTGTGCTTAACCTGCCACGTAGTAACCTGCTCTTCTCAAATGCCTTGCTCTTCACATCCTTAGAGATGCCTCACATATTTTGAAAATAGGATCTACATCCAAGACCAACTTTAAGCAAAGTGTTGATCCCAGAACAGCCTCTGCAGGCCTGCTTCAGGGCTGTGTCCCCAGCATGGCGGAGATACAAGGAAGGCAGGGTAAAAACAGGGCCCAGGGCCTCCAACTCAGGCTGAGGCATAAAGGTCAAAAGTGCCTTGCCCTAGACATAAGTAAAGTAGAGTTTTCTGTATTCCCTTTCCAGTCAAGTGGCCAGGTGCCCATTTAATATTACTTCATGAGTTTATTTACAACCAAATCTGTCTTGGTAAAGGGGACATCATATATGCATCAGTAAATGGACGTTTCTTGCAAACCTGTGTCTTGGTCCATATGAAAATATATAGCAACAAATATTCTATCACTAGTGTGTACCTGCTTTTCTGTAACACCCTCCTGTCCACTAGCTTTTAACACGTAGGTTAGCATAAATTAGCCAGCCCCCAGATCAAAAGGCTTTGGCCCCTTACTGTGAGACTTCCACCAAGACAGTATGCAGAATTCTGCATGTACCAACAGCCTAAGCTGAATTTTTGCCCTATTGTTATTTTGTGAGTTCGGTGTTTGGTCTCCTTGGGATCCTTACAGGGCACTGTTAATGGAAGAAGGGACATGCTTCTGTTCAGGCAGTGCCCTGTTGGAAGGATGCAGAGGAAGCAAGGTCACCATTGCTCTAATGAGTGGAGGGTGGGAGGGACTTGGGAAACTGACTTTGTCCGTTTTCTTCACAGCTAAGTCCTCAGAACGCAAAGCAGAGCCTGACACACACAGGACCTCAGTAAATATAAGAAAGAGTGAATGATTTCCAGATTGTGATCATGATAGTTGCCCTGAGGCATTTCCTGTAGTAGCTGCTATTAAGAAAAGTCTCCTGGCACAGTGGTTAAGAGCTAAGGCGTGTTTTGACTGCTAACCATAAAGATTGGCAGTTAGAATCCACCAGCTGCTCCTTGGAAACCCTGTGGAGCAGTTCTTCTGTGTCCTATATGGTCACTATGAGTCAGAATAGACTCAAAGACAATGTTTTGTTGTTGTTGTTGTTGTGGGGGTGTTGGGTGAGTGTTCGACCTATTTATTTAGTGAGACCACTGGCAGAAAGATGTGACTTGGAAGCTAGCAAGGTGATCTGACGTTTTCCCCTTGTTATCACACTAAAATTAAGCTTAATAAATTTTAATAGGCCCAACTGTATGATATTAAGACAGATATTCCAGGTCACCACTTAGGAAGCTGGCCTGTGCATGCCTGTGGCTCTAGTACTCAGAGGCCTGAAGTTTTGCTGTATCTAAATTTTGATCATTTCTTTCTGTTTTGGAACATTTTATTCCCAAAGAAACTAAACCCCCAGAAAATATGATATCCTATCCCACCTTTCCAATTAAGGCGAGGAGCCCTGGTGGCACAATCATGAAGCACTCAGCTCCTAACGGAAAGGTCAGTGGTTTGAACCACCAGCCTCTCCTTGGGAGAAAAGGCCTGGCGATCTGCTCCCATAAAGATTACAGCCTAGGAAACCCTACCAGGCAGTTCTCTTCTGTCACATGGGGTCACTATGATGAGTCTGAATCCACTCAGGGGTGCACGGAAACAACAAAAACCCTTAAAGAGATGAAAAAGGAAGCTTTTATGAGAGGAGGTTTTTCCAAGAAGCACATATATCTCAAGTCAGAAGACCTACTCCTGTTTTATGTGTGTGTGAGTGTGTGCCTATATTTGTGTGTGTGGTGTTTGTTTCAGAACTTTTCTTGCCAGGAATTAAGAACACCATGGCTGAAATAGATCATCAAAATGTGTATGTATCTCTTTTGAAGAAAATAATAGGATTTAGGATGTTTATCACCAGGCCTTGTAATTTGTACCAGTTGGCTAAACTGTACATAAGCAGATTTCAGAAGATAGAAAGGGGCTTTACCTTTATTCCCATCACAGCCCAGACTCTGCTTTGATGCCACTAGTTTTAGTTGGAGAAAATCCAAGCACCTGCTTATGGGTGTGCAAGTCAGCAAAGAGGTGGAGCCGAGTTCTGTGGATGTCACAGTGTGGGTGGCTATGAAGGAAGTGGGGACCAAACTGAATTTTTCAACTAAATGTGATCTCTATCATTTGTCTAATACACGTTTGCCCTAAGAATAATATTATTTTTCATCTATTTTAGGATTTTTTTAGAAACATCCAGGAAAGTGTATTTTCCTCTGGTCTGTATTATCAATGGCTTACTGTTATTGATGAAGGGAATGAGGAGGAGAAAATAACTGGAATCCAGAGGTAATGATGCAGTCATTACCCAGCTCTGGCCATGCCTCAAAAATACAACCAACACACTCTCAGGAAAAAGAGCTTCTATTGTACAACTTTGCCTACTAAATAAGGACCACTGCCAAAGGGTTTCATGTGGTCACATCCATGGAGGCCAGTTTAAAAGTAGATGTCTACGTTGCTGCTGTCACCAAGTTACTGTTTTTCTCCTCACCTTACTAATAGGGGACCGTTGACCATTGTCACCTTCTGAATATTTGAAATTAATAGGAGATGAAATCTGTTAGTCCAAGAGAGGTGGTAGAGGCCAACTCTAACAGCGTTATTATTTAAATTTCTCAAACTTTTAACTAACTAGAAAGTCTTGTTATGCTCAGGAAGTAAATTTAATGAAGCATTTCTGTATGCATTCATGCCTGCAACTCTGCTAGTCTCTGGGCACACAGAGGTGAAGGACCTAATCCCTCACCTGAAGAAACTCAGAGGCTGGTGGAGGAGAGAAGTAGATAAACTGAAGTGTCATCAGTGCTATAAAAGGGACACTCAGAAGTTCTGGGGGAACATGGTGGAGTGATAATTAGCTTCCTACGAGACTCAGAGAAAACAGAAGCTCAGATTGCAAAGTCAAGAAATGATCACAAAGAATTCCAGGTCTATGGCCATGCAAGTAGAAATTTCTGGCAGGACTCATCATGAATGCTATGTGCAACATAACAGAATAGGAAAAAAGTACTCAGTAACTCCATTTCCTAAGCTTTCCTTCTATGAAAAACCCTAGAATTCCAATAGCATGTAGTATGTGTATATGCCTGTTGAGAACAATTCTTTTTTCGCGACTTGCAAATGTTATGAATTATCGCCTTCACAATACTTTTGGTGAACCCCCTTTTAGCAATAGAACATAGTATTGGCATTGAAGAGTTAGAAACTAAGGAACAGCGTGAAAGTCACCAAAAAACAAGGCGATGGAACAAAATACCACCTCTATTTCTCTTATAGTTTAGAGAAGACCATTTGAGTACAGTGAGCACCAAGTCCTATAGCTCTCTGTTGTGCATGTTACCAACTGCACTCGTGTTACGCTTTAGAGGAGACCGCTCGGTACACCAAGTATCACATCCCGTAGCTTGTTGCTGCTGCTAGTATAAAACCTGTGTACTTCACACTACTTTAAGGGTGTATCATCAGTCCGTAGTACTCAGAGCTGGGCTCCCTGTTGCTGGTGCCGTTTTGGTGACCATATTTTCTCCTAGTTGCAGCATCTTGGTATAAAAAAAAAAGTAAAACTCTGAATATGAACTGAGAAACAGTTCCAATGCATGATTAGAAAAAAAAAAACATCAATCACAAATATTAGAACATTGACAATTATACTCTTGTAAACTTGTAGAAGAAAGTGGTACCATTGAGATTGATTTGGAATAAAATTGACCTTGGATGCTGCCGAGCAGAGCAGATCTCAGAACGTACTTATACGTCTTAGTAGATAAGATTGGAACTTTTATCATCAGGCGGCGTGTTTTCATTGTTACCTTGGAAATAAAGGGAGTATTTTCAATGCAATTGCTGTTTAATTTCATCAGTAACTTTTGTGTTAATTGAGCACATTCTGGAATGTTATGGGGTTTGTGTGTACTAAATTTATATTAAATTCTGCATTAATGAGATTAGTCCAAGTGAAACTCTGAAACCCTGTGGCATAGTGGCTGAGTGCCATAGCTGTTAACCAAAGGGTCGGCAGTTCGAATCCACCAGGTGCTCCTTGGAAATGCTATGAAGGGGTTCTGCTCTGTCTTATAGGGTCGATATGAGTTGGAATAGACTCGACAGCAACAGGTTTTGGTTTTTTTTTTATTGTTGTTAAACACATGGTAGTGGTTTCTGGGAAATATTGCAGGCAGCATTTTTTAAGAGACAGAGTTCTACATTCTTTTACGGTTTTCACTGGGTTATGGACATTGTGGACAAAAAAAATGTCTTGTCTCTCTCCTTATTTACAAATTCTTAAAGAAATGACTTAAGAGTGTGTTTTTCTGTATTTCAAGGCTTTTAGACCAACTTCCAAAAGCCAATGTTGTTCTCCTGCGATACCTTTTTGGGGCTTTATACAACATTGAACAACATTCTGCATCGAATCAGATGACTGCATATAATTTATCAGTCTGTATCGCCCCAAGCATCCTTTGGTCTTCTACTTCCTGCAGCCCAGGACTGGAAAATGAATTGACAAAAAAGGTAATCCTATTTCTCCTTTTTATGCCTTTGGGGCCTGAGTCCTCACTTCGAACTTGAAAATCAGGTTGTTATCTAAAGCACCATTTTTTAAAAGTATACACTTTAATCCTACTCTTCTGGGATGGCAGAGTCATTTGTCTTATCATGGTGGGGTATGGGAAGGTGGGTCGTTAAGTGGGAAATTGAGAGCAGCTGAGTCACTTCTTTCCCATTCAGGACACTAAATATAAGACTGACTGAACCATAAACCAAAACCCATTGCCATCAAGTGGATTCCGACTTAACAGCAACCCTATAGGAAAGAGTAGAACTGCCCCATAGGGTTTCCAAGGAGTGGCTGGTGAATTTGAAGTGCTGACGTTTCGGTTAGCAGCGTGCTCTTTAACCAGTGTGCCACCAGGGCTCTGACCAAACCATAGAGAGATAAAAAAGTGGTGTGATATGATAGAAAAAACCTGGGCTTTGAAGTTAGACAAGCCAAGCTTCAACTCTCAACCTTACCATTGCTGGATGTGTAACCTTGGGCAAAGTCTCCAAGCCAGCCCCCTCATCTAAACATTGGTAGTTCTGACAGCACCCAGCTCATCTAGGCATTGCTTGCAGTTGTGCCCATGCACATCCCAGGGGGCCAGGCAATATGAGTACCCTTGTTTCCACACACACTAGACTTCTGCCAGCACTGGCCCACTCAGAAATACTTGGCTGCCCTTTTATGTCTGCTATTGGGGTGAAGAAACTAGTAGTAAAAGATTCCAGAACATCCTAAGGGAGCAGCAGGGTGCCTAATAAGATCACAATTTCCCCCTAGCACCCCCACAGAGCAAGCCTAAGGCAAGACAATGCTTGGGGAAGGACAGCAGTTAGACAGACAGACAAATTTTTCTACCCCACTGCCCCATTCCTTCACGGGCAGCCCACAGAGAAATTCCACTTCTCACGCTTCAGATACTTCTTCACTTAAGAAGTGAATTTCATGAATTTTCATGTATCGGATGCTTTATAAATTGAATAACATCTTTACCCCCAACACCATATGTGGGTAATTTAAAAATTATCTGAATGTTAACTGTGTAGCCATTGGTATAAAAGTATTAACCATTAAGCCAGGGACACAAATTTCATGTTTATTTCACTGATTAAGTGCATTTTTAACGTCTTTGCCCAAACTACTCTTGAAAGTATCACAGTTTCTTAGAGAAAACTAGTTTATTTGCTTTCACATCAACTCTGAATTTGTCTCAGAATTCTTTCACATTTTGGTTAGATTCAGGGTGCCTATATGAAATGTGATTTATAACTTTGTCATATTAAAAAAAACAAAACATTTTTGCCATTTTGTGTTCCAGATTTCTCTTGTACAATTTGTTATCAAAAATTGCTTGAACATATTTGGAAAAGACATCACTTCCCTCTTGGAGGAAAGTTCAATGATCACAACAATGAGGTGTGATTGTTCAGAGAAGGCTTCAGGTACTGTGAATAATTTAATGGCTTTTCTAAGAGAGAGTGAGCCTGGTAGGAGTCGTGGGTGACGCCGAGACAGCAACTGCCCTGGAGCCCACAGCACGACCCAGGACAATGAAGCTGGGCCTCGGGGTCTTCTCACTGCTTCTCCAGAAGGGTGGCTCATGGATAGGGGGAGAGAGCACGCTGTTGTGAGATCAGAGAAAAGACCAAGTCCACGATGTCAACAAGTTGCTAGTGCAGCTTGTAACAGCATCAGGACAGAGCATGGTAGGATACAGTGGTCTGGAGACTTTTTCAAACAAAACTTTAAATGGAACCCTGATAGATCTAACAGATGCGCTCTGGTTGAAACCAAAGTGAGGGGCCAAGAGCACTGCCTGTTTTATTTCTCCCCCTTTTCTTGCTCAGTGTCCCTGAGGTACCTCAGGGATCCAGTGCTCTTTGAAACAGTTTGAAAAGAACCAGCATCATTGAGAAAAAAGGACTTGATGTCAAACAGCCTTTTCAGAGTGTGAACCCCTGCCCCACTGTTACCAGTTCTGTCATCCGTGGCCAGTTTTTCCATCTCAGCCTCAAATTCTTAATCTCTAAAATTCAGATAAAAATGGTATCTAAATCTTAGGATATTTGTGAGGATTAAATAAGATAATGATGTCAAGTAAATTTGTAAAAAAGACAACAATAGACTAGTAGAGATTTCTCTGAGGCCAGACTCAGTAGCTAGCATTATTTGAGTCGAGCTAATCATAGCTAAGGGGCCCCTGGGTGGTGCAAACAATTAAGTGCCCTGCTACTAACCGAAAAGTTGGCAGTTCAAACCTGCTCAGAGATGCCTTGGAAGAAAGGCCTGGCGATCTCCTTCCAAAAGGTCACCACCATGAAAACCCTATGGAGCACAGTTGTGTTCTGCAACACATGGGGTCGCCGTGAGTCAGAATTGTCTCAATAACACCTGGACATCATAGCTAACTGCCAACAGCCCATTTTACAAGGTGGATTTTAGATTCAGAGCCAGTATCATGTATCATGCGTCCCTTCATATTTTTGCTATTTCTTGGTTGTACGTTATTTATCTCAGCGCTTTGAGGAAATCTTTAAGAAAGTCCATTTTATCAGGAACTGAGATGAGTCTAGTATCTGAGAAAATGTTTATGCCAAGACAACTTTTTTTTTTTTCATTCAGAAGTGACAACGGAGCAGCCTCTTGAATCCAAGCCGATAAGAGTTACAGTGATTTATAGAAAGTCACAACTGCGGGATTCTGCCCAGGCCCCTTCTGACGTGGACCAACCACCTGTCACCATTTTCTGAGTCCCTAAAGATTAGAACATCCGTAATCCTACTGGACTCTTGCATATCACTCCTATCTATAAGACACCACTGAGAGCTGTTGTGTTTTCCAAAATGTTTGTAGGGCTTTGCTGAATTTGTATTTTATGGGATTTTTTTCCAAAATGTAAAGGTGTACAACTAATGAGGACAGAAAAAAACCTCAGGATAATGATTATCTCTGTGAAAGAAGGAAGGGGATGGGATAGGAAAAAAGAAATTTCAAGCATATGTGTCTTATTTTATATCTTAAAAGAAAGATTTAAAAATGCTAATATTTTTCATATGCTTCACAGCATTTTTAAAAATATTGTGATTCTGGAGAAAATTTACATAGGAATTAGGTCCTCATTTAACAATGTCTATACAAAAAAAAACAAAAAAAAATTTTTTTTTATACATATTATTCAATGACATTGGCTATACTTCTCAGAATGTGTCAGCATTCTCATTATTTCCGTTTTGGTTGTTGTGTTTCCAGTAATCTAGCTCCTTGACCCTCCTTACCTTCTCATCCTTGGTCTAGAGTAAATATTAACTGTTAGGTTTCATTTAGGTGGTTGGTTAGAGTAGCACAATGTTCACTGGCGACATTATTTATTGCTATGATCCACTCAGTCTTTGGCTGCTAGGTGACCTCTGGGAATAGTTTGAGTTCCAAGTTTAAAAGGCATCCCAAGGCAATAGTCTCAGGGTTCCTCTAGTCTCTACCAGTCCAGTAGGTCTGATCTTTTTCTAGGAATTTGAGTTTTGTTCCTCTTTTTTTTTTCATTCTCTCTGGAACCATCTATTGTGTCCCCGATCAAAATGGTTGATAGTGGTAGGTGGGCACCATCTAGTTCTTCTGGTCTTATGGTAGCAAAGGCTGTGGTTTGTGTGGGAGATGGTTCCTATGGATTAATTTCCTTCTTGAGTCTTTGGTTTCTTTCACTCTCCTTTGCTCCAGACCGGAAGAGATCAGGATTTGTATCTTAGATGGCCGCTCACAAGCTTTTAAGGCCCCAAATGCTACTCACCAACCTGGGATGTAGAACATTATCTTTATGAGCTGTGTCCTACCAAGTGGCTAGGTTGTCCCCTGAGATTATGATCCTAAGCCCTCAAATGGCTTCACAACGTTTTTTAATAAATAAAAAGTTTAGATAGTTTTTATTACATAAATATCCACAACATACCTATGTTTGCATATGTAAGTAAATAAAGTATTATTGAATATACCAAGGGCTGCCAAAAGAACAAACAAATCTGTCTTGGAAGAAATACAGCCAGTATGCTCCTTAGAAGCAAGGATGGTGAGACTTGGTCTTTGGACTTGTCATCAGAAGGGATCAGTCCCTGGAGAAGGGATGGATTGACACAGTGGCCACAACAATGGACTCAAGCATAACAACAATTGTGAGGATAGTGCAGACAGGGCAGTGTTTTCTTCTGTTGTGCATAGTGTAACAACAACAAAGTATTATTCAATGAATCAGTAACCTACACAAATTTTTATAATTCTGCAGCTTTTCTTTTAAACCTTAACATGTTTTCTCCATATTGATATATGTAGAACTAATTCACTCAGTCTAGTTGTTTTATGGAGTCCCTGAGTGGTAAAAATAGCTACCATGCTTGGCTGCTACCTGAAAGGTTTGGAAGTTTGAGTCTATCCAAAGGTGCCTCAGAAGAAAGGCATGCTGTCTACTTCTGAAAAGTCAACGATTGAAATCCCTGAAAAGTCAATGAGTGAAATCCCTGTTACGCCTTGTTCTACTCTGAAGTACATGGGTTTGCCAAGATTCAGAGTCAACTCAATGCTAACTTTTCTTTTTTTTTTTTGAGTTTCTATATAGTTGCTAAAGAGTCCTAGTGGTATACTGGTTAAGTATTTGGTGGTAGCCCAAGGGGAAGTGGGCTGAATCCACTAGCCACTCCATGGGAGAAAGATGTGGCTCACTTATGCCTAATGTATCTCCCTTTTTTATTTTTTTGTATGTGTACAACTGGTTTATTGAAAAGCCTGATTCACTGGGGTACAACTATGGAATTGCTTTACTTATTTATTTTTTTCCAATTACTGTCTTTGACTGTGCTGAATCTTCCTTTCTAGTCCCTTAATGATATGCAGGACGGATCTCACAGCTGATTACTTTCACATATTAGACAGTCCAGTTCAGTTCTGTCCACTTCTCCCAGTTTAAGTTATCAGTCTCATGGCCTTCCTCTCTGGCAGCTCAGCCCAATCGTAACTGGAGGAACTTGGATTTAGGAGGGAGCCTCGTCTGCTCTTTTGCTTTTCCTCATCCACTTATGGGTCTTCATCTCTCCTCCAATGTAGTGGATTGGGGTGGGGTGGGGGTCATGAAAGCCTTTGGAATCTTCTCTTTACTGACATGAGCTGAGCTTTGATTCACTGAGTTGGCAGGCACCTTTATGTTGGGGGATATAGGTGAATTCTTTGTGAAATGAATGAAAAACTCTGACTTGACCTCTCCTGACCCACCTCCCCATTCCCATCCTTGGTAGTTCAAGCCGCATTCTCTTTCTTTTTCTTAAATTAGTTTTTATGGTTCTTTAAGTGAAAGTTTACCAATCAGGTCAGTCTCTCATATAAAAATTATATACACCTTGCTATACACACCTACCTGCTCTCCCTCTAATGAGATAGCACAATTCTTCGCTCCACTCTCTCTTCTTGTGTCCATTTGGGTAGCTTCTGGCCCCCTCTGCCTTCTCATCTCCCCTCCAGACAAGAGATGCCAACATAGTCTCATGTGTCTACTTGATCCAAGAAGCTCGTTCTTCACCACTATCATTTTCCATCCCATACTCCAGTCCCATCCCTATCTGAAGAGTTCACTTTGGGAATGGTTCCTGTCTTGGGCTAACAGAAGGTCTAGGAACCATGGCCTTCTAGTCCCAGTCTGACTCTGGTCTTTTTCTGAGAATTTGGGGTCTGCATCCCACTGCTCTCCTGCTCCCTCAGGTGTTCTCTCTTCTGTTCCCTGTCAAGGCAGTCATCGGTTGTGGCTGGGTAGCATCTAGTTCTGCTCTCAGGCTGATGTAAAAACCAAAGCCAAACCCAGTGCCGTCGAGTCGATTCTGACTCATGGTGACCCTATAGGACAGAGTAGAACTGCCTCATAGAGTTTCCAAGGAGCACCTGGCAGATTCGAACTGCTGACTCTTTGGTTAGCAGCTGTAGTGCTTAACCACTATGCCACCAGGCTGATGTAGTCTCTGGTTTATGTGGTCCTTCCTGTCTCTTAGGTTCATCATTACCTTGTGTCTTTGGTGTTCTTCATTCTTCCTTGTTCCAGGTGGGTTGAGACCAATTGATGCATCTTAGATGGCCACTTGCTAACGTTTAACACCTCAAACACAACTCTCCAAAATGGGATGCAGAATGTTTACTTAATAGGTTTTATTATGCCAATTGGTTTAGATATCCCCTGAAACCATGGTCCGCAAACCCTCGCCCCTGCTACTCTGGCCTTTGAAGCATTCAGTTTATTCTGGAAACTTCTTTGCTTTTGGTTTAGTCCAGTTGTGTTGACCTCTCCTGTATTGTGTATTATCTTTCCCTTCACCTAAAATAAAGCATATCTACTACATAATTAGTGAAAACCCCTCTACCTCCCTTCCTCCCCCCCAACCATCAAAGAATATTTTCTTCTGTGTTTAAACTATTTCCCCAGTTCTTATGATAGTGCTCTTATACACTGTTTGTCCTTTTGCAACTAATTTCACTCAGCATAATGTCTTCTAGATTTCTCCATGTTATGAAACGTTTCATAGATTCATCATTGTTCTTTATCGATGCGTAGTATTCCATTGTGTGAATATACCATAATTTATTTATCCATTCATCTGCTGATGAGCACCTTGGTTGCTTCCAACTTTTTGCTATTGTAAACAGTGCTGCAATGAACATGAGTGTACATATATCTGTTCGAGTAAAGGCTCTTATTTCTCTAGGATATATTCCAAGGAGTGGGATTGCTGGATCATATGGTAGTTCAATCTCTAGTTTTTTAAGTGCCAAATCCATTTCCAAAGTGTTGGTACCATTTTACATTCCCACCTGCAATGTATCAGTGTTCCGTCTCTCCACAACCTCTCCAGCATTTATTAGTATGTCTTTTTTGGATCAATGCCAGCTTTGTTGAAGTGAGACGGAATCTCGCTGTAGTTTTGATTTGCATTTCTCTAATGGCTAACGATCGTGAGCCTTTCCTCATGTATCTGATAGCAGCCTGAATCTCTTCTTTAGTGAAGTGCCTGTTCATAGCCTTTGCCCATTTTTTCATATGGTTATTTGTCTATTTGTGGTTGAGTTTTAGCAGAATCATGTAGGTTTTAGCAGGCACAGATCGGAAATGTCATAGCTAAAAACTTTTTCCCAGTCTCTAGGTAGTCTTTTTGCTCTTTTGGTGAAGTCTTTGGATGAGCATAGGTGTTTGATTTTTAGGAACTCCCAGTTATCTGGTTTTTCTTCTGCATTTTTATTCTTGTTTTGTATACTGTTTCTGCCAGGTATTAGGGCTCCTAACGTTGTCCCTATTTTTTCTTCCATGATCATTATCATTTTAGATTTTATGTTTAGGTATTTGATCCATTTTGAGTATATTTTTGTGCATGGTGTGAGGTATGGGTCTTGTTTCATTGTTTTGCACGTGGATATCCAGTTATGCCAGCACCATTTGTTAAAAAGACTGTCTTTTCCCCAATTAACTGACTTTGGGCCTTTGTCAAATATCATTTGCTCATATGTGGATAGATTTATGTCTGGATTCTCAACTCTGTTCCATTGGTCTATGTATCTGTTGTTATACCAGTAGCAGGTGTTTTGACTACTGTGGTGGTATAATAGCTTCTAAAATCAGGCCTCCCACGTTGTTCTTCTTTTTCAGTAATGCTTTACTTATCTGGAGTCTCTTGCCCTTCCATGTGAAGTTGGTGATTTGTTTCTCCATCTCATTAAAAAATGTCATTGGAATTTGGATGAGAATTGCATTGTATGTATCGATGGCTTTTGGTATAATAGACATTTTTACAATGTTAAGTCTTCCTATCCCTGAGCAAGGTATGTTTTCCTGCTTACGTAGATCTCTTTTGGTTTCTTGCAGTAGTGTCTAGAAGTTTTCTTTGTATAAGTCCTTTGCATCTCTGGCAAGGTTTTTTCCTAAGTATTTTATCTTCTTGGGGGCTACTGTAAATGGTATTGATTTGGTGATTTCCTCTTCGATGTTCTTTTTGTTGGTGTAGTGGAATCCAATTGATCCTTGTATGTTTACCTTGTATCCTGATACTCTGCCAAGCTCTTGTATTAGTTCCAGTGTTTTTTTGAGGACTCTAGGGTTTTCTGTGTATAAGATCATATCTTCTGCAAATAGATATACTTTTTCTTCTACCTTACCAATCTGGATGCCATTTATTTCTTTATTTAGCCTAATTACCCCGGCTAGACCCTCTAGCACAATGTTGAATAAGATTGCGGATAAGGGGCATCCTAGTCTGGTTCCTGCTCTCATGGGAAATGCTTTCAGAATCTCTCCATATAGGATGATGTTGGCTATTGGCTTTGTATAAATGCTCTTTATTATGTTGAGGAATTTCCCTTCTATTCTTATTTTGCTGAGAGTTTTTATCACGAATGGGTATTGGACTTCGTCAGATGCATTTTCTGCATCAGTGGAGAAAATCATGTGGTTCTTGTCTTTTTATTTTATTTATATGGTAAAAAGAAAAAAGGAAAAAAAATTTTTTTTTCCTTTGGATTACATTAATTGTTTTTCTAATGTTGAACCATCCCTGCATAAACACCCCTGCATTCGTGGTATAAATCCCACTTTGTCATGGTGAATTTTTTTTTTTTTTTTGATATATTGTTGAATTCTGTTGGCTAGAATTTTGATGAGGATTTTTGCATCTAAGTTCATAAGGCTTATAGTTCTGTAATCTTTTTTTGTGGTGTCTTTACCTGGTTTTGGCATCAGGGATATGCTGGCTTCATAAAATGAGTTTGGGAGTATTCCGTCCGTTTCTATGGTGTGAAATACATTTAGCACTAGTGGTGTTAACTCTTCTCTGAAATTCTGGTAGAACTCTATAGTGAAGCCATCGGGGATAGGTTGTTTTTTCTGTGTGTGTGTGTGAGTTTTTTGATTACCTTTTCAATCTCTTTTTTTGTTGTGCGTCTATTTAGTTGTTCTAGCTCTGTTTGTGTTAGCTTATGTAGGTAGTGTGTTTCTAGGAATTCATCCATTAACTCCAGGTTTTTAAATTTGTTAGAATACAATTTTTTGTAGGAATCTGATATGATTATTTTAATTTCAGTTGGGTCTGTTGTAATATCGCCTATCTCATTTCTTATTTGGGTTATTTCTTTCCTTTCCTGTTTTTCTTTTGTCAGTCTGGCCAATGGTTTATCAATTTTGTTAATTTTTTCAAAGAATCAGCTTTTGGTCTTGTTAACTCTTTCAGTTGTTTTTCTCTTCTCTATTTCATTTAATTCTGCTTTAATTTTTATTATTTGTTTTCTTCTGGTGCCTGACTGTTTCTTTTGTTCCTCTCTTTCTATTTGTTCAAGTTGTAGGGACAGTTCTTTGATTTTGGTCCTTCTTTATATATGTGTGCATTTATTGCTATAAATTGACCTCTGAGCACTGCTTTCGCTGTGTCCCAAAGGTTCTGACTGAAAGTGTTTTCATTCTCATTGGATTCTATGAACTTCTTTATTCCCACCTGAATGTCTTCTATAACCCAGTCTCTTTTGAACAGAGTATTGTTCGGTGTCCAAGTATTTGATTTCTTTTCCCTGTGTTTTCTCTTCTTGATTTCTACTTTTATGGCCTTATGGTCAGAGAAGATGCTTTGTAATATATCTTTTGGATTCTGCAAAGGCTTTCTTTATGAACTAATATGTGATCTATTCTAGAGAATGTTCCATGTGCGCTAGAAAAGAAAGTATACTTTGGAGCTGATGGGTGAAGTGTTCTGTATGTGTCTATGAGGTCACGTTAGTTGATTGTGCCATTTAGATCTTTCATGTCTTTATTGAGCTTCTTACTGGATGTCCTGTCCTTCACCAAAAGTGGTGTGTTGAAGTCTCCTACTATAATTGTGGAGCTGTCTATCTCACTTTTCGATGCCGTTAGTGTTTGTTTTATGTATCTTGCAGCTCTGTCATTGAGTGCATAAATATTTAATATGGTTATATCTTCCTGGTAAATTGTCCCTTTAATCATTGTATAGAGTCCTTCTTTATCTTTTGTGGTGGATTGAACTTTAAAGTCTATTTTGTCAAGAGTTAATATTGCCATTCCAACTTGTTATAGATTGTTGTTTTCTTGATATATTTTTTTCCATCCTTTGAGTTTTAGTTTGTTTTTGTCTCTAAGTCTAAGGTGTGTCTCTTGTAGGCAGGATATAGCTGGAATATGTTTTTTTAATCCAATTCGTACTCTCTTTCTCTTTCTTGGTGCATTTAATCCATTTACTTTCAGTGTAAGTATACATAGGTATGAGTTCAGTGCTGTCATTTTGATACCTTTTTTGTGTGCATTGCTGACAATTTCATTTTCCACTGACCTTTCTGTGCTGAGAAGTTTTTCTTTGTAAATTGTAGTTGAATTTGTTTTTCATTGTAGTTGAATTTGTTTTTACCGAGTCTTTATGTTTATCTTGGTTTTTATTTTGAAGCATGGGATTGTTAGTCTTCTTTGTGGTTACCTTAATATTTATCCCTATTTTTCTAAGTAGAAACCTAACTTGTATCTCTGTATATCACCTTGATTTCCTCTCCATATGGAAGATCTATGCCTCCTGTATTTAGTCCCTCTTTTTTGATCATTGTCATCTTTTACATAATGACATCAGTGATTCCGTGTTTTGAGCATTTTTTTTAATCTTATTTTATTTTTGTGATTTCCCTATCTGGGTTAATATCAGGATGCTTTGTCCTGTGTCCTTGTGTTGTGCTGATATCTGATATTATTGATTTTCTGACCAAAGAATTTCTTCAGTAATTCGTGTAGCTTTGGTTTGGTTTTTGCAAATTCTCTAAGCTTGTGTTTATGTGTAAATGACTTAATTTCACCTTCATATTTGAGAGAGAGTTTTGCTGGATATATGATTCTTGGTTAGCAATTTTTCTCCTTCAATGTTGTGTGTATGTAATCCCATTGCCTTCTTGCCTGCATGGTTTCTGCTGAGTAGTCCGAACTTATTCTTCTCCTTTGTAGGTGAATTTTTGTTTACCCCTGGCTGCTTTTAAATTTTTCTCCTTATCTTTGGTTTTGTCATGTTTGATGAAAATATATCTTGGTGATTTTCTTTTGTGATCTATCTTGCATTGGGTTCGATGAGCGTCTTGGATACATATCCTTCCATCTTTCATGATGTCAGGGAAGTTTTATGCCAACAGATCTTCAACAATTCTCTCTGTACTTTCTGTTATCCCTCCCTGCTCTGGAATTCCATTGATACGCAAGTTATTTTTCTTGATACATTCCCACACGTTTCTTAGGGTTTCGTTTTTTTAAATTCTTTTCTCTGATTTTTCCTCAAATATATTGGTGCCAATTGCCTTATCTTCCATCTCTCCAATTCTGCATTCCAATTCCTCAATTCTACTCCTCTGACTTCGTATTGAGTTGTCTAGTTCTGTAATTTTGTTGCTAATCTTTTGAATTTCTGAATGCTGTCTCTCTATGGATACTTGCAGCTTATTAAATTTTTCATTGTGTTCTTGAATAATTTTTTTAATTCTTTCAACTGGTTTTTCTCTGTGTTCCTTGCCTTTTTCTGTACATTGCCTGATTTCATTTCTGATGTTGTCCCTGATGTCTTGAAGCATTCTGTATAGTAATCTTTTCTTTTCTACATCTGGCAATTCCAGGAATATATCTTCATCTGGCAGATATCTTGATTCTCTCTTTTGGGGCATTGTAGAAGCAATCATGGTCTGCTTCTTCGTGTGATTTGATATTGACTGCAGTCTCTGAACCGTCTATTAGTTATTGTTATAATTTATTTTACATTTGCTCACTGAGTCCTGTCTTCTTGTTTTGTTTTGTTTCAATATACCCACATGGGCTTCTAGAGTGCACTAACTTGATTATTGGAGCCTTTGAAGCACTAATGTCCTATTACCAGATGGTTAGAGCTGTTACCAGGTATATGAGAATATAAGTCCATTCACTATTCTTGAGTAGAATCAGCTTAGGTGTCCTGATGGTCAGTCACCTCATGTGTGGTGTAGGTTCTCACCTACTATCTTAGAGGAGTAGTGGTGATAGTTGTATGCGCTAGTTTCTGGTAGAGGCAGGGGTCACACTCTGAGGAGGTCAGGGTTCTGACAGTCTTCCTGTAAGTGCCAGTGAGGAAGCAGTGTTCCCTTCTCTAGAGCGCCTTGGTGGGTGGGCTCTGCATCTGTACCTTAGGCACCCAGTGCTTATACCTGTAAAGACTGGTAGTTACCATTATCCTCAGAATCCTTTCATGGGTGGCTAGGTGGTGTGGATGGAGCCTCAGCCCTCAGGTCCCTGCTCTGGGTAGGTGAGGGCTCTGTTTAATAGGTAGAGTGGTATCAGACCTCCAAAACCTGCCTCTCCACTGCTCAGCTGAAACAATTATAGTCAGACCTTTAGCAGATTTGCTTTTGCATTATAAAGGTCACCTGGTTCCATGTAGGGGTGAAAGCCAAAGTCTTTGGATCTCTTATGCCTGGACTGGAGCTGCTTCTGCTTTGATCTTCTGGTTTAAGGGAGTCAGGAAATTATTTTTCCCCTGATTGTTAATTTGCTCCTTTTCCCAGGCCAGAAAAATGAATCAGACAAAAGCAGGTCACTACTATCTCAGGCCCAGGGAATTCAAATGTTATGAAGCTAGCTGGGGCAAGGAGTGGAGGGATCAGAGAGGTAGGAGATAGTAGTGTGGTAAAATAGACAAAATCACTTACCTTGTGTCCAGAACACTGTTTTACCTGAGGTTAGAGAGGTGTGTGTAGCCTGTGTGTTATGGGTGGGTCCCCTGTCGAGATAGCCTCAGGGCTTTAGGGCTGTATCCCATGCTTGCCTCGTCTCAGGAAACTACCATCAGCCCCACCACATTTGCACCAAAGAGCGGCACCAAGGAATTGGAGTTGTGATGCTGTGTGGGCTTGGCAACTAGTCGCTGCTTCTTAGTGGTCTCTCACTTCCCTTGTCACTCAGGTTGGTGTGTAGCCTCTGTGCGCTGGCTGGGTCCCCGCCCACATTGCCCCAGAGGGTTAAGGTTGCATCCTGTGCTTGCCATGTCTCAGGAATCTACCATCAGGCCCACCACATTCACGCCAAAGAACAGCTCCAAGGATTCAGAGCTGGGACGCTGCACAGGCTTGGTAACTAGTCGCTGCTTCTGTGTTGTCTCTTGCTCCCCTGTTACTCAGGTCGATTCCTTAGTTCTATGTTTGTTGATCAGGGTTTGTAGATTGTCATATATGTTATCGATTCATTTTTTTTTTAGGTGTTCGTTGCATGAGGGTTCAGTGGCAGCTTTTGACTATTCAGTCATCTTGGCCCGCCTCTTACAGGTAGCATATAGTTTTTTTTTTTTAAATCCAAGGTGAAAATTTCTGACTTTAATGAAGTAATTTAACATATCTACATTTATTATCACCAATAATATATTTGAATTTACATTGAGCATCTTATTTCGCATTTTTATTTTATCAGAGATTTTAGTTTCTTTTTTCCTAATTTTTTTGATTGATAAACTATGGGTTACAATTGTTTTATTAGTGTTTTCCCTGTAATTTTTTACTTACAGATATTAAAATTTCTCAGCCCTTATCTTTTTGAATAATGCTGCTTCAACTTTCTATTATCTTTTTCGGAGTCCTATTAAAATTCTACTTAAAAAATGAGTTCTCAAACTTCCATATCTATTAGCTACTTAAATTTTTTTTATCTCCGTGTTTTATTATGGACAAAATTCTGTTCCCATTCTCTCTTTTCTTTACCGTTGTTAATTTCAGAGTTTATCCTTTAAGTTTTGTGTGTGTGTGTTTTAATACTTACACATTTTCTAGGATTAGTAATTGATTCCTCTTTCTGTTCATATCATTTTCCATTTTTTCCGTAGAAATCATTCTTTCCTCTCTGTGAACCTTAAACATACTTATTTTAAAGTCATTTTAAGATTGCACAATTGTTTTCCTTTTTTAGGGAGTAAATTTGTCTCCTGGCTGGTTATTTCTTTGGCTGTCTCTCTTTCTTCAGATCTCTTGTTTATATTGTTATTTTAGTTTGCTGGCTCATATTGAGGAGGAGATTTTTTTTTAAGTTCTTCTCAGCCCTTACCATTCTTGTCTAATGGGTTTTGAGTCACGCCCATCTGATACCCTGAAGCTGCTAATACAAAGAAAGGTTTATATCAGTAGCACTTGTCAAGCTTTCATTCAGCATGAATACGGGCAATATCGCAGATCGATTCACAGTACTTTAAGGCTACGTCTGCTTCCCAACTTCTAAAAGGCTCCCTGGGCAGTGTTTTGTTCTTTTCGGATTCCCTTCATGGAGTAGGATGGAGACTTACACTAGCTTTGGTTTTCAGCAGTGAGGTGGCTCTTTCCCTTGACTCTGCTGGGCCCATGTTATCCACATGCATTGGTTCCAGGCTGCCTCTGCCTGTTCCTAAACTCAGGGCAGTCAGGCCCATGGACTCAGCCCTTCTCACCACTTTGTGTTTCTGCTGTTTCCGATCCAAGGAGGTGCTCATCAGTTTTCTATACAGTTCTATCTTCTTTGCTCCACTTGTTGGTCACCAAAGAGAATAAATTAACAAATGAGGATACTCCATACATTTCCTAGCAATCATTCAAAGCTCTCTTCCCTTACTCTCAATCTGCCACTCTTCCAATTATATATTCCACTGATGTTCAGTTCATGGGGTCTCCCACTTGAAAGTCTGTTTTGCTTTCTTGACTAAATATTTTGTAGTGATGTTAAATAAAGTATAAAAATAAAGAGTTAAAAAGATACTCTGAAGTTTTGACAATATCATTGTTGTTTAGCTTCCAACAAGTCATCCCTTGATTCATGGTGACACCATGTAAAATGGAACAAAATTCTACCCGGTCCTTTGTCACCCCCAGAATCGGACTGCTATTATCCACAGGGTTTTCACTGGCTGATTTTCAGAAGTAGGTCACCAAGCCTTTTTTCCTAGTCTGTCCTAGTCTGGAAGCTCTGTTGAAATCTCTTTAGCATCATAGCAACAGAGAAGCCTTCACTGACAGACAGGTGGTGGCTGAGATGCACTGGCCAGGAACTGAACCCAGGTGTCCAGCATGGAAGGTGGGAATTCTACCACTGAACTTACTTCCCCTAAAGACTTGAGCTCACACTGACCCTTCTTGTGCTCTTCTTTCTAGACTTCCTTGGTAGAAGAGTCTATTTTAATTCTGCTGCATATGCCCTGGCACATGGGATGGCTCCATTATGTCCCTTGGCCCTAGTATTGCCAGATTAAATAGTGGATGCCCAGTTAAATTTAAATTTCAGATAAATAATGAATAAATATTTCATATATTTACATCCTAGATATTGCATGAGACCTGCTTATCCTAAAAAATTATTTGTTGTTTACCTGAAGTTCGAAGTTAGCATTATTTTAGGCTTCTTTGTATCTCTAAGCATGTTAAACACAGGATTAGAAAGATAGTTAAGTTTCTTTTCATTATGAAATCCATGCTACCTGCTACAGCCAACAAATAGGGTTAACTATCTCTTTAAAAATGCCAGTAACACAGGGATTGGACTGGACTATAACGTGGAAAATGATACTGGTGAGGAGTGAGCTTCTTGGCTCAAGTAGATACATAATACTATGTGGGCAACTCCTATACGGAGGAGAGATGAGAAGGCAGAGGGGGGCAGAATCTGGCTGAATGGACACAGGAATACAAGGTGGAGAGAAGGAGTGTGCTGTTCATTAGGGGGAGAGCACCTGGGAGCATATAGCAAGGTGTGTATAATTTTTGTATGAGAGAATGACCTGACTTGTAAACTTTCACTTAAAGCACAAAAAAAATCAGTAAAGAAATACACTTTATTTCAGTGATGCATTAAAAAATATAACATACTGGGGGCGGAGCCAAGATGGCAGAGTAGTCAGATGCTTCTGGTGATCCCTCTTACAACAAATACCTGAGGAACAAGTGAAACGATTATATATATGACATGCTAGGAGCCCTGAACATCAAAGGCAAAGTCAGGGAATCGGACTGAGCAGCAGGAAGAGGGAGAGACACTTCAGAAGTTGCAAGGATTTACCTGAGCTGACTTGGTGGGAACAAGCACCCCTCAGACATGATCTCCTAGAGTGACCGTGGAGGGGCTGGCACTAGTGTTTGGGATGCTGTTTCCTCAGGGAGGGATAGTGAGCCACACAGTCTACTTACACCTCTGAAACCAGAGAAAAACAGTGCTCTCAGCAAAAGCTCAGCACTTGTGTTTATTTTACCCCACCCCTTGCCCCCAAGCTGGCTTCAGTGGTTGTCGATTTCCCTGCATCTGAGATACGTCTTGCTGCGCACCCTGAGCCATTCACCCGGCCTTGGAGAAGGAATAAATTAACAATTGGGGGAAAAGATAATCTGCCAGCTCCACTAAGCTGGGGAGTTCAGGACAGAATCAGCTTCTGTCCAGGCACAAACAGTCCACGAACTTTGAAT
Organism: Elephas maximus indicus; assembly: GCF_024166365.1. NCBI lineage: Eukaryota > Metazoa > Chordata > Mammalia > Proboscidea > Elephantidae > Elephas > Elephas maximus. Next base: position 28,924,940 of record NC_064823.1, on the reverse strand, counting down.
AGCTTTCGTACCTGCGTGGTACTGTGTGGGTCCATTTCAGGAGATTAGGCCTTGATTGGCCGACTGCAATGGTGTGTGTGCTTGAGGTCTGACTTCAACTGTTTCAGCTGTGTGGTGGAGAGGTGGGTTTTTAATGTTTGACAACACTTTGCCATTAAACAAGGTCCTCACCTGCCCATATCAAGGGCCTGAGGGCCGGTTGTCCCACCCAGATCACCTAGCCACCCATGACAGGGCTCCAAGGAGAAGTGGTGCCTCCCAGTCCTTCTAACCAAAACCATTCAGTGCCCATGTTCCAGCTGCACAACCCACCTGCCTGTGCAGTCTCCTTAACAGGGATGCAGTTTCCTTGCAGACACTTGGGGATGGTTGTCAGCCCCCTGCCTTTTTTAGACATGACCCCCTGCTGCAAGCAGATACCTCTGCCTACACCAATCACCCCTGACCCTCTAAGACTGTAGGACAAAGCATTTACCACACACTTGCTGACCAACTGCCTGGACATGTGGGCTGAATCCATAGAAGAAAAGTGAATGGACTCCTAGGCTCATATACTTGGTAACAGGTCCAGCCGTCTGGTAACAGGACGTCAGAGCTTCAAAGGGGCAAATAATCAAGCTCGCTCACTCAAGCAGCCTATTTGGGTTTATCAAAACAAAACAAAGCAAGAAGCTAGATACAGTAATCAAACACATAATAAATTAATACGATAATGTATAAATGGCTTGGAGACAACAGTCAATATTGAATCACATAAAGAAGCAGACAATGGCTTCAACAAGCTCTCAAAACAAAGAATGAAGGAATCTTCCAGATGAAGACATCTTCCTGAAGTTACCACATGTAGACTAAAGAAGATTAATATACAGAACTCTTCAAGCGATCAGGGAGGTGATCAGGAAAACACACAAGCCAAAGAACACACAGATAAAACAGTTGAAGAAAGAAAAAGATTACTCAAGAACATAATGAAAAATTTAATAGGCTGCAGGAATCCATAGAGAGACAGCAATCAGAAATTCAGAAGATTAACAACAAAATTGCAGAATTAGAAAACTCAATAGATAGTTAGAGAAGCAGAATTGAGGAAATGGAAGGCAAAATTAATGAGATTAAGGATAAAACACTTGGCACCAATATAGGCAAAGAAAAATCAGTTAAAATAATTAAAAAAAAAACTGAAGAAATCCTAAGAATCATGTGGGACTCTATCAAGAGAAATAACCTACAAGTGATTGGAGTATCAGAAAAGCGAGGGATAACAGAAAATATAGTGAGAATTGTTGAAGATATGTTGGCAGAAAACTTTCCTGATATCATGAAAGGTGACAAGATATCTATCCAAGATGCTCATCGAACTCCACATGAGGTAGATCTCAAAAGAAAGTCACCAAGTCATATGATAATCAAACTTTCCAAAACTGAAGATAAAGAGAGAATTTTAAGAGGTGCTAGGGATAAATGAAGTCATCTTCAAAAGAAAAGTCAATAAGAATATGTTCGGACTACTCAGCAGAAACCATGTTAATGCTTTAGAGTTTGTATTCTCAAGGCCAGGCACAAAATTCAGATGAATAAATGAATGAATGAATGAATTCAAGGCATCTTTTTAAATGAAATGATTTGTTGTCCTACCTTAGAAAAGGTAGAATACTAGAAATAACTAGAGAATTTTTGGTATGCTTCATAAAGAGGGAACAAATCAGATTTAGAAGAAATACAATCAGAATGCTTTTTAGAAGGAATGATGGTGAGACTTTGACTTGCTTACTTTCCACGCATCATCAGGAAAGACCAATCACTAGAGAAGGACAAAACATTTGGCAAAATGGAGGACTGGCAAAAACGAGGGAAACTTTCAATGAGATCTGTAACATAATAGTCACAACAATGGGCTCAAACATAACAAGTATCATGAAGATGGCACAGGATCTGACTATGTTTTTTTCTTTATACATAAAGTTGCCATGAGGCAGCTCCAACTCAACAGCAACTAACAAAATTGTAAAAGCTGCAAGGAAAGAGTTGTGAAATCAGAGAAGCTCCCTTTTAGTGAGTGAATTTCACTCAGATAAAAATGTGATTGTTGTTATTCTTAGGTGCCATTGAGTTGATTTCAACTCATGGTGACCACAAGTGACAGATGAGAACTTCCCCCTAGGGTTTTCTTCGCTTTAAATCTTTACAGAAGCAGATCTGTACGTCTTCCTCCCACAGAGATGCTGCATGTGTTCAAACCATCAACCTTTCAGTTACCACTTTGTACCACTACGAATCCAAAAAAAAGTGATTAATCTGTATATATATTTCAGAAAGTAACACAAGAATGTGCTCACTGTCAATAGTATGTTCCTACCCGAAAGGGAAATATCGATCTAATCCTCATAAACCAGTTATGGATTATATGTCAACAGAGGATTTAACTCTCCACCATTCTGATGTTGTTGGTTACTGATAAAACTCAGCACTGTCATTTACCCTTCTCATCAACTGACAACTCTGCTTTCTTCTTTTGCCTGCCTGAAACTTCTGCTATGATGTAGACGCCAAACACTGAGTCTTCTACAAAGTAGAAAAGTTTCAGTCTCATGAAATGGATTGTAGCAGGTTCTCTTAACTACTGATGCTTTGAGAAATAGACTCATGACTTTGGAACTTAAGGAAGCATCACTTAGAACTGTCAGACTATATTAGAGGAATGAGTCAGAATTTTCCAGGATTCCTTTTAGTCCAGGAGCAGATAACTTTGTGAGAGCAGACTGCTTAGCTAGCACCCAGAAAAACAAGAACTTATTACATGGGGTTGAATTAAGTATACTTGTTGGAAATATTGTTGATATCACTGTCTCTTAGGATCCAGGGACAAATATTTTTAATAAATGCCTTTACTCTTTTTGATAATGTAATTATATGCATAGGTTTAATAAGAATCTGTCCTCCTTGTTATCAGGATGTAATTAAACAAATCAGTTGTGTAACTAAAACCATGCCTGGGTATCATGTTTGACAATAAGCCCACCATTAAAAAACAAGGGTTTATATTTCATACGTCAACTGAGGTACACAGAGTCCTTGTAGGAAACTGAGCTGATATCTGCTCTACAGTTTATACAGTCCCTGCCTTACAGGTAGTAAGGAAGGTCACTTAGTGGCAGGTCAAGAACTTTGGCAGCTATTGGGAAATTCAGAAAGAAAGAAATTCACTCACACTTATGGAGACTTCAGCAAAATCTGGGGAAAATGAGATTCCTGGGCTTGGATTCCTAGCCTCAGATTAGGAGATTAAATAAAAAAAAGTGTCACATCATACACTGCTGACATGAATGTAAATTGGTACAAGTCTTTCAGAGCGGAATTTGGCAATGTCTAACAAAACCACATATGTACTTACCTTTTGAGTCAGTAATCCCACTTCCAGGAATTTATCTTAAAGATATACCTCCAACCATAAGAAAAAATAAATACAGGTACATGTTATTCACTACAGCTTGGGTTATATTTGCAAAATACTGGACACTACCTAAATGCCTACAGAAGTCTGGTTGAATTAAACCATGGTACATCCACACGATGGATTACTATAAAACTGTCAAAATGGAGGTGGAAGATCTCTATGGAGCATGGCATTATCCCCAAATTTTTATTTTTATACATTTTTAAGAGAAGAAAAAAAAATGCAACGTTCCATGTGAGAGAGAATGGGAAAAACATGTATCTGCGATCTGTACAATTTTGGAGAATGAAAAAGAGAGTAAATCAGAGACTAATGGGGTTGATTACCTACAGGGAGTGATTATGAAAAGAATGGGGGATTGAAAACAAAGAAGAAATAAGGTAGCTGTGTTAATTTAGCAGCAGACTTTTTTTATAGCTTTCTTTTTTGTTTGCTTTTAGTTCTGATTTTTAGAACCAGGTTGATGTTTGCAACGCTTGAAAAATCAAATAACTCATTAGAATTAACCAGGGTATGGGGGAAATCCAGAACGGAATACAAATAATAAAAATCACCCCAACTGTATTATAAATGAGTAATTACCATATTTTTAGATAACGTGCCCACACATATAACATGCGGCATAGCCGGCTTATAAAAATAGGGGTGGAGGTGTTGTGCAGTTGGGAAAAATACATATAACACTGCATTATTTGCATAAAAATGCCGTTCACTGAAAGGGATAGGGAAGGAAAGAACTTACCTAAGAAACTTTGGAAACCAATATTCTTTCTGTATACTCCAAAACTAAGACAAAAAAAACCCAAAAAACCTACTCTATACATATTGTAGTGTGCTTAGCCAATCTCTTTTTCATAGGGTTATAGGTTCGGAATTCCATAAGTACTTTGTATATATTCTAGGATTAAGCAAGAAGTAAATACAGTGTGGATAATAATAGCCAGGATTCTTATTTTCAGAGCGAAGAGAGGATAAAGACAAGGGGAAGACTAGAATGAACTCTATGGTGTAGTCAGAAATGGAGGTATAAGGATGAATTCATGATTTTTTAATATGTGTTATATACATATGTTTATGTATGTGTACGTGCAAGTGTATATATGCATATGTGTGTGTATATATATCATCAATATAGAAAAAGATACGGATGGGTATGTACCTGTGCATTTACACACATGCATTTCCTAGGTTCGTGCTAGGAAATTAGCATAACCTGAGAGTAATTACAGTTCAGCAGCTGTGAGTGCATCCCGTGTCCGTGTCTTAGCTTCTAAATGCCATTCTCCAAAAAAAGGAGCCAGAGCATCTCGAGAAATAACAGATTCCACAGCCGGGGCACAGAAAAAACAAAATGATCCTGCAATATCTTGTGCCAGAAAGTATTGTCATGCTCAAAAATTAAAGACATGTCAAAAGCAAAGAAGCTCTCTTAAAGAGGCTCCCAATGACCAAGTCTGGAGTAATTTGAACAAGAAAAAAAGTAGTTATAACAACAGATTATAACCCGTAGAATAAAATAAAAATCCGTAAGTCCAAACCGATGTGGATAAATAAATAAATGGTGCAGAAGGGAAAGCTGCCAGTAAAATTCCAATTAATAAATGTATAAGGAATCATAGAAATAGAAAACCAACTTTAGAAAACACATATTAATTATTTTTAGGCAAAATTCATAATGGATTCTAAATTTAGTAGGTGAAAGCATGATGAGAAACAGAATATTTACATAATATCAATATTTTGATTTATATATATAAAAAAATAATTTAAAAAAATAAATAGAAACTGTACAGAGGAGAAACCTGGCAGACACAGCCCAGCTAAAAAATCAAAGTTAACCTCACCAATATGAGATGTATCGACATGTGTTCCTCGATAAGATGCACCGAGAAAGGCACATCACCTCTATGATATTCTTCACAGAAGTACACATGAGAATTTAATAATGCTGACACATCAGTGTCTTAGTTTCCCAACAGAAACTAACAAACCTAACAAAATACCACGAAGTGGGTGACTTTGAAGCGTGTAAGTTTATCATCTCACAGTTCTCTCTCGGTCAGCTCTAGCGGAAGACCCTTCCTTGTCACTTCCAGCTTCTGGTAGCCCTGGGCATTTCTTGACATGCTTTGGCTTTTAGATGCACATTCCACTGCAGATTCATCTGTCCACTCCTCCTGTAACACTGTTTCTGTGTCTGTTGTCCCCTTTATAAGGCACTATTCAGGAAGGGATTAGGACCCACCCTATTTAAATATGACCTTGTTAACTGATAACATCTTCAAAGGAAGACTTTATCTCCAAACAAGGCCACATTCACTAGTACAGGAGTTAAGGCTTCAACATATATTTTGGTGGCACACAATTTAACGATTCAACCATAACAGTCCACTGTCTGCCCCCCAAAATTCCTGTCATTCCCATGTGCGAAATGCATTCATCCCATCCCGCTATCTCAAAAATCCAAAACCAAACCCGCTGGCATAGAGTCAGTTGCGACTTCAAGTGACACTATAGCACAGAGTAGAACTGCCCAATAGGGTTTCCAAGGAGTGGCTGGTGGACTTGACCTGCCGATCGTTTGGTTAGCAGCTGAGCTTTAAGCACTACCACCAAGGCTTCTCACCCTATCTCAGCACCCCCCAAAGTCTTAAACCTTTCCAATATCCACTCTTAGCCTAAAATTCATTTTTTAAATAATTTATTTTTGTTTTTGTTGTTGAGAATATACACAGCAGAACATATACCAATTCAACAATTTTTACATGTGCAATTCAGTGACCTTGATTACAGTTTTCAAATTGTGCTACCATTCTCATCCTCCGTTTTTGAGTTGTTCCTCTCTCATTAGCAAAAACTCACTGCCCCTAAGTTTCCTATCTATCGTTTTGAGTTGCTGCTGATCCCATGTAGATAGATCTTAAAAGAGACATTCTTTACTAGTTAGGCTAAACTATTGCTTGGTTTTAAGAGGACTTCAGGGGATATTTTTGGTTTATGTTTTAAGGTTTAAAGATTATCTCAGGGCGATAGTTTCAGGGGTTTATCCAGTATCCATGACTCTACAAGATCTGTATTCCATGAGAATTTGAAATTCTGGTCTGCATTTTCCTTCTTTTGATCAGGATTCTCTTATAAAATCTTTGATGAAAATGTTCAGTAATGGTAGCCAGGCACTATCCAGTTCTGGTCCCATGGCAGAGGGGGCAGTTGTTCATGGAGGCAATTAGCCACACATTCCATTTCCACCTCCCCTTCCTGACTGTCCTTCTTCCTCTGTTGCTCCAGGACAATAGAGACCAATTGTTGTATCTTGGATGGCTGCTTGTAAGCGTTTAAGACTGCAGACACGTTGCAATGAACTAGGAGGTAGAACAGAAGGACTAAACACAATATTAGACATAAGTAAGACTCTGGGAAGCAGGCCTAGTGGCACAGTGGTTAAGAACTCAGCTGCTAACGAAAAGGTTTGTTCTTGTTAGGTGCCGTCGAGTCAGTTCCGACTCATAGAGACCCTATGGACAACAGAACGAAACACTGCCAAGTCCTGTGCCATCCTTACAATCGTTGTTATGCCTGAGCTCATTGTTGAGCCACTGTATCAATCCACCTTGTTGACGCTCTTCCTCTTTTTCGCTGACCCTGTACTCTGCCAAGCATGATGTCTTTCTCCAGAGACTGATCCCTCCTGACAAGATGTCCAAAGTATGTAAAACAAAGTTTCGCCATCCTTGCCTCTAAGGAGCATTCTGGCCGCACTTCTTCCAAGACAGATTTGTTCATTCTTTTGGCAGTCCACGGTATATTCACTATTCTTCATCAACACCGCAATTCAAAAGCGTTAACTCTTCTTCAGCCTTCCTTATTCATTGTCCAGCTTTCACATGCATATGATGTGATTGAAAATTCCATGGCTTGGGTCAGGTGCACCTTAGTCTTCAGGGTGACATCTCTGGTCTTCAACACTTTGAAGAGGTCCTTTGCAGCAGATTTACCCAATGCAATGAGTCTTTTGATTTCTTGAGTGCTGCTTCCATGGCTCTTGATTGTGGATCCAAGTAAAATGAAATCCTTGTCAACTTCAGTCTTTTCTCCATTTATCATGATGTTGCTCTTTGGTCCAGCTGTGAGGATTTTTGTTTTCTTTATGTTGAGGTGTAAACCATACCGAGGCTGTGGTCTTTGATATTCATTAGTAAGTGCTTCAAGCCCTCCTCACTTTCAGCAAGCAAGGTCGTGTCATCTGCATAACGCAGGTTGTTAATGAGTCTTCCTCCAATCCTGGTGCCCTGTTCTTCAAATAGTCCAGCTTCTCGTATTATTTGTTCAGCATACAGATTAAATAGGTATGGTGGAAGAATACAACCCTGATGCACACCTTTCCTGACTTTAAACCAATCAGTATCCCCTTGTTCTGTCCGAACAACTGCCTCTTGATCTATGTAGGGGTTCCTCATGAGCACAATTAAGTGTTCTGGAATTCCCATTCTTCGCAGTGTTATCCATAGTTTGGTATGATCCACACGGTCGAATGCCTTTGCATAGTCAAGGAAACACAGGTAAACATCCTTCTGGTATTCTCTGATTTCAGCCAGGATCCATCTGACATCAGCAATGATATCCCTGGTTCAACGTCCTCTTCTGAATCCAGCCTGAATTTCTGGCCGTTCCCTGTGGATATACTGCTGCAGCCATTTTTGAATGATCTTCATCAAAATTTTGCTTGTATGTGATATTAAAGATATTGTTCTATAATTTCCACTTTCAGTTGGATCACCTTTCTTGGGAATTGGCATAAATATGGATCTCTTCCAGTCAGTTGGTCAGGAAGCTGTCTTCCATATTTCTTGGCCTACATGAGTGAGCACCTCCAGTACTGCATCTGTTTGTTGAAACATCTCAGTTGATTTTCCATCAATTCCTGGAGCCTTGTTTTTCACCAGTGCCTTCAGAGCAGCTTGGACTTCTTCCTTCAGTACTGTCGGTTCCTGATCATATGCTACCTCTTGAAATGGTTGAATATCAACTAATTCTTTTTGGAATAATGACTCTATGTATTCCTTCCATCTTCAGCGAAAAGGTAGGCCGTTCAAATGCACCTGCCATTCTGCAGGAGAATGATGTGGCAATCTGCTTCTGTAAATATTAACAGCCTAGGAAACTGAATAGGGTAGTTCTACCTCGTCCTATAGGGTCACTAGGAGTCAAAATTGACTTGTTGGCCATAGGTTTAGGTATAGAAGACTCTGGGTATGTTCCATCTTGGAGCAAATTCCCTCCCCATCTGGGAACCTTGCTTCCAAGCAAAGTGGTGCAACAGGCACAGTGTCGACACTCCGATTCCAAAAGGAGAAATTGGAAGGAGTGAAGGGATCACACTTATCAAGAAGTCCGAAATCCAGCAAGGCAAATTTCAAGACTCGAAAATAATTCTTTCTCTGAAACCACCTGGGCAGTGGCCGTAACCTCCAAACCCTGTGCAGCCTGTCCTGGTCCACTAGTAAGGGAGCCCAGCCCATTGGACTGAGGCAGTGGCTCAGCCCTGTGGAATGGAAGAAATGGTAGCCCTGCCCCACCACCCATGACAAAAGCCCCTGTGGCCTCTGAATTGCTTGATGATCCTTTTCTTTTCTTGAAAGACAGTAGATGTTTAGAACCCAATAGCTACATCAGCTTGTTTCCTGCCTATGAAATTTCAGGCATTACACCTCTTTCCTTCATTTTTTCCCATATCTATCCCCTTCAGTGTAAGCTAGTACAGTTTCTGTTGAGATAGTTGGATGCATTCCTAAATCACATGCCTGATCTCTTTAGGAAACAGGTATCTAGCCAAATACATGGTGTTTTTTCAAAAAAAATGCCTTCTTAATTTTTACAACATGAATAGGCTGATAATTCTCCAAATCTTCAAGTTATGGCTCCTTTTTGCACAGTTCATTTCTTAATCTATCTCTTTCCTCCTGCATTTTACTATAAGTAGCAAGGAGGAGCTAGGCTACACCTTCAAGATTGTGCTTAGAAATCTCCTCAGCCAAAATCCAAGTGCATATCTTGCAAGCTCTACACAAAACACTTGAACATAACTCAGCTAAATTCTTTGCCACCTTATAACAAGGATAGCCTTTCCTCCAGTGTTCAATAACGCATTCATTATTAACATTTAAGGCCTTACCAGAAGCACATTTGAGGTCCACCTCTTTAGCAACATTCTGTTTATGATGATATAAGCTTTCTAAGCTCTTAGCAGAATTGCCTGTTAAGACCGTCATTCTATTACCAATTGCCAATCTGACACAAAGAGTCCTTGTCTTTTTCCGAGTAAGAATACACGTAAAAGACAAACTTTATCTTCAGCAAGCTTTATTTTGCTTGAGTCATGCAAAAGCAGACCACTTCTCATGTGCTTTGGGCATGTCATTAGGAAGGACCAATCCCTGGAGTAGGACATCATGTTTGGTAAAGGAGAGGGTCAGTGAAAAAGAGGAAGGCCTTCAACCACATGGATTGACACAGTGGCTTCAACAATGGACTCTAAGATAGCAACGGTTGTGAGAATGTCACTGGATCGAGCAGAATTTCTTTCTGTTGTATATAGGGTTTCTATGAGTAGGAACGGAGTTGAGACAACCTGTGCCCGCAGATGAGCAGCTAAATTTAGCAGAAAAAAATTTATACATTCCTTCTGACTGAGCCCCGTTTAAATCTGTGACCATAAAACTTTAGTAGGCTCTAGCTCTCCCTGGCCATTCTACTACATTTGTCTAGTCAGTTTCCTTTCCCGTACTTAGAAGACTCCTTCATACCTGATTATCTCTGAAACCACTATGCCACCAGGGTTTCCAAAGAGAGAAGGACAGTAGGGTTCAGAGGAGACAAACATAAGCGGAGATGTAAAGGGGCTCCGGGTCCAAAGATCAAATGCATAAATCCCAGTGCATCCAGTGGACAGAGAAATAGGATGAGGATAGTGTGAATACATGGGACCCCATATAGCACAAAAGCCTGGAGCACCTTACCAGGGCAGGCTCCCTAGGAGCTATGGTTCTGCTGATGAGCAGACTTTGGTTTCTCTGTAAATAGAAATGATGGCTGAAGCCATATGTTTGGGTAAAACTGTCAGAATGAAGACAGAAGAGTATGTGTGTGTGTTTGTATTTGTTTATTCACCTCTACAATTATTTACAAATTAAAATAAAAAGTAGTTTGTTAATATATCACTAAAGAGTGCATGCTCTAAGACATCTATTAAGACCCCTTGGTTATGAGATCCTTGCAGTGCCTAGGTTTCTGCAAGAAGTCACCTAGGCATCGTCTGATGGCATTAAAAAAAAAAGAAACCCATTGCCATCGAGTCGGTTCCAACTCATAGCGACCCAATAGGACAGAGTAGAACTGCCCCATAGAGTTTCCAATGAGAGCCTGGTGGACTCGAACTGCCAACCTTTTGGTTAGCACCCATAGCACTTAACCACTATGCCACCAGGGTTTCCTGGTTTGTGATGGCACAGAGTAGACAAACTACACACTTCCATATCCTGTGGGTGATTATTGGAAGAGTTCAAATTGACTTTTTTTTTTCAAGGCAAACAGGGAGGCATCAGAATGTCCTCCTCTGGGGACAGACAGGGGTAGATAACTTTATTAGAAGTATAGCATATTTGGGAAATAGAAGCTTAGAGAGGTTAAATAGCTGTCCAAATCCATGTAAATAAACTGAAGATACAATATATTTTCCCCCAAAGCTGTTTTCTCCAAGATGCCTTCCAAAGGAGGTAACATAAACAGTGTTGGCAGCCAAGTAGTGAATTAAGATCCTAGAATAAGACAGGAAGGAGAAGGCTGGCTATTGAGTCTGATGAAAAGGCCTTTCACCAAGCAAAGAGTTATGTTTTTTTTTAGAGCAATTTAAGGTATTATGTATTTTTTTACTTTTAGATCAATGATATGGAAATTTTTGAGGATTTTATTTTCCTCCCCTGATTGAGTTTTAAAAACCTCTGATTTTTTCCCCAGAATTTTACCAGCAATTATTTATCATTTTAGAAAAAAATTGCAATGCCATCAGCAATGTTGCTTGTGATAATGCAACCATCAATAATACAACGCCGTCTGTCAGTCTGCATGTAGAGCGTGTGACTATGATATTCTTCAGCCAAGCTGCATTCTAGCAGTTGCATATTAAAATACCTATAATTTTATTATAAGCTGATTTCCTTTTATCTCCTGCACTTTAAAAGAAATTATTGTGGTGAAAATACACATAACAAAACATCTCAATAATATCTACACATACAGTTCAGTGACATTGATTGCATTCTTCAAAGTTGTGTGTCTATTCTCGCTATCCTTTTCCAAATCATTCCACCACCATTAACATAAACTCAATGTCCCCTAGCAAAAACTCCCTCTTTTCCCCCTCCCTCGTGCTACTGGTAAACGCTAAGCATCTTTGGCTTCTGCTTATTTGCTTATTTCATATAAGGGAGATCACACAATATTTGGCCTTTTTCAACTAACTTATTTCATTCAGCATGATGTTTACAAGTTTCATCCATGTAGGGGGATGCGTCAGGACTTCATTTCCCTTTATGGCTGAGTAGTTTTCCATTGTGGGTATATACCACGCTTTGTTTGTCCATTCATCTGTTGATGGACATTTTGGTTGGTTCCATCTTTCAGCTATTGTGAAAAGTGCTGCAATGAACATTGGTATACAGGTTTCTGTGTGCATTTCTGCCTTCACTTCTTCTGGGTACATACTTAGGACTGGGACTGCTGAGTCATACGGTAGTTGTGTGTTCCACACTTCGAGTAACTACCAAACTGTTTTCCACAGAGGCTGTACCATTTTATATTTCTACCAGCAATGGATGAGGATTTCAGTTTCTCCACAATCTTTCCAACTGTTGTTTCTTCTTATTTTTATCATCTCCATTCCAGTAGGAGTGAGGTAGTATTTCATTATAGTTTTGATTTGCATCTTCCTAATGGGTAATGACACTGAGCATCTTTTCATGTGCTTGTTGGCCATTTGTACTTCACGTGGACAAAAATATCTGATAGATGTTTTTAATTATATGTGTGGATGGGTTTATTGGCTATAAATAAACTTCATTTCAGGTTAGTAAGGGGTCGTACAAAAAATATTCGGGGTGTGGTAAATTAACGATTGATATAGGTGATGGAGATGTTTAGCCTTTTATTAGAGGACAAAGATCAGTCACGTGAGAGTATGAGGATGGCCTGGAGATGTTAAGAATAGAGTGAGAAGGCCAGTTATGAGGATATTGACCATTTTCGCCAGGAAATGATCAGAGGCAAACTGACAAAGCAGCAGTGCAAAGAGAAAGAGGGGAATAGATTGAAAAAATAGTAGATAGAATGGACATGGTTGGCAATTGAACAGGTGTGAGATATGAGGACATGGAGATGGGTAAGTGAATTCCAGGATGACTGTGAGAAGAAAGATGAACTCAGTATTGGAGGTATTAAGCTTGAAATTCCTATGGGACATCCATGTGGAAATGTCAAATAGATAAATGCAGATTTCAAATCATGCCGGTTGTCTGGGACAGTCCTGGTGTACAACTGGTGCATACAACTGTGGTCCTGGTGTAATTATTAATAGGACTGCTTTCACACTCCAAAATATCCCAATAAATTACATGGTTCTTCTAGTAGAGCTCTAAAACTCCAGAACAAGGGCTGTGCTGGTGAGTAAATGTTGGAGTCTCTGTATATAGAAATGATGGCTGAAGCCATGTGTTTGGGTAAACTTGTCAGAATGAATAGACAAGAGTATGTGTGTGGGCACATGTGTGTGTGTGTGTCCTTTTTTATCCACCCTTAAAAAATGATTTCTAACTAATGGACCACAATTATCATATCCTCCACAAGACTGAGCCCAGGACAACTAGTTGGTGCCCAGTTACCACCACTGACTGCTCTGGCAGGGATCACAATAGAGGGCTCCAGAGTGAGAGAAAAACGTAGAACAAAATTCAAACTCACATACAAAACAGCAACAACAAAAGTCCAGACTTGCTTGTCTGACAGAGAGTGGAGACATCCCAAGAGTATAGCCCCTGAATACTTTTTTTTTTAATTGCGCTTTAAGTATAAGTTTACAAACCAAGTCAGTCTCTCATACAAAAACTTACATTCACCTTTCTGTATACTCCTAGTTGCTCTCCCTCTAATGAGACAGCACACTCTTTCCCTCCACTATCTATTTTCGTGTCCATTCAGCCAGCTTCTGACCCCCTCTGCCCTCTCATCTCCTCTTCAAACAGGAGCTGCCCACATAGTCTCATGTGTCTACTTTATCCAAGAAGCTCACTCTTCACCAGTATCATTTTCTATCCTGTAGTCCAGTCCAATCCCTGTCTGAAGAGTTGGCTTTGGGAATGGTTCCTGTCTTGGCCTAACAGAAGTTCTGGGGACCATGACCTATGGGGTCCTTCTAGTCTCAGACTATTAAGTCTGGTCTTCTTACAAGAATTTGGGGTCTGCATCCCACTGCTCTCCCGCTCCCTCAGGGGTTCTCTGTTGTGTTCCCTGTCAAGTCAGTCATGGCTTGTAGCCAGACACCATCTAGTTCTTCCGGTCTCAAGCTGATGTAGTCTCTTGTTTATGTGGCCCTTTCTGTCTCTTGGGCTCATAATTACCTTGTGTCTTTGGTGTTCATTCTTTACTCCAGGTGGGTTGAGACCAATTAACTGATGCATCTTAGATGGCCGTTGGTTAGCCTTTAAGACCCCAGACACCACTCTCCAAAGTGAGATGCAGAATGTTTTCTTCATAGATTTTATAATGCCAATTGACTTAGATGTCCCCTGAAACCATGGTCTCCAAACCTCCATCCCTGCTGGGCTGGCCTTCAAATCGTTCAGTTTATTCAGGAAACAGTTTTGCTTTTGGTTTAGTCCACTTGTGCTGACCTCTCCTGTATTGTGTTTTGCCCTTGCCTTCACCTAAAATAATTCTTAACTACTATCTAATTAGTGAAAACCCCTCTCCTTCCCTCCCTTTCTACTCTCGTAACCATCAAAGAATATTTTCTTCTTTATTTTTCAAGTTCTTATAATTGTTGTCTCATATAATTTTGTCCTTTTGCAACTGAATAATTTCACTTAGCATAATGCCGTCCAGATTTCTCCATGTTATGAAATGTTCCACGGATTCATCATTGTTCTTTACCGATGCGTAGTAGTCCATTTTGTGAATATACTATGATTTATTTATCTGTTCACCCATTGATGGGCACCTTGGTTGCTTCCATCTTTTTGCTATTGTAAACAGTGCTTCAGTGAACATGGGTGTGCATATATCTGTTCATGTAAAAGCTCTTATTTCTCTAGGATATGTTCCAAGGACTGTACGGTAGTTCTATTTCTAGCTTTTTTAAGGAAGCGCCAAATTGATTTCCAAAGTGGTTGTACAATTTTACTTTCCCACCAGCAGTGTATAAGTGTTCCAGTCTCTCCACAACCTCTCTAACATTTATTATTTTGTGTTTTTTGGAGTAATGCCAACCTCGTTGGAGTGAGATGGAATCTCATTGTAGCTTTGATTTACATGTCTCTAACGGCTAACGATCGGGAGCGTTTCACTGGACACACTTTCAACTCAGTAGTGAAGTTACTGCTGAGGTTCACCCTTCAGCCAAAGATTAGACAGGTCTACAGGCCCAACAATAACATATGTGAGGAACATGGTTCATAGTTCAATCATGTATATGAGACTAAGCGGCACAACAGCCCAAAAGCAAAGACGAGAATGTAGGAAGGGAGAGAAGACTGGACGAATGGAAACAGGTAACCCAGGGTGGAGAAGGGGAAAGTGTTTACACATTGCAGGGTTGGCAACCAACGTCACAAAACAATTTGTGTATTAACTGTTTAAAGAGAAACTAATTTGCTCTGTAAGCTTTTACCTAAAGCACACACACACATACACACACAAAAACTTTTAAACCAAAACAAATATATATTTCTAAAAAGAAAATAAAAAGTAGATTCTGAATATGTCATGGAAATTAGTTTACAATGATATGTTTTTCCTGTACCAGTCCTTTCTATTGTAGAAAAAAATTTGTTTGAATGCAGAATATAACTCTTAATAACTAGATTCTTAATGTTCAAAAAGCTAGTTATTCATCAATTATAATTATACTTGAAGGCATTAAGTCAGAAATTTGCTAAGTTAAATACCTTTTTTAGCTGATGCTGCCTATCAAAATTGAGGTGGCCATAATTACATGAAATCCTGTAGATAGTAAACGTGTTGTCAGCTCCTAAAGAATTAGGATCACATTACCTCATTGGCTTATTGGAATTAAAGGGATAAATAACCCCAAACAGGTCTGTAACCTATTAAATTTATTTTAATGAGAATCAAATACACTAATCTTAGCTTAAAACTTATAAAGACATTGGTAGTTGAAATGACAAGAACTTCAAAAAGTTAATTTACAAAAATAAACCGAAAAGGAAGTAAAACAAGACTCTAAGTGCATTTGTCCCTAGTTTTCTTTCTAAGATTAAATTAATAATAGCTTTATCTGATAGATGTTCTGTAAATATTGTTGCATAAATTCATATTTTTCAATATAGAAATCACTTTATTTTATGTTATAAATGTATAACAGGTAGTCATAAAAATTTCAGATAATGCAGAAATATATAAAGTAAAAAATAAAAACAGAAATAAACAAGCCTGTAATACCACCTTTTAACATTTGGAATATGTCTCCTTTTTTTTTTTTTTGACAGTTTTATTGAGATGCTATACAATTGATTCACATAATATACAATTCACACATGGAAAATGTACAGATGTTTTTTAGTGCATTCAGAGAGTTATGTAGCCATCATCACAATTAAGTTTAGAACATTTTCATCATCCCCAAAAGAAAAATAAAATACCAATTAGCAGTCACTGTCCATTCCTTCCTAACACCTTGCATCCCCCTGCCCCCATTGCCCCCTGCCCTAGGTAACAGCTTTCTGTCTCTAGATTTGCCTATTCTGGACAATTCATATAAATTGAATCATACAATATGATCTTTTGTGACTTGTTTCTGTCACTTAAAATAATGTTTTCTAAGTTTGTCCACATTATGGCATGTATCAGTACTTCATTCATTTCAATTGCCGAATAATATTCCATTTTATGTACAAATCACATCTTCACTTGACTTACCACCTGTCTGTCAGTTTGTCTTACCATGGTGGCTTACCTGTTGCTCTGATGCTGGAAGCTATGTCATCAGTATTTTACGTACCAGCAGGGTAACCCATGATGGACAAATTTCAGTGGAGCTTCCAGACTAAGATAACCTAAAGGCCTGGCTATCTACCTGCAAAAGTTAGCTAATTAAAACCTTATGGATCACAACAGAACATTGTCAGACTTGCTTGCTTTGTAGACATCATTAGAAGAGATCCATTACTGGAGAAGGTCACCATGTTTGGTGAAATAGAGGGTCAGTGAGGGCAAGGAAGATCCTCAGTGAGGTGGATTGGCACAATAGCTGTAACAATGGACTCAAACATGCTGGTGGTTTCGAGGATGATGCAGGGCCAGGCAATGTTTTCTTCTGTTGTACATAAGGTCACCATGAGTTGAAGTCGACTCTGTGGCAGCTATCTATTTTCTCTTTGGTTGATGGACATTTGGGTTGTTGGATGGTTTCCACTTTTGGCTATTATGAGTAATGCTGCTATGAACATTTCATGGAAAAGTTTTGGGAGTGGACAATTTGTTTTTTTCTTTTGAGTATATACCTAAAGGTGGAGTTGCTGGGTCATATTGGAAACCCTGGTGGCATAGCGGTTAAGTGCTACGACTGCTAAACAAAATGATAGCAGTTCGAATCTGCCAGACACATTGGAAACTGTGTGGGGCAGTTCTACTCTGCCCTGTAGGGTCGCTATGAGTCTGAATCAACTTGACAGCAGGGGGTTTGGTTTTGGTTTTTTTGGTAACCCTATGTTTCATCTTCTCAGGCACTGACAGACTGTTTTCCAAGGTGATGGTACCATTTTACATTCCCATCAGCAGTGTATGAGGGTTTCAATATCTCCGTATCCTTGCCACCACTTTTCATTTTGTGTCTTTTTTATTTAGAGCTTCCTACTGGGTGTCGTTATAAGTCCAAATTGAATTTAACCAAGAGGTCGGCTGTTTGAATCCACCAGGTAGTCCTTGGAAACTCTACGGGGCAGTTCTACTCTGTCCTATACGGTCACTATGAGTCAGAATCAACTCGACGGCAGTGGGTTTGCTTTTTTTTAAGCCACCTAAGAAGGGAGTGGAGCCCTGGTGGCACAGCGGTTAAAAGCTCAGCTGCTATCCAAATGGTTGGCAGTTTGAATCCACCAGCCTTTCCTTGGAAACCCTATGGGGCAGTTCTAGTCTGTCCTATAGAGTTGCTATGAGTTAGAATTGACTAGAAGGCAATAGATTAAATTTGGTTTTTGGAGGAAGAGAATGTCATGGATTGAATTATGACCCCCCAAACATGTGTGTATTAACTTGGTTAAGCCATGATTCCCAGTATTGTATGTTTGTCCTCCATTTTGTCATTTTAAATTTATGTTAAAGACAATTAGGCTGGGATGTAACACCCTTGCTCAGGCCACACCCCTAAACCAACATAAAGGCAGTTTCTCTGTGGTGTGGCCTGCATCACCTTTTATCTCTGAAGAGATAAAAGGATACTGAAGCAAGCAGAGAGTTGGGGACCTCGTACCAGCAAGAAAGCAGCACCGGGAGCAAAGCACGTCCTTTGGACCCGGGGTCCCCGTGCCTGAGAATCTGCTCGACTGGGGGAAGATTGAGGAAAAGGACTTTCCTCCAGAGCCAGCAGAGAGGGAAAGCCTTCCCTTGGAGCCGATGCCCTGATTTTGGACTTTTAGCCTATTTTAGTGTGAAGAAATAAATTTCTCTTTTTAAAGCCATCCACTTGGTGTACCTCTGTTATAGCAGCACTAGATGACTAAGACAGGGAGTAAGTAGAGAAGGGGAGCATCTTGGAGCATTCCAAATATTGGAATGAGAAAGACTCAAGGGAGACTGGAACAGAATATCCATGGAGAAAGGAAGAAAACTGAGTCTGTTTTTCTGGCGATCAAGTGAAAAAAGTGATTCAAGAATGAAAAAGTGGTTAAATGTGTCAAGAGCTCCTATGAATATAAGTTAGATGAGGACTGAAAATGGACCATTGGGTTTGGCATTGTAGAGATCTTTGACAAGATTGGATTGAGTGGAGAGGTGGGACAAATCTTACTGGAGCTGGATCAGAAGATAATGGAGTCGAAAAAGTGGAGACGATGGGAAAGAAAACTTTTGCAAGGAATATCATTATAAAGGTGGCAGAAAATTCCAAAGGCGCCAGAAGAAGGAAGATTAAGGAGAGTTTCTATTTAAATATGTGAGATGTTGTTGTTGTTGTTAGGTGCCACTGAGACAGTTCCAACTCACAGCGACCCTATGAACAACAGAACAAAACACTGCCTGGTCCTGCGCCATCCTTACAATCATTGTTATGCTTGAGCTCATTGTTGCAGCCACTGTGTCAATCCACCTCATTGAGGGTCTTCCTCTTTCCGCTGACCCTGTACTCTGCCAAGCATGATGTCCTTCTCCAGGGACTGATCCCTCCTGACAACATGTCCAAAGTGTGTAAGACGCAGTCTCACCATCCTTGCATCTAAGGAGCATTCTGGCCGCACGTCTTCCGAGACAGATTTGTTCGTTCTTTTGGTAGTCCACGGTATATTCAATATTCTTCGCCAACAACACAATTCAAAGGCGTCAACTCTTCTTCAGTCTTCCTTATTCATTGCCCAGCTTTCACATGCATATGATGTGATTGAAAATACCATGGCTTGGTTCAGGCGTACCTTAGTCTTCAGGGTGACATCTTTGCTCTTCAACACTTTGAAGAGGTCCTTTGCAGCAGATTTACCCGAAGCAATGAGTCTTTTGATTTCTCGACTTCTTCTTCTATGGTTGTGGATTGTGGATCCAAGTAAAATGAAATCCTTGACAACTTCCATCTTTTCTCCATTTATCATGATTTTGCTCATTGGTCCAATTGTGAGGATTTTTCGTTTTCTTTATGTTGAGGTGTAATCCATACTGAAGGCTGTGGTCACTGACTTTCATTAGTAAGTGCTTCAAATCCTCTTTCACTTTCAGCAAGCAAGGTTGTGTCATCTGCATAACGCAGGTTGTTAATGAGTCTTCCTCCAATCCCGATGCCCCGTTCTTCTTCATATAGTCCACCTTCTCAGATTATTTATTCAGCATACAGATTAAATGGGTATGGTGAAAGACTACAATCCTGACGCACACCTTTCCTGACTTGAAACCAATCAGTATCCCCTTGTTCTGTCCAAACAACTGCCTCTTGATCTATGTAAGGGTTCCTCACGAGCAAAATTCAGTGTTCTGGAATTCCCATTTTTCCCAGTGTTATCCATAGTTTGTTATGATCCACACAGTCGAATGCCTTTGCATAGTCAATAAAACACAGGTGAACACCCTTCTGGTATTCTCTGCTTTCAGCCAGGATCCATCTGACATCAGCAATGATATTCCTGGTTCCACGTACTCTTCTGTAACCGGCCTGAATTTCTGGCAGTTCCCTGTGGATATACTGCAGCAGCCTTTTTGGAATGATCTTCAGCAAAATTTTGCTTGCATGTGATATTAATGATATTGTTCTATAATTTCCACATTCGGTTGGATCACCTTTCTTGGGAATAGGCATAAATATGGATATCTTCCAGTCAGTCGGTCAGGAAACTGTCTTTCATATTTCTTGGCCTACATGAGTGAGCACCTCCAGTGCTGCATCTGTTTGTTGAAACATCTCAATTGATATTCCATCAATTCCTGGAGCCTTGTGTTTCGCCAATGCCTTCAGAGCAGCTTGGACTTCTTCCTTCAGTACCATCGGTTCCTGATCATATGCCACCTCTTGAAATGGCTGAATATCGACTAATTCTTTTTGGTATAATGACTTTGTGTAATCATTTCATTTTCTTTTGATGCTTCCTGTGTTGTTTAATATTTTCCCCATGGAATCCTTCACTATTGCATCTCGAGGTTTGAATTTTTTCTTTAGTTCTTTCAGGTTGAGAAACGCCGAGCGTGTTGTTCCCTTTTGGTTTTCCATCTCCAGCTTTTTGCACATGTCATTATAATACTTTACTTTGTCTTCTTAAGAGGCCCTTTGAAATATTCTTTTCAGTTCTTTTACTTCATCAATTCTTTCTTTTGCTTTAGCTGCTCGACGCTCAAGAGGACGTTTCAGAGACTCCTCTGACATCCATCTTGGTCTTTTCTTTCTTTCCTGTCTTTCCAGTGACCTCTTGCTTTCTTCATGGATGATGTCCTTGATGTCATTCCACAAATCATCTGGTCTTTGGTCACTAGTGTTCGGTGCATCAAATCTGTTCTTCAGATGGTCCCTAAATTCAGGTGGGATATACCCAAGGTCATATTTTGGCTCTCATGAACTTGCTCTGATTTTCTTCAGTTTCAGCTTGAACTTGCATGTGATCAATTGATGTTCTGTTCCACAGTCGGCCCCTGGCCTTGTTCTGACTGATGGTATTGAGCTTTTCCATCGTCTCTTTCCACAGATGTAGTCAATTTGGTTTCTGTGTGTTCCATCTGGCGAGGTCCATGTGTACAGTCACCGCTTATGTTGTTGAAAGAAGCTTTTTGCAATGAAGAAGTCGTTGCTCTGGCAAAATTCTATCATTTGATCTCCAGCATCTTTTCTATCACCAGGGACATATTTTCCAACTACTGATCCTTCTTCTTTGTTTTCAACTTTTGCATTCCAACTACCAGTAATTATCAATGCATCTTGATTGCATGTTCGATCAATTTCAAACTGTAGCAGCTGATAAAAATCTTCTATTTCTTCATCTTTGGTCCTAGTGGTTGCTGCATAAATTTGAATAACAGTCATATTAACTGGTCTTCCTTGTAGGCGTATGGATATTATCCTATCACTGACAGCGTTGTACTTCAGGATAGATCTTGAAACGTTCTTTTTGACGATGAATGCAACACCATTCCTCTTTGAGTTGTCATTCCCAACGTAGTAGACTATATGATTGTCCAATTCAAAATGGCCAATACCAGTCCGTTTCAGCTCACTAATGCCTAGGATATCGATGTTAATGCGTCCATTTCATTTTTGATGATTTCCAATTTTCCTAGAATCATACTTCATACATTCCATGTTCTGAGTATTAATGGATCTTTGCAGCTGTTTCTTCTCATTTTGAGTCGTGCCACATCAGCAAATGAAGGTCCTGAAAGCTTTCCACCATCCATGTCATTAAGGTCGACTCTACTTGGAGGAGGCAGCTCTTCCCCATTCATCTTTTGAGTGCCTTCCAACCTGGGGGGCTCATCTTCCAGCACTATATTAGACAATGTTCCACTGCTATTCATAAGGTTTTCACTGGCTAATGCTTTTCAGAAGTAGACTGCCGGGTCCTTCTTCCCAGTCTAGAAGCTCAGCTGAAACCTATCCTCCATGGGTGACCCTGCTGGTATCTCAATACCGGTGGCATAGCTTCCAGCATCACAGCAACACACAAGCCCCCACAGTACAACTAACTGACAGACACGTGGGGGGATTAATCTCTAAAAAAAAAAAAAAAAAACTCTAGTCCTTAGAAAATGGAACAGGCTCTGTTCAACATATAGCTGAACAGCCTGTTCCACTCTTAAACATAACAAACACCCTAATACCTTACAACATATTCTCCCCTATTCAAAATGGATGATTGAGACCTTGAGATGACATGACATGATGCTCTAAGTAATTCCTAAACATTTTTTTATTAAACCAGCTACATTGGTCTCTTACAAAGGGGTACAGAGCTATCTTAGCTCCTGTGGCCTTGGTCTCTCCTTTCTTTTTTCTTCTCTTGAGAAATGGCCTTCAGTCTACAAACCAACAAGAAGGCTGTCTGACATTTTTAATCTACAACTTTCTTACTCCCTATCTCAGCTACAGTAAAAAAGAAAAAAAAACAAACAAAACTTACTCCCCATCTCAGCTACAGTAGACTTGACAAAACAGTTCCACTAGCCGAGAGATTCTTTTGTGAGGTTTTTCAGCCTGTTACAAATATACTGATTAGAGCCCAGATGTCTGACATACATATCTTTAGTTTAAGTTTTTTTTTTTTTTTTTTAGTTGTTTTGTGATGTATAAGACCATCTGTAGACGATGTGCTCAAAACATTAGGTAACCCTGATCTTCCCCATATAAAACCCTCCTATCAACCCTTTAGATAGACAAAATTTGAAAAAAACTTAACCTCCCCGTCTCTTGAATACCGGTATTCAATAAAGCCCTCTCTTACTGCTTACCTCTTCCTGTCTCAATATTAACCTCGCCACAGGCGACTTGAACCCGTGATTTGTGATAACAGTAGTAATCTCTACGGAAGCAGATCGCCACATCCTCCTCCCATAGAGCAGCTCCTATGCTCAAACCACCAGCCTTTTGGTGAACAGCCTAGCACTCAACCACTGGGCCACCAGGGCTCCTGTACCACCAGGACCTTCAAAAGAAGGATAACAGCTCTATACTGTCATTCAACAATCCATTCTGAAGTATTCCATATATATGAATACCTTTGAAACTACTAAGTTCATTTTTCCTTCATTACAAGTGTTTTAGATCAGGCGTGGCAAACTTTTTTGAAAAGAGCCAGATGAAACACAAATTATGCTTTGCAGGCCATATAGATCTCTGTTGATGTTCTTCAGGGTTTTTTTGTTTGTTTGTTTTGCAACCCTTAAAAAAAAAAAAAAAAATTCTTATCTTGTGAGCCAAAGAGGCCAGCAGAGTTGGCTCACAGGACTTACTTTGCATAGCCCTGTTTTAAAAGGTTTAAATGAAACAACTTTTTACCTGGATTTTTTTTTTTTTTTTAAAACAGAGACACCTTGACTGAATCTTTTTAAAGGCATTATTTCACATGTCAACAGTGCCATCTTTCGGCTCTAGGAACTATTTTTGTACGAACATAAAATCAGTTTTTTTTTTTTTCAACGTAATCTTTAAAAAAAACAAGAGCATCATGTAGCATGGTTTCAAATATACCCAATCTAAAAAGGAGACGAAGTTAGGACCCTCGATCCTACTATTCTGTCTTTCACTGACTAGATGGTGAACACCTTAGACAAACTATATATCCTTCCTGAACCTTGGTTTTCTCATCTATAAGATAGTTCAACAAGGTCATTAATTAAGGTTTTTTTTTTTTTTTAAATTCCAGTTGATTTTTTCCAAATTTTTATGAGTATATCTATGTTTTTAACACTCTTTCACAGAATATGCACACGCTGGTGGCGTGGTGATTAAGAGCTATGGCTGCTAACAAGAAAAGTCGGCAGGTGGAATCCACCAGGCGCTCGGTGGAAACCCTGCGGGGCAGTTCTACTCTGTCTTACAAGGTCACTATGAGTCAGAATCCACTCGACTGCAAGGGGTATGGAGTTTTTTTTTTTTTTTTTTTAATATGGAATATTGTTTGGGTGCTAACCAAAAAATCGGCAGTTTGAACCCACCAGCCACCCTGCAGGAGAAAGATGTGGTTGTCAGCTTCTGTAAAGATTACAGCCTTGGAAATCCTATGGGACAGTTCTACTCTGTCCTTTAGGGTTGCTACGAGTCAGAACCTACTCAATGCCAGTAGGTTTTTTTTTCTTTAATATGAAAATAGGCCTATTTATGACACACTTTTTTGTAGTTATCTTTTTTTATGAATATGAGTTCGTTTTGTTATATGTTGTGTTTGAATTTTCTTCAGAAAAAAAAATCTTAATTTATACATCACCCTGTCCAAATAGCGACCACCCTCAACAACACTCATTGGAAAAATTTTACTGAACTGAATAAAAGTAAACTCAAGTAACTGAAAACAATTTTTTAAAAACATTCTGTAAAGATAAGTCTGCACGCTTTGGTTAAGTTGGGGTCAAGGCCAAACTGAGCATCCAAAAGTTAATGGAGAAGAAGCACCTCCCAAACCTCTACCATCCTGTTACTGGGGTGATGGCTTAGAAGTAGTACGGGCTCAGAGTCTGGGCAGCTCTTTCTAACTTGCTCATGCTTTGACCAATACTATCTCCTATTGCACACTCGGCACCTTGGGTTTATCTGCATTACTATTTCATTTTGCATTCATATCTGTCATCAACTCTTGTTTCAAAATGCCTTTCTCTGATATATCACTTCTTATTTAGCCTTTCTGGCATCCACCTAGTCGAGATGCTCAACTTCCTAGCCCTGCATTATGAAAATAGCCATCATAGTCTATTGCTTTTCAAAGAGTGCTCTGAGAATTTGCATCAGTTGGGATGCTGGTTAAACATGCTACCTCCTAAGCTCCATCCTGTAGAATACCACTGTTCAGCAGAAAGATAACACGAGTGGCATGTATAATTTTAAATGTCCCTGAAGTCACGTTAAAGATTTAAAGGAAAACAGATTAATTTTAATAACACATTTTATTTAATCGAATTTATGTCAGAGATTCATTTCAATATACATACAAACCAAACAAACCCAGTGCCATCAAGTCGAATCCGACTAATAGTGACCCTATAGGACACAGTAGAACTGCCCCACAGAGTTTCCAAGGAGCACCTGGTGGATTCGAATTGCCGATCTTTTGGCTAACAACCTTAGCACTCAACTACTACGCCACCAATATATATAATCCATTAAAAAACATAGGAATACATGATCCTTTATATTCTTTTTTCTGTATGTCTTTGAAATGTTATGGATGTATTTTACACTAGGAGCACATCCCAGTTCAGACAAGCACATTTCAAGTGCTCAAGAGCCACATGTGGCTAGTGGCTAGTCTACTGGACTGAATCAAACTGGACGAGAAGGGAATATAAGCCAGGAATTTGCATATTTAGCAAGACACCCACGGGATTCTTCTACTTAATTTTGAGAACAACCATTCTAGGCTGTCCTGTGCACAATCCTTTCTACCAACATTATTGAACTGGACTTGAAACAATGTCGCTTTCCTGGTCTCACTTGCTTGGTGGCAATCCAGTCAGCCTCTAACTCATGGCAACCCCGGGCACCACAGAGCAAAGGCCTTTCTTCCTGGTCTGTCTTGGTCTGGAAAGCGCTACTGAAACCTGTTCAGCATCACAGCAACACACAAGCCTCCGCTGACAGATGGTGGTGTCTACACGTGAGGTGCACTGACCAGGAATTGAACCTGTGTCTCCTGTATGGAAGGTGAGAATTCTGCCACCACTAAGACCCTAGAAATCTCTGGTGCCTCCAGCTCAATCAACTCAGATGAGCATTCAAAGCTCGCTAAAAGTGACATAACCTCATCCACCCAACATACTCTCCCACTAGGAAATGTATTAGGTTCTACCATGAAGCTACCATGAGGCAAATATTCAGACATTCATCTATGCAGCACATATTCGTGGAGCACCCACTAAATGCCACCATGGATCCTACACAAAAATAGGGAATATATAACACAAATCCTGATGAAGCAAGTAATATAAGATGCTATGAGAATACATAAGAGAGGACTTCATACAGTCTGAGGAGTCAAAGAAAGTTTTTCTAATAGTAACATTTACATTAAGAAGGGGTGTGAGTATAATTAGGAATCTGACCATCAAAAAGAAATTTCTAGACATGATGAAAAGCCCTTATTCTGAAAGAATAATGAAGCAGAGAGGTTAGGAAAGTAATCTGAAAGGAGGCTGTGGAGGTAGGCAGAAGGCTGAAAAAGCCTAAGTGGCAAAAATTCCGTTGTTCTTTGTTTTATTTCTTGCATGTATATTTAAATAAAACAAGACTACAAACTTCTCAAAAGGTAGACTATCGCTTCTATGCGTTATTTTTTACTTCTATCTTCTCCTAGAGTACAAAGAAAATATTCAATAAACACTTCCTCCAGGCACGGAAACAAACAAACAAACAAAAGCCAAACCCACTGCCTTCGAGTCAATTCCAACTCATAGTGACCCTGTGGTTAATGCCTGAAAATTCTGTTAATTTCTAGAATCTCCAAGTTACACTAACAATTATTTGTATTTTCTGATAATTTAAAAATCATACTATCATGAAACACAAAGAAGTCTTTCCTGAGGTGCTGAGTTTTAACATAAAGTTAGTTCCTTCGAAACAGGCAATTTTTCTATGGGGAAAGGTGGGCACCAAGCCTTACCATCATGATGTGAGAATGCAGGCCCCAACTGAACTCCCTGGGAACCCTGGTTGCCTAGTGGTTAAGTGCTAACCACTGCTAACCAAAATGTCGGCAGTTTGAATCTACCAGGTGCTCCTTGGAAACTCTATGGGGCAGTTCTACTCAGTCCTATAGGGTGGCTAGGAGTCAGGTTTTGTAAACGGAGCTCCCAGTGGAAGGGGTGAAGGACATCCAGCTTCCTTGCCTCTTACTCACTTCCCCTGACATCACTGTTCTTCACATCAAAACTGGTGATTAAAAAACTCAAAAGAGACTAAATGATGTAAGATTTTACTGGGTGAACTCAGCCTATTATCCATTCTACTCGTAGTTTGCTCTTCAAACTGATTGAAATACGCTATTTCACTGTGTGAAAGGCTCCCAAAATTCCTGCCCTTCTCTCCCACAAGAGCACACCCTGTAGAAACAATCCCTACACTGACAGCACTGGGGCAGAAGCTGTGATTCTGAGGGGATATCACTTTAAAGGGGTTTTTATCACTTTCAAGATTAGGTCAAAAGGGAGATTATGTGAATGGATCTGATCTAAAAGCCAGCCCTGATCTGACTTGAGTCCTTAAAACTCCAGGACTTTCCTGAAGTCACAGAACTTGGAAGTGAGAAGGCCTATGGAAGGGTGGCCTCCAGCAAACAATTAGCAAGACAAGAGGGACCTCAGTTGTACAAGGGAAGGGAAATTAATTCTGCCAACAACCAGAAAATGTGGAAGAGAACTCCATATGTCAGATGAAACCTAATCAGCAGACACCTTGATTTCAGCCTTGTGAGACTCTAAGCAGAGAAAGCAGCTACGCCACGCCTTCTGAGTGAGGAAACTGAGATAATAAATGGGTGTTGTTTTAAGCCATTGAAATTATGCTCATTTGTTATGTATCGATAAAAAATCTAATACACACACTCAGGCATTTCTCACATAATTAAAGAACATAGCATGTCTGCTGGATAGTCTTTCAGACTTCATTTTACAAATAATTTCCTTCTTAATGACAAACTTAAAATGTCCGATGTCTCCTTAACACTCCTCACTGTAACATAAAGAAAACTGTTGCCATGAGGTGGATTCCAACTCATAGCGACCCTGCAGGACAAACCAGAACTATCCCATAGGATTTCTCCAAGGAGCAGCCTGTGTATTTGAGTTGCTGACCTTTTGGTTAGCAGCAGAGCTCTGAACCACTGTACCACCAGGGCTCCCACCCTAACTATTGAATTTGTGAGTCAAATTCACCTTCAGCGTTGAAGGGTCTTTTTGGTGATGTGACCTTAGTTCTGACAAACCACCAAAGGATGGGAGGGTGAACCAAGCACATTTTGCCCAGTGAGACACAGCCCCTGCCACCCCAGGCTCTGCTCCGCTGCTTTTCATGGGGCCCTGAGCTCAAGACGGATATGGACATGGAAGACAAAAGTGGATTTGGGTTCATTCTTTCAATTCCTAATCCAATTTCTTTGGGGAAAAAAACTTGATAGCAGATTTAGCGATCGAGAAATAAATGCTGTACTGTATTGGGCAAATCTGCTGCAAAAGATCTCTTTAAAGTGTTAAAAAGCTAAGATACCACTTTTTTTTTTTTATTGTGCTTTCAGTGAGAGTTTACCAACCAAGTCAGTCTCTCATACAAAAACTTATACACCTTGCTATATACTCCTAGTTGTTCTCCCTCTAATTAGGCAGCACACTCCCTCCCTCCACTGTCTGTTTCCTGTCCATTCCCCCAGCTTCTCATACCCTCTGCCCCCTCATCTACCCTCCAGACAGGAACCACCCACATAGTCTCATGTGTCTACTTGATTCAAGATGCTCACTCATCACCAGTATCATTTTCTATCCCATAGTCCAGTCCAAACCCTAACTAAAGAGTTGGCTTTGGGAAAGGTTCCTATCCTGGGGTAACAGAAGGTCTGGGGATCATGACCTCTGGGGTCCTTCTCGTGCCAGTCAGACCATTCAGTCTGGTCTTTCTATAAGAATTTGGGGTCTGCATCCCCCTGCTCTGCTGCTCCCTAAGAAGTTCTCTGTTGTGTTCCCTGTCAAGGCAGTCATCAGTTGTAGCTGGGTACCATCTAGTCCTTCTGGTCTCAGGCTGATGCAGTCTCTGCTTTCTCAGGCCCTTTCTGGCCCTTGGGCTCATAATTACCTTATGTCTTTGGTTGTCTTCATTCTCCTTTATTCCAGGTGAGTTGAGACCAACTGTTGCATCTTGGATGGCTGCTTGCTAGCATTTCAGACGCCAGACACCACTCTCCAAAGTGGGATGCTGAATGTTTTCTTAACAGATTTTATTATGCCAATTGACTTAGATGTCCCCTGAAATCATAGTCCCCAAACCCCCACCCCTGCTATGCTGGCCTTCCAAGCGTTGTTTATTCAGGAAACGTTGCAAAGACCAAGGTGCAGCTGACCCAAGCCATACTATTTTCAATAGCCTAAAATGCATACGAAAACTGTACAATGACTAAGGAAGACCCAAGAATTGCTGCATTCAAGTTAAAGTGTTGGTGAAGAATATTGAATATACCACTGACTACGAAAAGTATGAACAAATCTGTCTTGGAAGAACATATCCAGAGTGCCCCTTCCAAACGAGGATGGTGAGACTTGTCTTAAGGATTTTGGACATGCTGTCAGGAGGGACCAGTCCCTGGAGAAGGATATTGGAATTAGTAAAGTACAGGGTTAGGGAAGAAGAGGAAGAACCCTAACAAGATGGATTGACACAGTGGCTTCAATAATGGCCTCAAATATAGGAACAATCGTGGGGATAGCACAAGATCTGCCAGTGTTTCCTTCTGTCATGCACAGGGTCACTATGAGTCTGAACCACCTGGAAGGCACCCTAACAACATGGGCACCAGGCTCTAGAAGGCAGTGGCTTGGCTGCTCGGCGTGCACTTGCTTCTGGATAAATTTCCACCATGCATCTGCTACTGGGCAACATGAACAAGTATGAAGATCTATGGTGCCACTTTAGGTGCAGCTGGTAGGCAGTTTACATTAGTTTGAAAATACCTTTAAACTCAAAATTGTGCTCCTTGCTCGCTCAGTCCATAGGCGTAGTAAGCGGACGTAAAAATAGGAATTGCCCATCTTCTCCACCCTGCCCCATCGAGTCGATCACGAGGAGAATCTATCAGCCACGGAGCAAAAACCCACACACATAACTGAAACCCCAGTAACAAGGCCAGGTCTCCGGACCGCGCCTGCGCATTTAGCCAGCTCTGGACAAGGCGAGGGAGGGAGGGCGGAGAGAAAGGCCAGGGCGCCGCTGCGTGGGCGGGACCAGGCGATTCATCGCGCCTGCGCGAAGGGCAAGACGGCGGGCTGCGGCGTAACGTTTGAAACGAGTGGCGGGGAAGCGCTGCGGGATCCGCGGCAGTCGGTGTTTGCCCGGTGTAAGCCGCGCCTTCGTCTGTGGTCCGAGCCATGGCGTTGCAGCTCACCCAGGAGCAGGGTGTTACCCTCCGCGAAAGCGCCGAAATCGTGGCCGAGTTCTTCTCTAAGTCCTCTTGGTGCGGGCCAAGGTTGGGGAGAACCAAGCCCAGGCCGTCCCGTAGGCCCCCGGCTCGGCCTCGGAGGCGGGGAGCCGGGATGGGCCGGAGCGGCCCTGAATCCGAGCCCTCGCGGCCCCGCGCGGTCTGCCGGCCCCGAGGAATCGGCGGAGAGGCGGATGCCGGCGCCTAGCCCCGGACGCGTTGCTAATGGTGGAGGAGAGGGCTGGGCGCTGCGGGGGCCGCTTCGCGGTGCAGCGGCTTCACCTGGAGCGGCTCTTTGGTCGGACTCCGCAGCCCCCTGAGACCTGGTACGACTGAGCGGAGACCCAGTGTGTGTTTTGACCCAGCCCCTGCCCGGCGTTGGTTCTGAGGCAGGGCACAGTTCATGAGACTTTGTTTGGATAGCATTGTCCCGGACCAGGCCAGCTGTGTACGCGACTTCTACCAGAGCCTGGCAGGATATGAGGGGAGAAAAGGAGGAAAAAGAGGAGAAGCTTGTCTGGAGCAGCTGACCAGTCGGTCCAAGCCTGTTTTGTGTTTTATAACCATGTAATCTGAATTTAGTCTTGGATTACAATGAGGCGAAATGTGGCAGTGGTGGGTTAATGCATTTTGGCGTTTAATTTGTCCTTTATTGCCACGTGAACGCATATATTGCTTTCTTTTACCCAGAAGCAAGATTTTATGGACATTTAATGCCACTTTGTACAGACATACTCTGCCTTGAGTAAGACAAGCGAACCTGTGTTTCAGCATTTACAGTTTTACACCATTAATGAAACCATAACCACATAAAAAAAAAAAATACATAGCCACATCTAAATATGGTTTATTTTCTGTAACTACAAATGATAATGACTTTAACGTTTCTTTTGCTTTCCGCGTTTGGCATTAACAGCATTTTATATCAGCATGGCATATATCCATCTGAAACCTTTACCTGAGTGCAAAAATATGGACTCACCTTGCTTGTGACTGCTGATCCTGAACTCATCAAATACCTAAATAATGTGGTGGATCAACTAAAAGGTATTTAATAATTGAAAGCACTTTGAGTTTTGCAGCCATTTTTGTATCCACATTGCCTGTCATCTTGGTCGTTTTTCAGCTTCCTATATAGAAGTGTGAAACACACTGCCTTCTGAAATATACAGTGGTTTTCAATTGGGAGGAAGCACAGAGTGTATAAATTAAATCCTTTTCCACCACATTCTGAGGTGGCTGAGTATTATGATGTTAGGAATATGATATGGCTTGATAAATGTCTCCATCAACTCCCTTAGAATGATTTTTGCTGTAATTCAAAAGTTCATATGGACAAATGGTACAAGTCAGAACTTAACATAATTATGATAGTGTTTGAGAAAACGACTACTGTACATTGCTAACATGATGCTTTCTCTGTAGCCGCTGAGATTTTAAAGTTAGCGTTAGAGAAACATCAAGGAAAATAAAATTGTATTAAACCTGCATACTAAACTTGGGTTTCTGGGACTAAACTTAAAAAAAAAAAAAAAATCCTAAGTAAGAGGACACCCATTTTTTTAGGTTTTTCCCTATATTTTTCTTTTTAATCTGCTTGTGACTGAGTCTCTTTTACCTGAAACCTCAATTTTCTCTTTCCCTCAAGAAATTGCTTTATTACCTGTCGCACCAGTACTGTTCTCCATGTATTTTTTTCCTTCTAGAATTTCTGATAGTTTCCCTTTCGTGTTTCAACTTACGTTTCTCCCCATTTGTTCTTCCAAAATAGTAGTTTGTCTTTTAGGAGTGGCCATCCTTTTTCTTTTGAATTTTTAAATTCAAAAATTGTTTTTGTATTGTTGTTTCAGAATTTTTTCATGTTCAGTTGTAGCTTCATTTTTTAGTTTTTATTTTTTACCTTTTCTGTTTTAATATGCCGTTCTGATAATGGCCGTCTGACCTTCGTTAGCTTGATACCGCTATGAAGCTACATTATCCTCTAGATAAGGTAGTAACATTTCCCTGCCATTAATATCTACATGAGTAAAATCCCTAGATACTTGTGCAGGTCTGCTTGGAAGGATCTCAAGCAATGGTGAAAAGACAAGGAAAGGAAGATAGGAGTACAGAGTTTCTCAGCCTCAAAGAAGTTAAATGCTTTAGTAGGTCAGTGCTATCAGAATAGCAAGATTGGGCGACTGTTGGGGGTGTGGTAGTAGATATCAGTCTCAGGTGCAAGCAGGAAGCATGTCATTAGGAGTAACCTCCCTCTCCCAAAGTTGCATCCAAAGTTATGGATCAGAGCGTTAGGGCTAAATCTCCTATTGCCGTTCATAGGGCTACACCCAGGTGAATTGGCCTAGAACCTCCATAGATCTGTATGTATAGATCTGTGTCTTCATCTCAATTTGGTGGAGAAGCAAGCATTGCCTGAGCCGCTGGTTCATTGGATTATCTCTTTCGAGACCACTCAAATGAATTTCCACCTCAGATGTATCTGGACTTCCTATTTAGCTTGTTCCCTCTTTTATTTTTATTAAAATTGAGGAATTATTCTTTGAGGCAAATTGTTTATCTGTTTTGAATCCCGTTGCTTTTAGTGTCCTCAGGGATTTTACACTACTTTTGTCCTATTTTTGATTTCTGTTTTGATTGGGATTCTTCCCAATGACATCACGTCTCCAATTTTCAAAGAAGAAAAATTGCTGCCTACCCGAAATCCCCTTCAAATGACCACCCATTCTCCTTTTAAAAGCTAAACCTTTGATGGCAAGTTGTTGATATATGCCAGGAGTCCAGCTGGTGGTCTGTTTTTGTACTGCTTGCAAACAGACCAGACACCTAGGAGGCCCACATAATTTGAAATATTTACTGATGACTAAATGATTTTCTGTTTCTTGACGGAAAACTTTGCTGTCTCCTGTATATGCTATATCAGTTTTCAAGGTTACCTCAGAGCTCAATCTGAGGCCCTCCTCTCACTTTATAATCTCTCTAGATGATCTCTGACATGTTCTGATAAACTTTGTGTAGTTGACTCTTTATATCTAACCCAAATCTCTCCTAACTCCAAACCTATATACCCAATGGCTTTCCTATGTAACTACCCCAGAGATACTTCCGACTCATCATATTGAAAACTAAATTTAAGATTCTCTGCAAAAGTGCTCCACTTTCAATTCACTTTCCTAGCACTGAATGGCTCAACCATCCAACCTGCGATACAAGCCAGAAATTTGGGAGGTATTCCTGACTTGTTTCTCTTCCTTACCCCCATAGCTAATCCAGTAAGTTTTGAAAAATTTCACCATGAAATCCCTTGAATCTGTCTACTTCTCCATTTCTACCAATATATCCTCCTACATGCTTTAATGATCTCATCTTGCTTAAACTACTAAATGAACTAATTAGTGTCTAACAACCAAAAATCCAAACCCGTTGCCGTTGCATCGATTCCAACTCATACTGACCCTATAGGACAGACTAGAACTGCCCCATAGGTTTCCAAGGAACAGCTGCTGAATTTGAACTGCCAACCCTTTGTTAAACAACCTTTTGGTAAGGGAGTAAGGGATCTACACTAATGTCTAGATCCTCTGTAACCCATTTTCAAAGTGATACTTTTGAAATGTAAATCTGATTATATCACGTCCTATTTCAAACACAGTGATGACTTCCCTGGTTCTTGAGATACAATTTCATTTGGCCCACCTGGCCTTGTATGGTCTGGCTCCTGTTTATCTTTCCTGCAGTTGTACTGGCTTTCTTTCAGTCCTATAGTCACCTGCTGTCACCCTTAAGTACTTAAGGCCTTTACCTTCTTCCCTTTCCTTTTGCATATTTAATACTGTTTCACCCTCAGAGCTAAGCTGAAGCCTTCCCTGTCCTCCCTGATTGGGGCAGTTTTTCCTGTTTAAATGCTCTTCATTGTACCATTTCTCCTTCACAGCAGTCACTGCAGTTGTAATTTCACATTTCTTGGTGTGGTGATTAAATCAATTCCCATCTCCTACGCTCCTACCTTGGTTGTGGCTGAAAATCTCTCTTGCTCACTGTATCCTCAGCAGCGAGTACTGTACTTTGTAGAAATCCTGAGAATTTGAAAAGAGGAGCTGGATTATTGATGTGATAAGTTTTCTGAGCAGGAGGGAGGGGGTACAAAATACCAGTGGTAGGAATTGGCCGAGGTGAGGACGAGAGACCTGAGAAGGTAAGAGTTGCTTTGCAATGCAGTGGACCAAAAAAGATGCCCTGTTATGTGTTACAGAATGGTTATACAAATGTTCTGCTCAGAAACTGGTGGTAGTCATCTCAAATATTGAAAGCAGTGAGGTCCTTGAAAGCTAGCAGTTTGATATTGAGTGTGAGAAGACTGCAAAAGATGACAGGTAAGTAAGAAATGATTTTTGCTCTGATAAGCCTTTTCCAAAAACTTGTTTTCATTATGAAATGAGTTCTAAATGTATTGAACTAGTTTCACGTAAAGTAAATTGCATAAAGTGTTTCTGTCAGTTTAATTTAATCTTCAATCTCCTGTGGAAAAGAATTGTGCTCAGTTTAGCGCATCATGGATTTGTGTAGATGGTATTCTCTAAGCTAATGCCCTTAGTTTATAGCATCGAGTTCTAAATTTTAATGTTTATGGTACTGTATTCAGAACTCTACAAGACACACTAGATGGGATTTCAGGAATGTACTTATATCTAAGGGGTTTTCTTAGACTCTTCCCCAACTAAAGATGTGACTCTGCTTTATTTCCTTCAATGTCATGAACTTGGTAAGACATGTTCATGACCTAAACGTCATAAGTGACTGAGGGCTCCAGCCTCCTGGATGGAAATGCCGATCATT
Organism: Elephas maximus indicus; assembly: GCF_024166365.1. Lineage (NCBI taxonomy): Eukaryota > Metazoa > Chordata > Mammalia > Proboscidea > Elephantidae > Elephas > Elephas maximus. The sequence goes on along the minus strand of NC_064823.1, from coordinate 28,889,864 downwards.
CTCTGGTGATGTCTAGCATTGTCTGGGACATGCTTATCTGCCAACTCTTAACCATAGTTATGTCTCATAATGAAATGTACTTTGCTCCTGAAGCCTTCAGTTTGTTCAGGAAATTTTTAGATGATAAAAATAATTTGACATACAACTTTAACGTTTTATTTGAGGCACTTGGGAGTTAGACTTTAGGCATTTCTAAAATCCAAAATGATATTGCTGATTAAATATTTTTGATCCTTCCTGTTATTTTAAGAGATGCTGAACTTTTCCTAACTTAAAGAGGTTGGCAAATTTTCTAGTCATGTGATAATAAATGATATGATGCTGATCTTAATAGATGACTGAAAGGATAAATGAAATAAATAAGGATATTAAAATTATGTCTTCTAGGCTGTAGGTCCTAAGATACTTTTATTCATTTTTTTTTAAACTCTTCTTATTGCATTACACATTTGATTTCAGAAGCACTTAAGCAGGTAAATACTCTTGGTTACTGAGAAAGTTTTAAATAAATAACTTGTTGAAACCTGAAATACATGAATAGATTTGGTTTCTTCCTAGTGCAGCCAGAGCAAAGTCTCAGAAAACTATCCAAGATGAGATCCGTTCAGTGATCAGACAGATCACGGCTACAGTAACATTTCTGCCGCTGTTGGAAGTTTCCTGTGAGTATTTACACAGCTCCTCATTCATTTAAAGTTGTAATGGGGAAAAGGCTAAACTACTGTTCAAGAATCACCCTTTATTCAGTTTTTTGTTAATTGTCAGTATCATGTGATATAAACAGGAGAAAAAGCATTGTAAAGCAAAAAGTAAAGATTGGGGTATTGCAGGAAAAAAAAAAGAAAACTTTTACAATACCCATTCTGGTGTAATTCCCTTTGCTATTTTCTATGTGTTAAGATTTTAGCAGGAAAATTGTGTTTTGCTCTTCAAATTTAGTTATTGTTTCATTTTTCAGGTATTTACTGAATGCCTATTATATGCCAGGCAGTGGTCTGGGTACTGAAACATAAGAGTGAACAAACCAAGATGTTAGCTCTCCTATGGATTACATTGATTACATTCCTTTTTTTCCCCATGTGATGATACACTTATAATATTTTTGATGATTTTCTGTTTAAAAAAAAAAAAAGTCCTATAGTTTTCGTAAGATATGATAGGAGATTGCAGTATTTTCTGTATTAAAATTTATTTTCGTTGAGGAAAAGATACTATCTAATGATTAGAGGCCAAGCTATCCTGTCTGAACGCTATGGGTGGTTCAAAAGGTGAGAGAGACAGGGAAGGTTGTTTTACATTTGAAAACATGGTGTACTTTAATGTATTTTTATCCCCAATTTAGGTTCATTTGATGTACTGATTTACACAGATAAAGATTTGGTTGTACATGAGAAATGGGAAGAATCAGGACCACAGTTCATTATCAGTTCTGAGGAAGTCTGTCTTCGTTCATTCACTACTACAATCCACAAAGTGAATAGCATGATGGCCTACAAAACTCCTGTCAATGACTGAGGGATGAGCTGAGAAAAGTAGTGTACTTGCAATTCTCAAATGTGTTTTCCTGAAAGGAAGTCAACTACAAGTTGGTATGTTTTATTTTGCTGGTTAATTTTTAGGTGGGGAAACAACATTATACCCTACTGAAGTGTGCATCATCCATTTTTTGTACCTGTTTAATGTTCCAAGGAGTTGACATCATGAATTTGAGGAGATGATGGCTTTATCCCCCATTAATGTATTTGGCTAAATAAAAATAGATGAGCACAAAAGCATATTGCACGTTGTCCAAAAGGGAATCAGTGTTCTAATGTCAGTTCTTTTGAAGGTGGCAACAGTAGTTGGAAAAACTTTAACTATAAAGCTAAATAAGTTCCTAAATCAGACATTTTGGTCAAGTAGCTTGAGTCAGAATATAGGTAGGGTGATATTTAATTGTAAATTACAGCAAAAGAAACCTGAATATTCAGAATCTTAGTTTAGATCCTGAAAATAACTAATATAATCCATAAGTCAAGAAATATTGAGGTCTGTCTAGCATTTTTTTCAGATCTAGAGTTCCCATGTTGAAAAAATTTCCAATTATTTGACTTTATATAACTTTACCTATGAAGCTTTGAATGTTTCTACTGTTTAATTTCCTGTGATAGAGAACTCTTTGAAAATGTCCTTTTATGTTTGATAAAATCAAGCTTTTAATGACAATGGTGAAATAAAGTTAAATTTGTGTGTTTTAAATTTCTCTTAAAATGTTTTGATACTGGTGTTAAATGGTAGCTAGAATGGGTTTAGTATTGGAAATGATTTTTTTGTGTCACCTAGGCTATAGGTCCAAAGCATACAAAGACGAGGAAATCTTGAGGTACCTTGAATCTATTGTGTTTGGTTATACCACTTTAATCTCATAATAATCGACTTAAAATAAACATTGATTGTTTGTATAACAAGAGATATGCCTTTTGGAATTAGTTCAGTTTAGCAAATGTTGGATTGTAGTACCTTTAGGAGTTCCTGGGTGGTGCAAAAAATTAAGCACTGGACTAGTAACGAAAAGTTTGGTGGTTCAAACTCACCTACAGGCAACTGATAACTAAGGCCTGGCAATCTGCTTTCAAAATTTCAGAGCCTTGAAAAATATGGAACGGTTCTACTGTGTGCACGATGGGTTGCCATGAGGTAAAATCAACTCGAGGGCAACTAACAATAACAACAAAGTGCCTTTCTACACTCTTAGCCTTACCTTCTTGACTTATGTGACAGATTTCTCACTATATCCTTAATACGGCCTTTTTTTTACTCTCAGCTTCGTCATCTTTATATACTTATACAGCTCGCTTATCCCTGTGCCTGCATTAATACTATCATCAGGTGTGTTCTATCTAGTTCTCACCTATTTTTCCAAGGTCAATTTATTGCAAACTTCAAAGAAATCTTTTATCATCTATTCTTAATCTCATCTCTTTTGTAGTAAGTAAATTTATTAGGTAGCTACAATGTCCATTGGACACTGTTCTCATTTAACTTTCACTTCTAAGTGAATACACATAGCCTGTATTCATTTATTCAAAAATTACATGTTGAGCATCTATTAATGTGCAAAAATACTATGTTGAAAGTATCAGGATGAATGAAACAACGTTCTGGCCTTTCTGAAGCTTAAAACCTTAGTAGGCAAAGGAAAATATATTGCAGAGGATCATAAAGTAGCCACACATGTCATATATTATGTATTTCTTTGTCTTCATTACTTCACTTGATGAATCATATCTTTTTGACCCAATTGCATACTTTTTAAAAACGAAGTGCATTGTTTTATATTCCTTCATCTCAGTGCTTGGCAAATAGATGCTACTCTTTGATGGTGGTTGTAGTGAATGCTGTTAAGGAAGCCCATACCCTAAGGAGCTGTTGAAGCTACCTAAATGAGGCCCAGGTGGCTAGAAAGGGTTATCCACAAGTCTTTTCTTGAATAAGAAAAGTAATAGTGCAGAAATGGAAGTGATTTTGAATTAGGTATAATGAAAAGTCTCTAGGTATCCAAACAACATACAGTGTAACACAAAGTGGACACTCTTAAAATTAAAGCATTTCTTTGAATTCTTGGATAGTTCATAACCTCTAACATTTGAAATATAGGTTGAGAAGGAAAGCAGAAATAGAACCTTGGAATAGATAAGGAGAAATGAAAATTCTGGTTGTATTTTTAGGAAATATGTTTGAAAATCTTTAAAGAAAGCAAGGACTGTTTAGCCTTCAAGAAGCATTGAATGCCTATGTAGTAAACAATGGAAATGGTAAATAAGATGTGGTTCTTCCCCAAAAGAGCTCACATATTACCGATTACACTAAAATTTCAGGCATTCATGTCTTTATTTGGCAAATTAAATGATTTTGTTTTAATTTGTGATTTAGTATAGCATTGACTTCTTTTTCCTTTAAGAGACATCTCCAGAAATTAATGCTGTGAATTTTAATGTTTCTCATTCAAAATAGTTTTAATGATAGGAGCTTCTGTCCTGTGGTCTATAGCTGCAACTCTGTAGTACCAATTCTGCATCAGGTAAGCTCTTGTTTTGAAAATAAAAGCTAGTTTAGGGAAGGTTTAATGGAAGAGTGTTAACTGCATAAGGAATCAAAGGCTGAAAACCTGAGAAGTAGGGCAGCTTTAGAGTCCTCAGTGACAGCAACTGTGGATTCTCTATCTCTATGTAATAAATAGACCTTTCCCCAAATGCCCTTGCTTGATGGATTCAAGAACAATGTCAATGGAAAGCTTTGTTTGTCTTTCAGTTTGAGAATTAAGAATGTAAAACTGAAATCACATTTTCAAAGGTTCAACATATACTTCAGTCACTTCATCTCAGCTAATAACTGTTAACAGATTTAAATTTTCCAATTTTACATTTGCATGACACTGTTTTCTGTTGTAGGGTTCTAAAGACCAGGCTATGTATCAGTTAAGAAATAAACATGTTGGAATTGAATAGGAGTCAAGCTACGAGCTTTATTGTTAAAGCGAGATTAGAAAACAGCTTCGGTCTATGACTCCAGCTGGGCTTGTTCCAACCTGTTTCTACCCCTTTAGGCGTACCTTAGGGGAAGACATTTAAAGCAAACAGCTTGTAAGGTTTGTGACAGGTTTCTACACCATTTTAAACAGAGACATGAAGATTCCAAGAGTCCGGTGGGCCTCTAGACCTGGCCTAGACTCTGGTTCAGTTTTGCTTACCATAGGTAGAGGAATGAAAACATGTTCCGGTTGAGCCCATCAAAGTCTGAAATAGAGCCCAGAAGGGACTGAGCTGCACCTGGCCTCCAGGATCCTTCTCCTAGTGTCTTCAGTCTGAGAAGACAAGCCTTCGTGGGAATGTCCAAGCAAAGGTATAACAATCTCACGTATTAGGTGGCTTTTGCTGCATAGTAAAGAGCCATGCGGTATCAATAACCTCTTGTTCTCACAAGTCTACAGGTTAGCTGAAGTTGTTGTGTTCCACATACCTCATTCTACCATCAGAGGGGCAGTGACTAGGTAAGACTGTTAAGGCTTGACTTCAGAACCTTCACACTGATGTTTTTCCCACATTCCGCTAATGAAAGCAAGTCTCATGGCCATGCCAAATATCAGTCGGCAGGGGATGATACATGGAGATGAGGGAGGGGAAACATGAAAGCCATCTGATAAATCAGGGGTTGACAGACTTTTTCTATAAAGATAGTAAATAGTTCAGGCTATGTAGGCATCTGGTTTGTGTTGCACCTAGTCAAGTTTGCCGTTGTATCTCAAAAGCACATGTAGACAATACATAAAGAAATGAGCCTGGCTGTATTCCAATCAAAAAAACCAAGTGATGGGCAGGATTTAGCCCAATGGTTGTCATTTGCCTGTAGTAGATCATAGTTTCTTCTTTGGTCACAAATATTAAAACCCCTCCCTACTTCTGAGGATTCCATTTTGTGACATTTATTTAAGGCTCACATGTAAAACAATATCATTTGTTATCTCCATCCTTAGCATCTGAAATCATATGGGAAGTCTCCCTATTTTATCTTAATTCCATATTCTCTGAAGCACAAATCAAGGACAAAATTCTTCAAGGTATTTGTTGCCCAGGACACCCCATAGTAAATTTTGATTAGAAAACTTGGGAAGTGACTTCTATGCCATGTTGTTGTTTCTGTTAGGTGCCAACAAGTCGGTTCCAACTCATAGCGACCCTATGAATGACAGAATGAAACACTGCCCAGTCCTGAGCCATCTTTACAATCGTTGTTATGCTTGAGCTTATTGTTGCAGCCACTGTGTCAATCCACCTCCTTAAGGGTCTTCCTCTTTTCCGCTGACCCTGTACTCTGCCATGCATGGTGTCCTTCTCCAGGGTCTATCCCTCCTGACAACATGTCCACAGTATGTAAGAATGCAAAGAATGGGAATTCTGTGCCATACAATTGTGTAAAAAGAGACTCAGCACAGCGTAACTGCTCTATATCTACATATCTCTATATCTTCTTTTCACTAAAGTCGAACGCTTGACAAATGTTTATTCTTTTTATTATTAGAGTGTACCTAAGTTTCTTATGGAAACCCTGGTGGCATAGTGGTTAAGAGCTACGGCTGCTAACCAGAAGACTGAATCCACCAGGTGCTCCTTGGAAACTCTGTGGGGCAGTTGTACCCTGCCCTCTAGAGTCGCTATGAGTCAGAACCCAGATGGCAATGGGTTTGGTTTCTTTTTTAAAGTTTCTTATGTTTATTAACCTCCCATATATTTTTAGAATATAGACCACCCATAAAATATTGGCACAATAAGATATCCTCATAGACATTTTTTTCTTCACCTTTATGTTTTCATTTGGAAACCCTGGTGTCGTAGTGGTTAAAAGTTCAGCTGTTCACCAAAAGGTCGGCAGTTCAAATCTACCAAGTAAGTTCTCCTTGGAAATCCTCTGGGGTAGTTCTACTCTGTCTTGTAGGGCCTCTGTGAGTCGAAATTGGCTCGATAGCAATGGGTTTGGTTATTTTTTTAGTTTTCATTTGGTTGCTTAGTATCTGAAATTTATTGTAATTACTAAACATGAAAAATCTGAATATCTGTAGTAATGCTACATTGTAACTTTTATATTTTCCACCAGATGCCACTAATGCTGTGATGTTCATATTAAGATGAATTTTTTTTTTTACTTTTTTGATTATAATATTGAACTCTATAAATTAGAGATAATTTGAAAATTATAAAAATATGAAGACATTGGAAAAAACACATTTAGCATCTATTATTTGCTAGGCACTTTATGTGAATTATTTAATTCTCACAAGAACAATTTGAGTTACTTTTTAAAAGTACTGATTCACCTTCTAGGAAACGGAGGCTCAGAGAATTCAAGGTACTTACCAAGGCCTTTCTTTAAATAAATGGTGGTGCTGGGATTCAAAATCAGGTAAGCCTGTCTTCCAGACCCACTCACATTCTACTCTATTACCAACTTCCTCCTCTCCCCCCAAGCGTGGGCAACTATGGAAGCATGGAGACTAGTTAGGAAGCTATTGAAGCCGTCAAGGAGGGAGACAGTGAATGTTTGGATGAGGGTAGTAATGGTGGAGGTGGTTAGGAGAGGTTGCTGATAGCCCTTACTGATGGATGGGATGTGGCTATGAGAAAGAGGAATCAAAGATGCCACCTAAATTTTTGGCGTGGCAATCAGGTGAATGGTGTGTGGTATCATCAACAGAGAACACTTGGTCTGGGCATACTGGAGGGAAGAAAAAAGTATTCTGTTTTGAATAAAATTTTTGATTGAAGTTGAAAGGAGATGTATGTCAAGTGGACAGTTGAATATTTAATGAGTTTGGGGTTCAAAAACTGAGGAGCTAGAGATTTGTGAATCATCAGAGCCTAAACTCACCTGCAGAAAAAGACAGCAAAGAGACAAATGCTGAAGACTGAGTACTACAACACACCACTGTTTAGACAGAGCAGACTCTTACTTTTTCGTATAGCTGGGAGTTGTTTGGACAATCTTGGCTATCCTATATTTTGTAATGTTAATATGGTTTTTTAGTCTGTGCATTTGACTGTAGGAGGTCCTACATTTTTAGAGAACATTGACTATTAGAACATGTGCAGAAAAGGTAGCAGGGCTGATGAGGAGTTTGGAAGAACTGCCACATGCAAAACATTAACTGGTAATACCTGTAAAATTGAAGACTTAAGGTGTAAGCGTGGATAGTGTGATTATTGTTGTTAGCTGCCATTGGCTTCCGACTCATGGTGACCCTATACACGATGGAATGAAATGCCACCTGGTCTGTGCCATTTCCTCACGATCAAATGTAAATCTGATCATTGTAATCCATGGGGTTCTCCTTGGCTGATTTTTGGAAGTAGATCACAGACCTTTCTTCCTACTTGGTCTTACTCTGGAAGCTCCAATGAAAACTGTTCAGTATCATAGTAACATGCAGTCTTCAACTGGCAGATGGGTGGTGACTGTAGTTACTGTCAAGTGTAGTGATGATCATGTTGGGCAAGGATAGGATTCATTTTCTTTGGCATTCTAGGACAGAACCAGAACTGATTGGAAACGATACTAGATTTATTTGCTCAGTTATAAAGTAGAATTTTATAGCAATGAGTGTTGGGAAACAGTGGTAATTGCCAATATTTAATTCTGAGCTCTCTTTCTCTTCCTGAAAATGTTCATACATATCATAAGGAGGTTGTACACTTTCCTTTTTTGATGGAAGCTTGAATTAAATGACTTGTGAGTTTCCTCCCACCTCAAGGATACTGTGAATCCATAAAGGACAGTCATAATAAAGAGGGTAGATTTACAACTGGTAGACCTTTCCACTGGAATAAAAGATAAGTAGGTGAATCATCCGTGAGTTCAGTCAGTTGGGAATAGGACAGGTAGTACAAACTGAGTGATAGGACTCCTTGCTCCTCTGACAAATCTAATTTCCAATAAAGTGAAATTTCCTAATACATTTATGTGAGAATATTCAATCAACAGTTATCAATTTTCTCTTTCGGATACAGGTTGACATTGCTGTTATTGGAATATAAATAGACTCAAACACACTGTTGCTCTCATACTTGAAGTGGTTTTTCATACATTCCGCATTGCCAAATACTTTTTATTTCACTTAAAAATTTTGTTGATTTCTAGGTTTATTCAGAGTTATTCTGTTTTAAAAAAGTATCATTTATTTTAAAGAAAGTGCTATTTTTAAGAGAAAATTTAGTCCAAATAAGTGTATTTAAATCCCAATAAATTTTTACTTATCTCATGAGATGGGTCTGTATCTTCTTTCTTGTTTTTTTTTCTGCTGGTAGTCATTCTAATTAAAAGTGCTTTATTATAAACATTTTTTTGTTGTTGTCAGCATCTAATCTTTATTGTTACTCATTTATGTATATCATACATCGGCCTCCAGAGTAACAGAGAACTTTTATTTGTGATAGGACTCTCTGGCCTTGTATTATTTAGGCTATGTTTATGTTTAAGTGATGTCTGCTTTTCTATTAACTGAAATTTTTTACAAACATATGTTCAAATATTTATATATTCCTTTTATTAAATGTATAATAAATACTGTAGAATTTTAAATAATAGTGTATAAATGAAAAGTAATCACTTGTATAATAAATACTGTAAAATTTTAAATAATAGTGTATAAATGAAAAAGTAATCACTTTTAATGGCTTAGCATAGTCTTTGAAACAGTTTTCTATAGAAATATGTATATATACTAAGCATATAATGTAGGTGTGTGTGTGAATGTGTATATATATATATATATATATATATACACATACACACACACCAATCTATCTTGGAAGAAGTACAACCAGAACGCTCCTTAGAAGGAAGGATGATGAGACTGCATCTTACGTATTTTGGACATGTTGTCAGGAGGGATCAGACTTGGAGAAGGACATCCTGCGTGGTAAAGTAGAGGGTCAGTGAAAAGGAGGAAGACTCTCAACAAGATGGACTGAGACAGTGGCTGCAACAATGGGATCATGTATAACAATGATTGTGAGGATGGTGCAGGACTGGCAGTGTTTCGTTCTGTGGTACACACAGTTGCTATGAGTCAGAACCGACTCCACAGCACCTAATAACAAGAACAACATATATATGTAGATGTTGTTGTTGCCAGGTGCCATCCAGAACAAAACACTGCCTGATCCTGCACCATCCTCCCATGTTTGCTAGGTTTGAGCCCACTGTTGTAGCTACTGTGTCAGCCCATCTCGTTGAGAGTCTTCCTCTCTTTCACTAACCTGCTACTTTACCAAGCACAATGTCCTTCTCCAGAGACTAGTCCCTCCTGATAACATGTCCAAAGTATATAAGACAAAGTCTGGCCATACTTCTTCCAAGACAGATTTGTTCATTCTCTGGCAGTCCATGGTATATTCAATATTCTTCACCAACACCATAATTCAAAGGCGTCAATTCTTCTCTGGTCTTCCGTATTCACTGTCCAGCTTTCTCATGTATATGAGACAACTGAAGAGACCATAAAAAAGACATGGTGTGGAACAATTAGTTACTTTTGTGTATGGCCTTTCTAGCCATGGTCTTGTGACTCCCAGCCAGGTGATTGTGTGATAGGGTAATTGTGCCCTACGAAGTGGGCTCATCAGTTTTGCCTTAAAAGACCCAATTTCAGAACAGTGAAGAGGAGCCTACCACTAAGGAAGGAGATACCCAGCAGCAGAGACCCCGGCAGCAGGAGACAGCATAGTGAGCTTTCTGGCCCATGAAGTGAGCAAGTTGAGTGCCTTTGGGCAGAGACTGAGGGCCCAGGAAAGGTGTGCCTGTGAGTACAGCTAGGAAGAGGCTATCCTGATGCAAGAACTGTATCTTGACTGTTCTGAGCCTGAATTGTAACTGTTACTTCCCTAATAAAGCCAATAATTGTGAAAATTGATTGTGAGTTCTTTGCGGCCCTTGCAGTGACTTATCAAACCCAGTACAGAGTGCTGTGGAAAGAATGGTTGGTGTCAAAACTGGTAAAGATGGCAGAGAAAGGAGGCATTTCTGACCCCCACCTCATAGGAATCAGCCTTGCACTGTTGATGTTGGTAGCCCTTCCCACTTGTGGAGTCTGAGGAGGTCAGACGCTCCCCCAAGCTGCTTCTGCACATGGCTTGGGTCAGGTGCACCTTAGTCTTCAAAATGACATCTTTGTTTTTTAACACTATAAAGAGGTCTTTTGTAGCAAATTTCCCCAATGCAATATGTCATTTGATTTCTTGACTGCTGCTTCCATGGGCGTTGATTGTGGATCCAAGTGAAATGAAATCCTTGACAACTTCAATCTTTTGCCCCTTTATCATGATGCTGCTTATTGGTCTAGTTGCGAGGATTTGTATTTTCTTTATGTTAAGGTGTAACCCATACTGAAGGCTGTAGTCTTTGATCTTTGTAAGTACGTGCTTCAGGTTCTCTTTGCTTTCTGCAGGCAAGTTTGCATCATCCACATATCAAAGGTTGTTGATGAGTTTTCCTCCAATCCTGAGGCCATGTTCTTCATACAGTCCAGCTTCTCGAATTATTTTCTCAGCATAGAGCTTGAATAGGTGTGGTGAAAGATACAACCCTGAGGCAGAACTTTCCTGATTTTAAACCATGCAGTATCCCCTTGCTCTGTTCAAACGACTGCCTCTTGGTCTATGTACAGGTTCCTCATGAGCACAACTAACTATTCTGGGATTTCCATTCTTTGCAATGTTATCCATAATTAGTTAGGACCCACAGGGTCGAATACTTTTGAATAGTCAGTAATACACAAGTAAACATCCTTCTGGCATTCACTGCTTTCAGCCAAGATCCATCTGACATCAGCAATGACATCCCCCTTTCCACACCCTCTTCTGAATCCGGCTTGAATTTCTGGCAGTTCCTTTTTGATGTAATGCTGCAGCCATTTTTTAATTTTCATTGGCAAAATTTTACTTGCATGTTTTTCATGATATTGTTTGATAATTGTCACATTCTGTTGGATCATCTTTCTTTGGAATGGGCACAAATACACATAAATATGTTTTATTGGATCTTGTTAAATATATTCTCCCTGTGCTTCGTTTTTCATTTAATACTATACAGTGAAGTATTTAGTACTTTTAACCTTTTTATTATATAACTATTTTTGTAATAAACATTTCCAATTTTTATGATAAAAAGTATTCAAATATTACAGTGGAGTTTAATGTGAAAATTAAAATTTCACCTTCTACCTTTCTCTCTTCACTGAATTAACGTGATAGTCCGATCCACAACTTGATCATGGAGATGACACAGGACCGAGCAGCCTTTCTTTCCATTGTGCATGGGGTTGCCATGATTTGGGGGTTGATTCCACAGCAGCAAACTATAACAACAGTTTCTTATGCATGCTTCTACATGGAAGTGTTTATGTATTATATATTTACACATACATATAAATAGGTTCATACAAAAGATGTAATTTCCCAACTTGGTATTTTCAATTAATATATTTTTTCGGTATAAATTTGCATGTATCGGTCTTTGTAAGACTGTTCTGTAGTATCCCATTAATTTATTTAATGAATCCCCTCTTGATGGCACTTAAGTCACCTTAACTTTCTCGCTTTTCCAAAATAATGCTGAAGAGCGTGTCTTTGCGCATGTGTCACGCTTTAGTCAGAAGCGGAATTGTGGGGTCAATGGGTAAGTAACTGGTCCACAGCCAAGGAAAATCCTCTTCTGACTCCCTGAGAAGCCTATCAAAAAGAGTGTTTCCCCAGCTTTTCCCAATGGCTCTTAATTTTTATGTCCTTTAGAAGCTGAGTTTCTAGAACAAATTGGTGTTCCTCTAGTGTGCTTTACAAATTTTGAACTTATTTTATTGGATTATTTCATATTTACACTCTCCAAACCCTAGTGGTATAGTGGTTGAGTGCTACGGCTGCTAACCAAGAGGTCGGCAGTTCGAATCTGCCAGGCACTCCTTGGCAACTCTATAGGACATTTCTGCTCTGTCCTATAGGGTCCCTATGAGTCAGAATCAACTCAACAGCAGTGGGTTTGGTTTCTGGGTTTTTAGGTATTCCATCCTCGGATGACTTTGACAAACGGATGTAAGGAACCAAAAGCAGAGGACTTAATCCTACACCCTACCTGTGCTCTCTAAAGAGTAAATCAGGCATGAATTTGTGAACAGGTATGAAATGTAATTTTCTAACTAATAAGATTTGTTCATTAAGTAACCTCAGTTACTTAAAACTCTGAGGAATTAATTTTTGGCTTAATTTGACAATTTATTTTTCATTAAATATATGAAATTCTGTTTCGCATTATTACGTTCAGTGTGACCATGATAAAAGTTTGTGTTGGAATAACTATAGAATGAAACTCGTCTACTAAATTTCAAATGTTATTAGTTATTCTTACTAAGAACAGATCTTTAGAGATCTTTCCATTCTTTCAAAGTCGGAAGTATTCACTAATGCTTATTTTAAAAAAAGAAAAAAAATCTAGTTAGGCAAGCGACTTAATCTCTATTAGAGTTGACAGTCCTCTTCCAATCTGGCAAAAACATTGTAGCCCTAGCAACAAGACTGTTAGAAAAGGCCTAGAGAGAAAAATGTCAGAACTGGCCCTCTGGTTACACAGGTCATTTTATGTTACCATTTCACTTATTTTTGTACTCTTACCATCTGACCTATTTTGATGCTAGAGAAATGTAATACAGTTTGATTTATTTGTTCAAAGTCCATTTTCATCTGCATTTATCTGTACCATTGTGCTCCACAAGCATATTTACACAAAAGAACTTCTGTCAGAGAAAGATCTTTATTGTCTTTGCATGTTATCTATGCCAGAATAGGTCTTCAGGCGGAAGCTGGACCACCCAGACTCCATTTCCATACAAGGGAAAGATCTCAAACGTGTTTCAAAACGATCTAGATATGGACATAGCCAGTGGATGGCTAGACACGGATGTGAGTTTCCTTCTGAAATGGCAGTTTTGCTAAATGCAGATGTTAGTGGTTTTGAGGATTGAGGCTGCAATGTCCAAACTATTTCATGTCTAACATACAGTTATTAGATCACTGTGTTCACAGTCATAATAGCCAGTGCAGCACTGTAAAGAACTGTCTGTCCAGTCCACAGCTGCAAGGATGAAAACAGGAAATTCTTGTACATTGATCACCCACTGTGTGCCAGGCACTAATTAGGTGCTTTTCACCTGTTCAGCTCTGTGCCTCTAAATGAATGGAAGTTAGAGTTAGAGGGAGGGTTGGGGTGCTTGGGTCATAGTCTTGGCTGTGGTCTTGGAAATATGGGGTTAACCATGAGGCAAGGGAAATAATGAAGTCTCATTCCTAAATGAGGAGTCCTCAAATGAAAGAAACTGCCACCTTAAAGCCTCATTTCAGACCCATGGAGGAAGAATAGTACAGAGAGAGGAAAAGAACTGGATCCACGATGAAGATTTATAACTGCTGATGCCTGGTGAATTCCAGTGGAGAGCCATAAAGCAAAACCATGAGAAAATGCTCTTAAGGGTGAGAGAACCCTTTTAATTCAACTTGTGAACAGGGAGGGAGTCACACATCAAATTTGTTCATTGCATGTGTTTTCAATCCTCACGACAACCGTGTAAGTGTTATTATCCCCATTTTACAGATGGAAAACCTGAGATTCAGGAAGGTTAAATTATTTTTCTGCTTCAATCATCCAAAATCCACCCCCAGGCTGACTTCAAAGCCAATATTCTTTCCACTGTTATCTGATTGCTTTTCAGTTACTACGAGACGGAAGGGTCCCCCTGCAACTCCATTATGGAAGTTACCACAGCAAAATTACAATCCCAGAATTAAGTGAATGGCATAATCTATTTTAACACTACAAAGGTAGGTGGTTTGAACCCATCCAGAAGTGCCTTGGAAGACAGGTCTAGTGATCTGCTCCTGAAAACCATATGGAGTAGTTCAGCTCTGCACTCATGGGGTTGCCATGAGGTAGAATCACTTTGACAGCAACAAAAAACAACAACAGCATTGTAGGCCAGGTAGCGTGAGCAGAAAGATTTGTGGTATCTAATGTAGGAAGCAGGAACCTTAGAACATCTGGCTTTCATTCCTGTGCAGGACAAATCAGCTGCAACAGTATCAGGAGTTAGCAGCCTTTAAAGCCACATTCACTGAGCAGAAATTGTCCAAGTTGTGTCTCCATACGTTTAATATATATGTGTGTGTGTATTTGTTGTTGGTAGGGGTGTTGGTGGTGGTGCTTGTGGGGGTCTCCTCATATGTATTACCTACTATCTGAGAGAATGGCATTTAAGTCAATATTGCCTTCTTACACAATTTAAATATTCCGGTTTCCTCATATCCTTGTATTTAGTGTCTTGTGCTTTTGGCACTTCAATGCAAGATTGTGGCCAGTTTAGAGAGAACTTCTACTTCCAAGTTGTTCCAGGTGTGTCCTCTCCAGGTCAGTGGAATGAAGTCTACTCTTCTCTGTGACCATGAGGAATAGGGGAATGACTGTCATCCTATTCCCTCAACACTATATTTTAACTAATAATGTGTTATACTTTATTCTGGTAGTACTAATTGTCATCACTCTTCGCAGACTTCATTCCTATGTAGCCAGGTAAAGTTGGACCCAGCTGGGCAGCAGTTAACCATAAAAAAAAAAAATAGTCAAGATTAAAAAAAGAAAAAATTAAAATAGGAGGCTCACAGTAAGAGCCAATGAGTCAGAACTACTCTTGTTAAGAAATAACAGAAGGGGTAAAGAAACGGCCACATAAACCAGAGACTCCGTCAGCCTGAGATCAGAAGAATTAGATCGTGCCTGGCTACCAGCAATGACTGCCCTGACAGGGAACACAACAGAGAATCCCTGGTGGTGCAGGAGAAAAGTGGGATGCAGACCTCAAAGTCCAGTAAAAAGACCAAACTTAATGGTCTGACTGAGACTGGAGGGACCCCAGAAGTCATGACCTCCGGATTCTTTGTTAGCCCAAAACTAAAATCGTTCCTGACGCCAACTCTGCAGACAAAGATTAGGCTGGACTATAAGACATAAAATGATACTGGTGAGGAGTGTGCTTCTTAGCTCAAGTAGACACATGAGACTGTTTGGGCAGGTCCTGTCTAGAGGTGAGATGAGAAGGCGGAGGAGGACAGGAGCGGGTTGAATGGGCACAGGAAATACTGAGTGGAGAGAAGGAGTGTGTGGTCACATTGCAGGAAGAGCAAGTAGGGGTCATATAACAATGTGTGTGTAAGTTTTTGTATGAGAGTCTGACTTAAATGATAAACTTTCACTTAATGCACAATAAAAAAATTAACAAAAGTAAAAGAAATAACAGAGGGATCCCAAAGTTTAGCAAAACTTTCAGGAGATTCCAGATAACATGAATTAAAGCAGTCAAAAGTTAGTATTCCAGAGGTAGAAAAGACAGAATGAGCACATACGAAAACTACCCAGAAAACATGAACTTCAGGGCAGAAGCCAGTTCTGTTGTCCTCTTTTACTCACTCCTTCCTGTCTCAGTGGGATGTGACCTGGAGTGTAAGGAGAGTGGGTTGAGCTGGTGAAGGAAAGGGTGCCAAGAGCTGTTTTGTTGAAACACTATGTGAATTTATAATCAAATTCACTATTTAGGTACATGGCTCTCAGCTACTTAACTTTATGAGCCTCAGGTTTTTCATCTGTAAAAATGGAGGTAACGATGCTTACCTCACAAGGCTGCTGTGAGGAAATGAGAGGACAAGCTTGAACTACCTCGCAAAGAGCCTGGCAACTTATAGTTGCTCGACCAATTTTACTACCTGTTTTCGCTCCCTTCTCTTTTAGTTCATGGAAATGTTTGCTATTTTTGAATAGAAAGTCTTCCTTCATATAAGCATAACTAAAATATTGAGGGATTACAGTGTCTTATACCTAGTGATACCACAAGAGACATACCACAATGGGTTGCTTTAAAGAGCACAAATTGATTTTCTCACAGTTCAGAAGGCTAGAAGTCCAAATTCAGGGTGTGGCTTAGGGAGAGGTCTTTTCCTTGTCTATTTCAGCTTCAAGTAAAAAAAAAATGCTGCCAACAATCCTCAGTGTGCCTGGATTTGTAGATGATCTCTCTGCCGTTAGCCTTCCTCTTCCCCTGTCCGTGTCTTTATTCTGCTCTTTTCATAACTCAGAAGTGATTAGGTTTAGGATCCATCCTAACTCCTGATACGACCTCATTAATACAGCAAAGGAAAAACCCTATGTCCAAGCTGAATCATATCCCCAGGGGTAGGGATTAGGATTTGAGCACATATTTTATGGGATACAATTCAATCCATAATGCTATGTCAAAGCCATGCTAAGTTTATTTTAGTATTATCTGATTTAATTCTCATAGCAACCCTATGAATCTCATCTGCAGATGAGAACACTGAGGCGTTGAAAGTGTAACTGGTTTGCCTAGTGTCACATAGGTAGCAACTAATGAGGAGGGATTCAAAACCAGGTGGTTTGATTTGAGAACTTGACACTTCACAACCTGCTTCCTTATGTAAACATTTAATCAAAACATTAAAAATTGAAGGAAAAAATCGAATTAGGAAAGGAAAGTTTTCTTTTGCAATGTGCTTAGATGTTGGTACGGTTGGCCTAGCGTCACCTCATACCCTCTGTTCTATTTGATATTTAGGGTGGGAAGGTCAGTGTTCAATGAACTAAAAGAAAGCAGACTCTATCACTGTTATTCCATTTGCAGGTTTTCGTGAAATAAAGAAATACCAATGGTACTTTGGAAGGAATTAAGCAGCTATTGTAAAGGTAACTTTTACATGTAACCACCAAACTAAGGAAAGACCCCTCAATGTAACAAAAGGCTTCCTTTCCCTTGTTTCCTTTGCTACAAAGGAGATGGTATCAGAACACCACGTCTTTCCAATGTACACCCAAAGGACAGTCATTCGCAGCCCTGGTTGCACACCAGTGTCACCCAAAGCCTGTTTTAAAATACAGATTCTCCAGGTCTGATTGATCAGAACCCGGGTGGGCGGATGCCTAAAAAGCTCCCCCACGTCATTTTGGTGCAGACCAGAATTGGTTACCAAGGATCATATTGTAGAAGGAAAGAAGTTCTTGGCCTCTAAGCTCTCTGAAAGAGAGGCAGAGAGTGAGAGTCACCTGGTGAATATTCTGCAAATTGGGGGAAGTGCTTGTTAATTCTACCTACATTTTTTACCATAACTAAATCCTGACGATGCTTGATGAGTGGACAGAAGGTGTTGCTTAATACACTTCCATGGTGCTAAATACAGTCAGCGTGTCCCGGGCTAGCACTATGGCTTTAAAATATTTTACAAGCCTCTGGAGCCCACTGTCTACATGCCACTTGTATGCTAGTTTGGTTTTAAGACAAGAGGCCTTAACAAGGTCTAAAAGGACCTGCATTCCTGGCCCCTACTTAGCTCTTCAGGTTTATCTCACTTTCCTGTGCCTCCTATTATCGTGTCCCCCACCCCCAATCCAGCAAACTCATGGCTCTGAAACTGCACATGTTGTATCCCCTTTGCATGGAACGTTCCCTTCCACTACACACTGTTCTCTCTCCCTCCTCTCCCTCTGTCTCTCTACTTCTTCACCTCTCTATACCTCAGTATCTATCTCTGTGTCTTCATCTAGTTAATCTCGAATTATCCTTTAAAGATCATTTAAATGAGCTCTTCGAATAATCCCCCCTTGTCTGCCCTCTTTGCACAATCTAAGTGAGGTGACGGGTCCCACTTCTAATCTCTTATCTCTCTCTTTACCTTTTCTTTGCAGTATTTTTCAGAGTCTGGTGTTACATACAAGGCTATTGATGTGATTATTTAATTTCTGTCTCCTGTATTCAGATCTAGGTTTCATGAGTGGGGCCTGGATCCCTTTTGTTCTCTGCTGCCTAGACCTAACCAAGTGCCCTTTTCCTGATACAGGTTCAGATACTGTTTCTTGAATGAATGAAGTAGATGAAAGAGAGTCTATTTTCGGTCATCCCTTTCTTTTCCCCATCCATGGCAAAAAACTGTTTCACTCATTTACTTCAATAAAATGCTTTTTCATTCCTCCAATATGCCAAAGCCTGTGAGAATTAAATGATAAATGAGATATGGACTTTTTCTTGAGGTACTTAAGAGATATGTATTCAAATATCTATTATAGGAGACTACAAAGAAAACCACAAACGTTATTAGTAAGATCAAATACCACTCCTCCAAGGGCTCAAGGAAAGGAGACGCCATATGAGAAGAGGTTCGGGTACCTCACTTCCCTGAGACTTGTGTGCCCTCCAGAGTCAGCTGAATTTGAATTCCTAACATCATTTGACTTCAAGATACTTAGCCTATCTGTGCAGCATCTGTGAAATGGTTGATTAACTCTTGGAAAGGGAACACTATATTTAAAGTGTTTTAACCAGAATACTATAAGTTTCATGAAACTTAAGATACAGTACAAATACAAATAAACACATGAAAAGATGTTCAACATCATTAACCATTACGGAAATGTAAAGTAAACCCACAATGAGATAGTGCTCCACACCTCTCAGGATGGCTAAAATAAAAATAGTGATAACACCAAATGCTGGTGTGGATGTGGAGACGCTGGATTATTCAGATATTGCTGGGGGTGGGGGTGAATATGAAATGATATTGCCACCCTGGGAAATAGTTTGACAGTTCCTTAAAAAATTAAACATGCAGCCACCGTACGGCCTAACAATTGCACACCTGGGCATTTATCACACCAAAACCTGTACACAAATGTTTATAGCAGCTTTATTTGTTACAGCCAAACACCAGAAACAATCCAGATGTCCTTCAGCGAAGGAATGGTTACAGCGTGGTACACACCCATACCACTGAGTACCACTAAGTGATAAAAAAAAAAAAAAAAAGTCCTACAAAGGAATAAATTATTGATACTGCAACAACCTGGATGAATCTCCAGAGAATTATGAGTGAAAAAAGACATTCCAAAAAGGTCACATACTGTATGATTCCATTTATATAATATTCTTGAAATGACCAAATTATAGAAATGGAGAACAGCTTAGTAGTTGCTACGGATTAAAGAGGTAGTGGGTTGGGAAGGAAGTTGGTGTGAATGTAAAAGAACAATATGAGGGATCCTCGTGATGAGGGAAATGTTCTTTATCTTGACTATATCAATGCTAATATACTGATTATGATATTGTAGTATAGCACTAGAAGACATTACAGGGTTCTCCAGAGAAAATCAGTAGGCGAGGGAGAGAGAGATTGATTTTAGGAATTGGCTCGCACGATTGTGGGGACTGGCAAGTCTAACATCTGTAGGACAGGCCAGCAGGCTGGAAACTCAGGAAGGGGTTGATATTGTAGTCTTGACTCTGAAATCTGGCCAGTCTGGTGAGCTGGAAACTTGGGCAGGATTTCCATGTTACAGCCTTGAGACAGAATTCCTTTTTCTCCAGGAAACCTCAGCTTTTGCTCTTAAGGCCTTCAACTGATTGGATGTGGCCCATTCCCGTTATTAAATGGGATCTCTACTTAAAGTCTACTCATCGTAGATGTTAATCACATCTACAAGATATCTTCACAGCAACATCCAGACTGGCATTTGACCAAACAACTGAACACCATAGCTAACCCAAGCTGACACATAAAATTAACCATCTCATTACCATTGGCAGAAACTGAGTAAAAGGTACATGGAAACTGTATGTATTTCTTACAACAGCATGTGAGGACGGTTTAATTTTTTAAAAAATTCAAACTGAGGGGAGAAGATATGTCAGTTAGTCAGTTACAGTTTGAACCTCAGAACTTTGAAATCATAACAACAAGTGATCGTGGCAACACCGGAATCCTCAGGCTCATGGATTTGTTTGAAGCACTCTGCCCAGTGCTGAGGACTGGACTGGTTTTCACTCCCAGGAGTTGAGGAAAAAAAAGATGTTTACGTCAATCCAAAAGCACCCCAAGCTTCTACGTGGTCTTTCAAGACTTAAGTGGACAAGGTAGTCTTTTAATATACAATTTTTAATCATCAAAATAGACTGGGGATCACAGGAAGCGTTGGGTCTTGTTTCCTCTGAAATACATGAACTAATTCTTAACTTCAGCACTGGTTTCATGAAAAGCTACTCATATTCATTCGATATAGTGCTACTGAGCACAGAAGAACAGGCTTTACATTCTCAGGAGAGACAATTTCTTGGCTCCATGGGAGAGACTTTTCTGTAGGTCTATGAAAATGTCTTCCCTATTTATGAAAGCTTTTATGGTCTGTTCAACCTAGATGTTTTACCTATCAAGGTCAGATACTCTTAGATATTATTTGGTTATAACTCAGGCAAGTCATATCTAAGACCATTTTATTGATACTGTCTCATGTTTAGAAACTTTTTTTAGTGTTTCCAGTTTTATTTGATGTTCTTTATCAGTTTTCCCAGAAATCAAATATTGATTTAGGAAAGATGGGAATTAATCCTCAATGATCTAAATTTTCACGTTAACATAAAATGAAACTGAAATTTCTTCTTCACAAATATCCATATCATTTTATCTATGTTGGGTTAGAAACTTTTTTTTTTTTTAACAAAGTTCTAAGTGCTGTTTGAATAAAAGCTGTCACATCCATCATAATCGTCTCCGCAGAGTGTAGCAGAGCAACTTCTGTAGATTCAATAGTAGCTTATGGAATGGAATGAGACTTTTCAAAGCTATAAGTTAGTTTAAAAACATTAGGGAAATATGACTATATTTTTTCCTTAAAAAATACTGTAGATACTTTTCATTAAGACCCTGTCAATGGTTACTTTTTTATCATCAAGATTAACTAGTAGCAAATATTTGTGGACAACTTTAGAGTTTAAAACTACTTTTGATTTCTTAAACTTCATATTAAGTTTAATCACAAACCAAACCCACTGCCATTGAGTTGATTCCAACTCCTAGTGAACCCGTAAGGCTTCCAAGGCCGTAAACCTCTATGGAAACAGACTGCAACATCTTTCTTCCACAGAGCTGCTGGTGGTTTCGAACCACCAGCCTTTCAGTTAACAGTTGATCAGTTTAACCACTGCACCACCAGGGCTCCTTTAAGTTTCATTAACCCGATTGCCATTGAGCCCATTCCGATCCATAGCAACCCTACAGGGCAGAGTAGAACTGCCCCATAGGGTTTCCAGAGAGCTGCTGGTGGATTCAAACTGCCAGCCTTTTCGTTAGCAGCCGTATCACTTCACCACTGTACCACCAGGGCTCCCTTAAGTTTCATTATAATCCTCTAAATTGACAACATTTATTCCAGTTTACATGTTCTATCTTATTACTGTCACTGACATTTGCCAGATTAAATAAAGACTTGGTAATCTGAAATTTTTAAGTGACGATTTACATATATTGAGTATGCAAGATATAATATGTATTATATTATTAAGTTGAAAAGAGTATTTCCAAAGATACACTAAGGATAGCTCTCTGTGGCTCACAGCTCCAACCTCTGGGTACTTGGTTCTAACCCCGAGCTTTTGGCGTTGCTTTTGGCGTGATTCTTCTTTTTTCATTAAATATAGTGATGTTGGCAGCTGGGCGGCTTTATCAGCCTCCTTTCTGCCAGTGGCATTTTGAGGATCGAACAGCCTTCTTTAATTCTGTTCTCTTCCTGTCCCTTTCACTTTAAACTCACATTGTTTCTGCTAATATAAAGTTTTCAAGAACTTTGTGGGTCTACCGCGGATGTCACTGGCAATCACTTCATTAGACTCCACCCATCTTTCTGAGATACTTCCTTTTCTGGTTTTGGCTTCTGCTGAGATGGCTGATGGACAATGCCCAGAAGCTTCTTAGAGGCCCCTTAGAAGAGATCTGTGAGTCATACCCTTAATCTCTTCAAAGAGGCTTTTGTATGACTGAACACTCTCATCTTTTGATCTCTCTAATGTTTTAGCAAAAGATCTTACAATCACATGCTCAGCTTTTTATCTGTGCCACACTTTTAAAATCAATCTCTTAATTTTAGCATCTTTTGCCATCAGAATAGGCTGAGAATTTCCCAAATCATCGAGTTATGGTTCTTTTTTGTTTAATAGTTTTCTCACTTTATCTTTCTTTTCTCACACTTTACTATAAGTAGAGAGAAGAAACCAGGACTGACCTTCAACAATTTGCTTGGAAATCTCTTCACCTAAATATCCAAGCTCATCAGTTTTAAGTTCTACTTTCCACATAACTACAGAGCACAATTCCATTAAGCTCTCTGCCCGTATATAACAAGAATCTCCCTTCCTCCACTTTTCAAGAACATGTTCCTCAATTCTTTCTAGAACCTCTCCAGCAGTGCCTTTAAAGTCCATATTTCTACCAATAGTCTGTTTATAAATGATTCCGGTGTTCTCCAAGTCAGCACAGGCTTTCTCTACAATGCTTCTCACCCTTTCTGAGCTCTCACCAGCAGAGTTTTTAACATCCGTATTTCTATCACAGTCTGTTCAAGGGAATCTAGGCTTTTTCTATCATACTCCTCAAAATTCTCCCAGCTTCCATGTACTGCCAATTCCAAAGCTACCTCTACATTTTTAAATATTTGTTACAGCAGCACCCACTTGCAGGTGCCAAAATCTATATGAATTTTTTGATTGTAGCTGTAACAAATGACCACAAACTAAGTAACTTAAAACAATAGAAATTTATTACCTCATAGTTTTTCTGTGTCAGAAAGTCCAGGTGGACTTGGCTGGATCCTCTGCTTAGGGTCTCACAAGGTTGATCAAGGTGTCTTTAGGCCCTTGTGAAAAAAAACTCTGCTTCCAAACTCATTCAAGTTTTTGGTCAAGTTCAGTCCCTTGAGGTGATAATACTGATGTGACTCTTTTCCTGCTGGCTGTCAACCAGGGCTGGCTTTTGCTCTTAGAGGCTGACTACATTCCTGTTTCAAATGTGGTTCATTCCAGCAATGAGGGTCGAATCTCAGTCACACTTCCAATCTCTCTAACTTCTTTCTGTGCCATCTCTCTAGATCCAGCTGGAAAAAGCTCTCTGTTTTTAAGCATTCGTGCAATTAGATTGGACCCACCAGGATATTTCAGGATAATCTCCCTATTTTGAAGTTCATAACCTTAATTACATTTGCAAAGTCTCTTTTCCTATGTGACATATTCATAGGTTCCGGGTTTAGGATTTGGGGCAGAGGGGCATTCTGCCTTCCACAGTCCTACAAACAAACTTTCCTCCCATTATTCTACCAACATTGTTCTTGTCAGGGTCCCCAGTGACCTCCAGGTTACTAAATCCGATTGTGAGTAACCGTATGCCTTGGCCTTCTGCAGCCTTTGACATGGCTGTTCTCACACTTCCTGTAGTAGTATCTACCCTTGACCTCTTAGTTTTCCTCTTCACTGACAGTTCATGATCTGCTTTGATGTTTCTCCTTTTTCCCACCTCTCTGAGTTGCCATACCTCAGGGCTCTTTCCTTAAATATGCTCTGCATCTATACCAACTTCCTAACTGACCTCATCTTTTCCAGTAGCTTTAAAAACTATAACCCAATGATTCCTAAACTTGAATTGGGGAGCCCTATTTTGGGGATTGAGATTGTAATTTCTAGCAATTGTGTCATCCACAACCTTTGGAATAAAACTCTAGCGTACATTTGACCATTGACTAGCTATTCTGTGGTTTGCGGTGTGTTGCAGGAAAAGTCCTTCCACTGAGGTGGACACCCACAGTGAGACAACTACGTTATCGGAGGGCCCCAATCGTACCCTGCTGATTCATGGCCCTGTGGAATTCAAAAGAGGCTGGAGAAGGCAGAAGCGACACCTCTTCCTCTTCAGTGATTTGTTGCTTGTGTCTAATTCCAAGTAAGTGTATTCTACTCACTCTTCTGATTATCATTAGAATTGCATTCTCACTAACAAATTGCATTTTAATAGCCCTTACTATAAGCAAATACAACGTTTTTTTTTTTTTTTGGCTTTTGATCTTTGATTTACTCAACAAATATGCATGAAGATCCTGCTCTGTATGGTGCCCGTGGAGAGAATACAGTGAAGAATATGACAGGAATGTCCCTCTTCTTTGAACCTTACAGAGAGATAATAAAAATAGAGGAGAGAAACACAGTTTGTGATTAGTGCTCCTGGGAAGAAGATATGTTGCGTGGCATTTGAAGAAGAAGATAGGACATGTTAGAAAAGGGGTCATCAGAAAGGTATCTGGTGGCAGCATTTAAATCCCTACCTATGGGATGGGAAGCAGTTACCACTCCTAGATTTGGCAGCTAGCCATCTAGCATGAAGGAATGGCAGACCCTACAGTGGGTGTGGCTTCTCCCCTTTCAGGGAAGGCTCAAGGAAAGCCCATATGACTGGAGTCTGACACATGGGGGTGTGACCTCTGTTATGACACTTGAGAATTAGGTAAGGATCTGGTCACACAGGGTCTCAGTAACCTTTGGTGAGGAGTTTGGAATTTATTCTAGTAGAGTGACCATATCTGGCTTATATTTTTAGCATATTGCTCTGGCTGTTGGTAGATAATGGATTGGAGGGTAGGGAGACTAGTTAGGGAAGGCAGTAGTCCTGATGAATGAAAAAGAGGGCTGCATCTTGGGAGCGGAAGTGAAAATGAAAGAGAAGCAGACATATTTTGAATGTATGTTGGAGATAGAGCCAACTGGGTACACTTTTACACCAGCGCAATTTATAGCCACATTAGAACATGGTGATTGCTCAAGAAATATATGAAGGCGAGGAGGGGGAGTGGTGGTGGAAGGAATTGACTAACCTGGTCATCTGTTTATCTGCTCCATCTCCATTTTCATTATGAAATATCATGAAAGTGAAAGAATGATTCAGCATAGAAAATCTCATGAGGAAGCTATTTAGTCACTACGGAAAATAAAACTCTTTTCTTTTGCCTTTACCTTGGCTCCCATTTAAGGCCTGCCATGGATAAAATATGTAAGATTAAGTACTAATTTTGTAAACTGCTATATTTAATGCAAATGACAATAATAACAGGTAGGATTTATCAAGGGCTTATTATGTGTCAGGTATTATGGTAAAGACTTTATATACCTAAGCTTGTCTCAGCCTTACAACCCCCCTGGGAGATGAGATTGTTTTCCTTATTTTTCAGAATACCTTTATACTCAGAGGTCTCGTGGCCTCCCCCAGGGCACCATGTTAGTAATTACTGGAATGCACTTTTGAAACAGAACTATTTGAAAGCACAGGCTTTTACCCTGTGGTTCTGTGGCCACCGTTCTTCCTTTCTTTTGGATTTCATAGCACATTCATAACCATGTAGTTTGTCTCTCACCATTGAAATCAACCTTTCCTTTGGCTTAAGTAAAAGACTAATTCCCATCTGTTTTGTATCTAGTAAGAAATAGAACAGAATGCTTAATAAACTAAAAAATTAATGACAAGTCCCCCCCGCCACCCCTCTGCTGCCATCGAAGTCAGCTACCAAAAAACAAACAAACAAAAACAGAGGCAATGATAAAGATATAAATGTCTTAGAATGCATTCTGAATGAGAGAAGTTGCCTACAGATATAACTGTGGATTGGTGTTCTCTTTAGAAGTAAAAAGAAAGGAAAAGACTCTGTGTCCAGCCCTTGGCTTGAAGAGAAGTCCACACCCAAGGGCTTGTACAGATTCCACATGGTTACAACCATAATCTCAGGACTTAGACTGCCTGAGTTCAAATCCCGGCACTGCTGTTTTGGCAAGTTACTTAACCTCTCTGTGAGTTTCTTCATCTAAAACCGCGGTAATAGAGACTATCTGATGTAGTTGTTTCAGGATTAAGTGGCATAATATTCATAAAATGTTTAGTGCTTGGCATATGATAAGTGCTCAATAAATGTTAGAGTAGAGTTGAAACTGTGTTCTGGGTTCTTAGATGGCTCCTTGGTTTGGTTTCCACTGTGGAGTAGATAATTTTGAAACTTTATCAAACTAAGGAGAGAATTCTAGAAATGGCTTCTTTGCAGGTCAATATATTTGGAAGTTGCGACGTAGTGTCTTGGGTATCTTTACACATTTAAGACCCATTGCTGTCGAGTCGATTCTGACTCATAGCGACCCTATAGGAAAGAGTAGAACTGCCCCATAGAGTTTCCAAAGAGCACCTTGTAGATTCCAACTGCCAACCTTTTGGTTAGTAGCCGTAGCTCTTAACCACTACGCCACCAGTGTTTCCTCTTTACACATAGATGCCTGTGCTCAAAAATACAAAATCTGTGAAAGCAGGCAGATATGTGCTTGGCCTTCCAAATGGCCATGCATTTTAGCTTTATAATACCTTCAGAGTTGCTATCCAGAAAAATGATTTTATATGATAATTGAATGTTTTCTAAAAAATCTTCAAAGATACAGGAATAGGGTAAGAACTATTGACATAAAATGTACAAAGAAGCCACCTTATATTACAAGGTGCTTTTCCATTATACTTATATTCAGTTGCTCTAAGCTGTGAATCTAGATTATCCTTCAGGTGTACCTCCTGCACAATTCTTTTCATTTTATAAATCCCATTGAAGAGTTTTAGCTCTAACCTGTCCTTGACTCAGTGGAGTCATAGGGATGTTTCCACATGAGGTGTCTTTGATCTTATTTTAGCTTGAGTGTCCCCACAAGTAGTTCTAACTAGTCATGAGTCCCAGAGCGATGTGCCCAGGTCCCCTAGGCATTCTTCAAAGGGCTGTAACTATTTAAATCTCAGGCCCACCTGACCGTTAAATTTGCAAATTAAGTCAGGGGACATAGTGGTTTTATGTCAGAGTTATAAGGGGGATTAAGCAGAAATTGTCAGAAAGCAATTTCATTGCTGACAAAATCAGTCATCTCCTGACTCTCCAGAGTTAAACGGAAGTGTGTTCATCGCATATATATAAGACCTCTTGGCTTCTGGTCTGAATTTTATTTTTTTTTAATTTGGTTCAGTCTTTAGACTATAGTTTCTCAATTTTAGCCAGAATCTAAGGAAACATCATATGAACAATTCCTCAAGAGAGGAAATTTGAAATAACTTATGCTTTAAGGGCTACAAAAACTAAAGTTGAGAGCACATTTTAAATCAATTATGTCTTCCTCTCTTAAAAAAGTATTTTATGAATATTTTTATGAATCATAAATCATGTACTTTTTATCTTTGTTCAACCTCTCAAATACTTCTTGAAGTAAGCAAGTCATCAATAATGAAAGAATGAATGTTTCCCTAAGAAAGTAATAATTTTGGTGACATAAACGGTAAAGCCCTTGACAGCTAGCCAAAAGGTTGCCAGTTTGAATCCACCCAGAGGCCCCTCAGGAGACAGTTCTGTCTGACTGCATCCAAAAGATCACAGCCTTGAAAGCCCTATGGAACAGTCCTGCTCTGCACACATTTAGTAGCCATGAGTTAGAAATGAGTCGTGGCAACTAACAACAACAACAATTTTAAAATTAGAAGTTCACAGAAGCTGGCTGAATGGACATGGGGAATACAGGGTGGAGAGGATTGTACTATCCATTAGGGGGAGAGCAACTAGGAGTACATATCAAGGTGTATATAAATTTTTATATGAGAGACTGACTTGATTTGTAAACTTCCACTTAAAACACTAAAAAAAGAAAAGAAAATTAGAAGTTTTGGTTCCAAGTCAATAGTCAGCACTGAGAACAATAAACCAGTCAGTCTGTGGTTACTTGCTTCCTTCAATGAAGTATTTTCAGGGCCCTCCTCTTTTTTTCCTCAGCCAGGCTTCCATCAGCACTTAGGAAAGCCCCATCTGACCATTGACTGTGCTGTGCACCAAGGATAATAGAGATGAACTGATATCTTACCATGAGCATAGCTCTGCCTTGGCATTTAAGAAACAAACTAACAGAGTTTCTGTTGGGTTATCTTCCTAGGTATAGAAAGACCTTCAAAATTAAAGATAAAATACCACTGAACACCATGTGGATGACAGACTGTGATGACACCAATGCCAAGAGGTCCCTTGTTTTGGGCTGGCCCACCGTGAACTTCACAGCCACCTTTAGGTAAGAAGCACAGCTTGGCCCTGTATTTGTGTGGGTTAGCTATGTGCTGAGGCGTTTTTCTTAGTAAATTGTGAGATCCTCATTTTCATAGTGTTTGACTTTATGTTAGTTGAGTGGTTAAACGTTTTTCTTGGCTTTTATCTTGAGTTATAGAGTTGTTATACCTTTTTTTGGTTACCTTATTATTTACCCCTATTTTTCTAGGTAGAAACCTAACTTGTATTGTTCTATATTGCCTTATATCACTCTCCATCTGGCAGTTCAATGCCTCCTGTATTTAGTCCTTCTTTTTGATTATTGTGATCTTTTACCTATTGACTTCCATGATTCCCTGTTATGTGTATTTTTTTTTTTTAGTTAATCTTAATTTGTTTGTTTTTGTGATTTCCCTATTTGAGTTGATATCAGGACGTTCTGTTTTGTGACATTGTGTTGTGCTGATATCTGATATTATTGGTTCTCTGACCAAAGAATATCCTTTAGTATTTCTTGTAGCTTTGGTTTGGTTTTTGCAAATTCTCTAAACTTGTGTTTATCTGTAAATATCTTAATTTCGCCTTCATATTTCAGAGAGAGTTTTGCTGGATATATGATCCTTGGCTGGCAGTTTTTCTCCTTCAGTGTTCTGTATGTGTCGTCCCATTCCCTTCTTGCCTGCATGGTTTCTGCTGAGTAGTCTGAACTTATTCTTATTGATTCTCCTTTGAAGGAAACCTTTCTTTTCTCCCTGGCTGCTTTTAAAATTTTCTGTTTATCCTTGGTTTTGGCGAGTTTGATGATAATATGTCTTGGTGTTTTTCTTTTTGGATCAATCTTAAATGGGGTTCGATGAGCATCTTGGATAGATATCCTTTCATCTTTCATGATGTCAGGGAAGTTTTGTGTCAGGAGTTCTTCAACTATTTTCTCTGTGTTTTCTGTCCCCCCTCCCTGTTCTGGGACTCCAATCACCCGCAGGTTATCCTTCTTGATAGAGTCCCACATGATTCTTAGGGTTTCTTCATTTTTTTTAATTCTTTTATCTGATTTTTTTTCAGCTATGTTGGTGTTGATTCCCTGGTCCTCCAGATGTCCCAGTCTGCATTCTAATTGCTCGAGTCTGCTCCTCTGACTTCCTATTGCGTTGTCTAATTCTGTAATTTTATTGTTAATCTTTTGGATTTCTACATGCTGTCTCTCTATGGATTCTTGCAACTGATTAATTTTTCCACTATGTTCTTGAATAATCTTTTTGAGTTCTTCAACAGTTTTATCAGTGTGTTCCTTGGCTTTTTCTGCAGTTTGCTTTATTTCATTTGTGATGTCTTGAAGCATTCTGTAAATTAGTTTTTTATATTCTGTATCTGATAATTCCAGGATTGTATCTTCATTTGGGAAAGATTTTGATTCTTTTGTTTGGGGGCTTGGAGAAGCTGTCATGGTCTGCTTCTTTAAGTGGTTTGATATGGATTGTTGTCTCCGAGCCATCACTGGGAAACTAGTTTTTCCAGAAAATCCGCTAAAAAATAAATGCAGTCAGATGGCTATCAGAGTTCTCCCTCTGGCTCAGGCTATTCAGATGTTAATGAAGCTGCCTGGGGAGGGTGGGGGAGGGAACAGAGAGATAGGAGAGTAGCACCTCAGAATATAGCCAGAGTTGCTTGTCTTCCTTGGAATGACTATTATATCTGAGATTCCCGCGGGGCGCGTCGCCTATGTGTGCTGGCTGTGTGGAGATTGCCCCCGGGGGGTCTGGCCCACTGGAGTCACAGTCAGATCCTCCGCTTCCAGCCCCTCGCCCAGTGTTAAGGCTCCCCTACTGGAACGGTGCACTCTCGACTCCAAAATCAGTTGCAGCCTCCCGGGGACTTCTCGTCCCTCCAGCCGCGTTGCCGTGCCGCTCTCACGAACCGGTTGGGCCCCCTCCCGGGGTTAGTTCACGTGGGTGGAGCAGCTCCCCGTACTTGTGCCGTGACCGAGTGTCCCGGCTGGGATGCTGTTCTCCCTGCTCCAATACCAGTCGCTGCCTCCCGGGGACTTCTCCTACCGGCTGCGTCCCACGCCGCCCGCGCGACCCAGCTAAGCCCCATCCTGGGGTTAGTTCAGGGGGGTGGAGCAGCTCTCCGTATTTATGCCATACCTGCGTCCAGTCCAAATCCTGGTGGGATGGTTCCCTGGCTGGGACGCTGCTCTCCCCGTTCCAAGACCTGTCACTGCCTCCTGGGGACTTCTCCTACCGGCTGTGTCCCTCTCCGCCCGCGGAACCGGCTGGTCCCCCTCCCGGGGTTAGTTCAGGGGGGTGGAGCAGCTCTCTGTGCTAGTGCCGTACCTGACTGGTACGCTGGCTCCAGGCTCTGAAAACAATCGCTGCTTCCCCGTATTAGTTCGTTCTCCATCTCTAAATCTGTGTTTGTTGTTCAGGGTTCGTAGATTGTTATGTATCTGATCGATTCACTTGTTTTCCCGTGTCTTTGTTGTAAGAGGGATCCGAGGTAGCGTCTGCCTAGTCCGCCACCTTGGCTCTGCCCTCACTTTTTTTCATGGGTTAGGTATGTGAAGGGCATAGTCAGCTTTTCTAGAATGGAGAGAAAAATATAATTACATTTTTTCCTCTATTTTTTAAAAAGAAAACATTTTAATCTGAGTGTGTTTTAAAACAATGACTCACCGTTTACCTCCCATCAAGACACTTACATGCCTTCTATTTTCCCAGAGTTTTTTACTCAAATATGTGCAAATTGATAGTAAACAATGGGAACTATCAGAGCTACTCCCTTTGGTTTTGACCAAGTGGTTATAAAAAAGCTCTAAGAGCTACTTTGAGGAGTGAGTATTCAGGGTTCTGTTCAGATGACTGCATCCTAAGTCAGTTCTGGCATAAGTCAAATACCTTATTTTTTTTTTTTTAAGTTTTCATGAGCATTGCCTTTTACTATCACTATCTTTATAAATCTGGCAGTGTTTTGAAAAAAAAAAGAAAAAACCAACTGCCGTTGAGTCAATTCTGACTCATAGAACAGTAAATCATAAAATGGAACATCTGCAAGTGAACATCTGAGAATGATAACATCAGCAAATTACGCCCTACAGCATATCAATAACAATAACATGTACAAAAAAATGGACGGTTAAGTGAAGTTGGTCGTTACCTGAATACGTTGTGAGTTGGGGACTACCTGTACTGGAATAGACCTTTCTTAAGAAAGTATCATTAAGTAGTCCAATTAAATTTGAAAATTTGCTTTTATGCTCCCAAATTAATTCCTTAAAGAAATAGTCATTAATCATACAAATAAAATCGATCATATTATCAATTACTCGGTTGCTTAAATCACTGTGATTACCTGATTGAGTGTCCAAGAAGGTGACAATGAAAAATAAAGGTATGATCCACAAAGTGCAGATTAATTTTCTAAGATACATTTCTAGGCTTAGAATTGGAAATACCAACAGTCCGGCATTCACAGTGACCAGGCAACACTTACATCTATCTACTCTTCTGAACAACGGCACCCCAAGCCCCGCACTTGTTTTACACAGAGTGTGAGTGTTTATCAAGTGCACTCAACACTCTTCTTTCTGACTTTTCCTCACCTCACTCCTTCACAGTCACACACATCATCTTTAAGTCAACTAAAATGTTTCCGAATTGTTCATCTATTAAACTGTAAAATGCAGCTGTTGACATAACAATTTTCAGAGCTTATTAGGAAGAAACATGTGTTCCTATTATCCTCTGCACGTCTTCTCTTCCATAATAGATTTCTGTAAAGATTATCAGTTGCTGTTATCCAACACCTCCTTCATGTTACAGATGAACAGAAGCAGTTTAAATTGGGAATTCATGAAGTCTTTGATGAGGGAACGGAATAAATTTACACAGGCTGATACAGTGTTATTGGTTCTAAAGATATGTGAATATGTATAAGGCATTTAAAACAGTGCCTGACCCTGGTGCTTGCTGTTATTACTCTTCTACAAATGGGTGTGAGTAATTAGAGGCTGTGTACATGTACGTATGCAGGTTAGGAGGCAAAGTGGAAGACCCCTTGTCCTGATGAAGTAGATCCTGAAATGGTGACTTGGGGAGAGGGAAGAGCTATTGCTGGTGGGAATGTAGAAGGGTGCAGCTGCTGTGGAAAAATGTGGTAGCTCTTCGAGAAGTTAAACAAAGAATTACCATGTTGTTGTTAGGTGCTGTCAAGTTGATTTCAACTCATAGAGTTTTCTAGGCTGTAATCTTTACGGGAGTAGATTGCTATGTCTTTTTCCCATGGGGCCGCTGGGTGGGTTTGAACCACCAACCTTTCATTTAGAAGCAGAACGCTTAGTCATTGCCCAACCACTCCTGGGTATATACTCAGAAGAATTGAAAACATATTAAAAAAAAAAATGCACACAAATATGCATAGCAGCACTGTTCAGAATAGCCAAAATTTGGAAACAACCCTGATCTCCATCAACTGATAAATGGATAAACAAATGTGAAATATCCATACACCAGATATTAGTAGGCCATAAAAAAGAATGAAGTACTGATCCATGCCACAACATGGATGAACCTGAAAAGATGATGCTAAGTGAAAAGATCCAGACAGAAAGGACCATATATTTTGATTCCATTTATGTGAAATATCCAAAATAGAGACAGAAATCAGATTCATGATTGCCAGGGCCTAGGTAAAGGGGGGAATGGGAAGTGACTGCTTAATTGGTTGGGGGTTTTGTTTTGAGGCGAGGAAAATATTCTGAAACTAGATAGTGGTGATGTCTGTATAACATTGTGAAGGTACTAAATGCCATTTATGGTAAATGTTATGTGTCTTTTACCACAAATAAAATCTGATAAATGAGAAATCTACATACAAATGAAGTTTAAAACACTTTAAGTCTGAATATTTGATGCTGTAGTAACTTTAGCAGGGAAAATATCAATCATTAGTAATTTAGCAGTCAGTGAATTGATATTGATAAGAGGATCCTTCTAATTAAGGGTAAGTTTTCTAGGAAATAATTTAACATTTTACAATCCTGCTACCTGTATAAATAAATTAAATATTGAGGTTTTTTTTTTTCTTTAAAGAGATATTCTTGTTTCTAAGCCAAGGTAGTTCCATCCAAATGCCAAATATCTTAAGTATGGTTTCATCTGAATAGTTCCGTACTTTATATTTGAGCAAGGCTCTAGGGGGCAGTGGTTAAGAGCTATAGCGTGCCATGGCTTTTAACCAAAATGTCGGCAGTTCAAATCCATCAGCGTCTTCTTGGAAACCCTGTGGAGCAGTTGTACTCTGTTCTGTAGGGTCGTTATGAGTCGGAATCAACTCGATGGCAATGGGTTTGATTTTTTGGTTTTATATTTGAATAGCACTTTACGTTGTCTTTATCAGTCAGAATTCACTCAAGGACAACAGGTAGGTAGGTATTAAGTTGTAAGAACGCCCTGAGGTATAATTAACTTCCTTTCCAATGGTGACAAGTGACGGTCACGGCTGTTAAATGTCCAGATAACTTGCGTCTATGGTTGCAATCCAGTGTTTAGATTTCAAACCAACTTCTGTCCCACTGTCAGATCTACTTCCTATCGCCATAACGTTGCCAGTAAAAGAGCAGGGTCACTCAAGGGTCCAGGTGTGTGAAGGGCACCACTTACATGGGCATCCACAACAGTAGCAACTGGCTGCTGATATTTTATCAGGAATGGCAGTCATTACGATGTTAGTATAAGTGTTGCATACAGTTTAATTTTTTTTTCCTTTTTTATTCATGCAGTTCTTCAGAACAAAAGGAACAATGGCGCTCTTCCCTTCGAAGGTATTTGTGATAAAAGATATAATCTGTGATAAATGATATGGAAAAATACAGGTCTCTGGAAGGAAGTGTCCCCAATTATTTCTCCCTCCTTAGCAGAAATTGTTGTACTGTCCTCAAGTAATTTATTTAGATTTACATTGGCTACTACTATAAATAATGTGCTCTTATTTACATGCATGTTTCACTTATCTTGAGGCACTGGGACTACTATAAATAATGTGCTCTTATTTACATGCATGTTTCACTTATCTTGAGGCACTGGGACTACTATAAATAATGTGCTCTTATTTACATGCATGTTTCACTTATCTTGAGGCACTGGGACTACTATAAATAATGTGCTCTTATTTACATGCATGTTTCACTTATCTTGAGGCACTGGGACTACTATAAATAATGTGCTCTTATTTACATGCATGTTTCATTTATCTTGAGGCACTGGGACTACTATAAATAATGTGCTCTTATTCACATGCATGTTTCACTTATTTTGGAGGCAATTCTAGTTACCAGTCTCCTGTTTCCCTTCTCTCCAACTTAGACGTTGAAGCTAACTTTACTCCCAAAACATATATTAAATCTCCATGAATACAGGTTACCGTAGTGAAAAATTCACAAACCAACTGTTGCTGCCTACCCTTGAACCTAGGAAGGTGCTGGGCCCCCCAGTGCAGACAGGAAAGCTTTTAGGACCTAATCTGCTGCTCAAATCTCACATGACAGGGACCCCTTTATTTTCTAGGCCACGTCTTATTTTCCTGAAATAGTTTTGTATGTTTTCTTCTAATCCATCCTTTGATCTTGCTGAGTCTACCCACCTGCTTTTAAAATGGCATACAGTATATTGAAAATATTAGCAACATAGGTTGATTTTCAAATAAGCTCTTGGCTAAATTAATACTCTTTTGGCTTTTATTGAATTCGTCTAGGTACATCAATCTAGCCAAAGAGAAAGACCACCCGAAGAGCATTCCCCTGAAAATCTTTACTGAGGACATCGAGAACTGTGCCTGTGTAAGTGTCTTTAACCCCTAAATTAAATTCCTTGTCTCTGACTTAGGCAGAAGGAGAGAGAGAGAAGGCATGGAGACAGTACCATGTGGAAAAGCATATGTCTTTGTAAAAGGCAAACAAGTGCTAGGCAATATGAAGCAAGAGGAATCCATGTTAGTTCCACTGTTTAGCTTTGAAAGAATTTTGCATGTTAAACGTCCTTCATGTTTCTCTGGATTTGTCTAATAGCAACCAGAGTGACTTGTGTTAACGAAGTGATTTCCACAAGCAGGTATTTCCTATCAGATTTGAGCACTGTCTTTCCAATTGTTACATACATACAGATTGGTTTTGGTTGTTTCTGCAGGTTTTTTTTTTTTTTAAACATTTTATTTGGAAATGGCCCTTTATTCTTAAATATTTATATATTTCCTAAGAGTAAGAATACTCTGTCACTTTACTGCCATACAGGTTCACTCTTGTCAGGTGAGACATAGATGTAGCATGTGCATGATCCTTTAGAGCTATTTCCCTTTCTAAGGTCAGATATTGCATTTAGTTATGTCAAATGCAGAATAATTTTGAAATATTCTTCATTCTGAGGATTGTCAGGGATTGAATTGAACTGGAATGTGTGACTTTCTAAGGGATCAGTATGTTTGTACCTCTTTTGTTTATGCAAATGGAGGAAAAGCATTTAGCCCCAGTTATTGTGTATCATTTGA
This sequence comes from Elephas maximus indicus, assembly GCF_024166365.1. NCBI lineage: Eukaryota > Metazoa > Chordata > Mammalia > Proboscidea > Elephantidae > Elephas > Elephas maximus. Next base: position 28,853,798 of record NC_064823.1, on the reverse strand, counting down.
TTTCTGCGATTGCAGTGCAGTAGGCAAGATGCTCACACTGATGAATAAGATGGATACGTCATGTTCTGAATATTTTTATGACATTGTGGCCTGTCATACTTTACAGCAGCTGTACATCCCACAACACAGAATTTGTAGGTGAGAAAAGGAGGTAGTTCAAAACAGTTATTCCTGTTCAACAGCAAAAGGCATGTGGATGCCCTGACCTATTCCCAAGTGCCTGACGCCACTGCACGAAGGAGAGGAGACTCGAGAGTTCTCCTGTAGTGAAGCAAATGCTGGTCTCTGCCTGCTTTGTTTTCAATTGGTTCTGTTCAGAATTTTCATGGAAAATCACATTGGAATTAAAAAGAAAAACTTAAAACTAATATCTGAAGTGTGCTACATTCATTTTCTACGTTCGTCAGAGATCAAAGTTTTCCTCTGACTTTCATTCTTATGAGAGTTTCCTTAGCATTTTTCTATACTACACAGCTGATGCCAACAAATTTTCTTCGTTTTCTTTAATCTGAAAATGTCTTTATTTCCCTTTCACTCATGAAGGTGTTTTCCCCCATACAGAATTTTGTTTGCAAGGCTGTTTTTTCCTTATAGCTCTTTAAAGCTATCCCACTGTCTTTTGGTCTCCATGCTTTCTGATGAGTAGTCCATGATCAGACAAATCATTGATCCTCTGTATGTGACTTATCATTTTTCTTTGGCTGCTTTCAAGATTTTCTCTACATTTTTAGTTTTCAGCCATTGACTATTATGTTCCAAAGCATGGTTTTCTTTTAATTTATTCTGTTTGAGGTTTACTGCACTGGTCCAAACTGTAAATTTATGTCTTTCATCAAGTTTGGAAAAATTTTAGCCATCATTACTTCAAACATTTTTTCTTCCCCATTTTCTCTCTTCTCTCCTTCTGATAAAAGTGTATTACACCTTTTGATATTGTCCACAGGTCCCTCACACTCTTTTAGTTATTTACTTTTATTCTTTTTTCTTCCTCAGTTGGAATCATTATTATGGATCTATTTTCAAATTCACTGACTCTTTCATTTGCCATCTATATTATGCTGTTTAGCACGTCCAATAAATTCTTTCTTTCATGTATTTTTCAGGTAAATTTTTCATTTTAAAATGTTTTCTATTTCTAAGCTCAGATTGCGTATATTTTTATTTGATATGAACATATTTTCCTTTGTATCACTGAGAATCTGTGGAAAGAGGTGATGGAAAAGGTCAATATCATCAGTCAGAACAAGGCCAGGAGCTGACTGTGCAACAGACCATCCATTGCGCATATGGAAGTTCAAGCTGAAACTGAAGAAATCAGAGCAAGTCCACGAGAGCCAAAATATGACCTTGAGTATATCCCACCTGAATTTAGAAACCATCTCAAGCATAGATTTGATGCATGGAGCACTAGTGACTGAAGACCAGATGAGTTGTGGAATGACATCAAGGACATCCATCCATGAAGAAAACAAGAGGTCACTGAAAAGACAGGAAAAGGTCAAGATGGATGTCAGAGGAGACCCTGAAACTTGCTCTTGAGCGTCAAGCAGCTAAAGCAAAAGGAAGATTTGATGAAGTAAAAGAACTGAACAGGAAATTTCAAAGGGCCTCTCGAGAAGACAAAGTAAAGTATTATACTGACATGTGCAAAGAGCTGGAGATGGAAATCCAAAAGGGAAGAACACACTCACGGTTTCTCAAGGTGAAAGAACTGAAGAAAAAATTCAAGCCTCAAATTGAAATAGTGAAGGATTCCATGGGGAAAATATTAAATGACGCAGGAAGCATCAAAAGAAGATGGAAGGAATACACAGGGTCATTCTACCAAAAAGAATGAGTCAATATTCAACCATTTCAAGAGGTGGCATATGATCAGGAACCGAAGGTACTGAAGGAAGAAGTCCAAGCTGCTCTGAAGGCATTGGCGAAAAACAAGGCTCCAGGAATTGATGGAACATCAACTGAGATGTTTCAACAAACAGATGCAGCGCTGGAGGTGCTCACTCGTCTATGCCAAGAAATATGGAAGACAGCTTCCTGGCCAACTGACTGGAGGAGATCCATATTTATGCCTATTCCCAAGAAAGGTGATCCAATTAAATGCGGAAATTATAGAACAATATCATTAATATCACATGCAAGCAAAATTTAGCTAAAGATCACTCAAAACCGGCTGTAGCAGTGTATCGATAGGGAACTGCCAGAAATTCTGGCCGGTTTCAGAAGAGGACGTGCAACCAGGAATATCATTGCTAATGTCAGATGGATCCTGGCTGAAAGTAGAGAATACCAGAAGGATGTTTGCCTGTGTTTCATTGACTATGCAAAGGCATTTGACTGTGTGGATCATAACTAACTATGGATAATATTGCAAAGCATGGGAATTCCACAACACTTAATTATGCTCATGAAGAACCTTTACATAAATCATGAGGCAGTTGTTCAGACAGAACAAGGGGATACTGATTGTTTTAAAGTCAGGAAAGGTGTGCGTCAGGGTTGTATTCTTTCACCTTACCTATTTAATCTGTATGCTGAACAAATAATCCGAGAAGCTGGACTATATGAAGAAGAACGGGGCATCAGGATTGGAGGAAGGCTCATTAACAACCTGCATTATGCAGATGACACAACCTTTCTTGCTGAAAGTGAGGAGGCCTTGAAAAAAAAAAAAGCACTTACTAATGAGTATCAAAGACCACAGCCTTCAGTATGGGTTACACCTCAACATGAAGAAAACAAATCTCCTTCCAGCTGGACCAAAGAACAACATCATGATAAACGGAGAAGAGATTGAAGTTGCCAAGGATTTCATTTCACTTGGATCCACAATCAACAGCCATGGAAGCAGCAGTGAAGAAATCAAAAGATGCATTGCATTGGGCAAATCTGCTGCAAAGGACCACTTCAAAGTGTTGAAGAGCAAAGATGTAACCCTAAAGACTAAGGTGCGCCTGACTCGTGCCATGGTATTTTCAATCACATCATATGCATGTGAAAGCTGGACAATGAATAAGGAAGACTGAAGAAGAGTTGACGCCTTTGAATTGTTGTGTTGGCGAAGAATATTGAATATACCATGGACTGCCAAAAGAACGAACAAATCTGTCTTGGAAGAAGTGCGGCCAGAATGTTCCTTAGAGGCAAGGCTGGCGAGACTGCGTCTTACATACTTTGGACATATTGTCAAGAGGGATCAGTCCCTGGAGAAGGACATTATGCTTGGCAGAGTACAGGGTCAGTGGAAAAGCAAAGGTCAATGAAGTGGATTGACACAGAGGCTGCAACAGTGAGCTCAAGCATAACAGTGATTGTAAGGATGGCGCAGGACCGGGCAGTGTTTCGTTCTGTTGTGCATACGGTTGCAATGAGTTGGAACCGACTCAACGGCACCTAACAACAACATTGAGCATAGTTGTAATAGCTGCTCTTTGTCTCATGATTTGAATATCTGGGTCATTTGAGAGTTTATCTCAGTCCTTCAGACTTGGTCAAATTTTCCTGGTTCTTCATAGGTCAGGTAAGACTTTAGCTCACAGAACAGAATAGCCATATTTGCATTTTTTTGATTAAATCATGCAAAAGGTTTTTTAAAAAATTATTATTTTTTTACAAAGATGTATTTGTTAGAGTGTATCTGATTTATTTACAAAGAGCAGCAGCAGGAAAAAATATACAGGTCCTGTTTTCAACAAGTGTGTTCCTTATGCTAAGAGAAACCATTATCTCACAAATGAAATAAATTAAAAAAAAAAAACAGCATTTCAAAAGAAATTTTCTACTTTACAAAAGATTTCATGGGAGAATTCCTTTCAATTAGATGGAAGGGTTTTCAGATATTTTAAGAAACAGCAGAACCTTTACTTCTAATGAAATACCAAGCTAAACCCTCATGTGTGAAACCTTCTAGGCACTTTAGCAATGGTTGCTGTTACTGGATGACATTAAGTTGGTTCCCAGTCACAGCGACCCCATGTACAACAGAAAGAAACACTGCCCGGTGCTGGGCCATCCTCACAATCATTATGTTTGAGCCCATTGTTGCAGCCATTGTGTCAGTCTATCTTGTTGGGATCTTCTTTTTCACTGAACGTCTCCTTTACCAAACATGATGTCCTTCTCCAGGGACTGGTCCCTCCTGATAACATGTCCACAGTACATGAGACGAAGTCTCACCATCCTTGCTTCTAAGGATCATTCTGGTTGTACTTCTTCCAAGACACATTTGTTTATTCTTCTGGCAATCCATGGTGTGTTCAGCCTTCTTCACCAACAGCATAATTCAAAGGCATCAGTTCTTTGGTATTCCTTATTCATTGTCCAACTTTTGCATGCATATGAGGCAACTGAAAATCCCGTAGCTTGGATCAGGCACACATTAGTCTTTAAAGTGGTATCTTTGCTTTTTCACACTTTAAAGAGGTCTTTTGCAACAGATTTGCCCAATGCAATATATCATTTGATTTCTTGAGTGCTGCTTCTATGGGCATTGATTGTGGATCCAAGTAAGGGGGAATCCTCGATAACTTCAGTATTTTCTCCATTTAGAATGATAAACATCATGGTAAACTTTTAGCAATAGGAAGCCCTAATGCCCCTGATTCTGGGTCCCTGAGCTCTACTTCTGGGCTGTGAGACACTTTTTCAGAATCCTTGGGGCTGCATCAGTGCATTTCTGATGGTTTTGTTTTTGAAAATTGAATTAACAAACAACTTTCAGGGCCATCTGTCATATCAAGAAATTGGCTCATAAGAAAAAAAAAAAAAGGAGAAATGATGAATTATGAAAGGATTTCCTTTAGCTTTGTTTTTAATATCATTTTTGTGTCAATGCCTATGAGTGTCCACTTAGCCTGCTTATCTGTCCTCTTTAAGCCCTGTTTACAGGAAGACATAGCCCTCAGTGTGGATTTATGTGCTAATACTGTAAAACCTATGTGCATATCTTGGTTACATGGCATAATCCTATTTTTAAATAATGTCTCTTAGAATTCAAATAGTTGAACAGATATCATCCTAGAATCCTCAGAGTCCCTTTCAGGTTGTTTTTTGCAAATTGTCCCGTGTTCTTATGGATCAATATCTCGATGTGAGGTGTAGTTGAGAGCTATTACAGGTACCCCGTTCACTGGCAGAGTTGGAACAGAACTTAGATTTCTAAAATTTTCAGGCTTGTTTCAAACCATTGGTTTTATTTTATTTTTTTAATTCTATTGTATTTTCAATGGTATTCAACAATAAAAACGTCAGTAGCCACTGTGCATGACTTAGAAAATGGTGACTGAATAGTCTTTTGAAAACATTTTTTATAGCCAGTTCTTATTCTGATGTTACCATAACTGTGGGTGAAATGCAAATCAATAAAGCCAGAGTGTAAAAACAGAACTCAGGAAGAGAGAGAAAGGGTCCAAATCTCTCCATTTGAAATCGTCCCTTCCATATGGAAATATTGTTGAGGGGCTGAGGACCAGGCCATGTGCCCTCTCTGAATTCTCAATCTTTCCCTTTTTTAAGCCATTATGTTTGTGTGCCACACATCCTTTATTTTAGAAGAAAGAGGTGTTTTACTGAAATGCTTTCTGCTGGCTTCATATTTAAAACAAAAAACCAAAGCCCACTGCGTTTGAGTCAATTCGAACTCATAGTGACCCTATAGGACAGAGTAGATCTGCCCCATAGGGTTCCACGTAACACCTGGCGGATCTGAACTGCGGAGCTTTTTGGTTAGCAGCCATTGCTCTTAACCACTGTGCCCCCGGGGTTTCCTTCATATCTAAAGGAATGAAAAATAAAATTATACTTAAGGATCTATGCTCTACATGTGCTTTACTTTGTCAGTGTCTGAAATCAAGCTTTGCATTTAGAATATGGGTAACAATTTGCAATCATTATTTACAGAGCTGTTTTAAAATTCTTTACTTACAAATGTATTTTTTATTTCATTCTTCAGGCTATAAGTTTAACAGTAACAAATTCAGATACAACCAATGATATTATCGACAAGTCACTACCCATGCTCGGAATAACTGTAAGTTACCTGCAAACAATTTTTAGTTAAGAATAAACTTGGATTTTTGAGAGTTGCGTGTGTGTGTGTATAAAATACAACTCCTTTCATAAGGCAGCTGATTGTTATAGATACCTAAGGCATATTTTGTCCTCCAGAACTTAGAAATTGAAAGCCTCGAAACTCTGATATTACTTTCTACACAGGTGCTGTTCTTATACTCCAATTTTAAATTCCATGTGACCTTGAAGTCATAGAATAATTAAATTGAACTATAGTTTTAGAGTGCTAATAACAGCATGTATTTTTACTGTATATATTGTGTATATAAAAGACCAAAAACCCCTTGCCATCAAGTCAATTCCGACTCACAGCAAGTGTATAGGGAAGAGTAGAACTGTCCCATAGAGTTTCCAAGCAGCAGCTGATGAATTTGAACTGCGGACGTTTTGGTTAGCAGCTGAGCTCTTACCCACTGAGCCACGAGGGCTCCATTATATACGTACACAACAAAATTTTTATAAGATTTTTAGTGAGATAGTTGTAACCTCCACCTTACCTGTTCTGTTTTACTGTTCTTTCTGAACCTCCTTTCCTGGTTCTTCCCCTCCCGTACCTCATTTATCCTAATTGTCACTCTAGAACCGAAACTCAGTATGATGGATCCTACAGGACGTGTTTTGTAGTAAATTTTGATGTGAAGAACCCACGGCTAGAAGTCATAGCCCCTGACTGCAGGTCCTGAGGATGAGACGACTGATGCCTCTAATGAGTTGCTAACGAGGGAGACAAGTTCTGAACGAGACTATGCATTTAGGAGTATTTGTGTTTCCACTACTCTCGTCCTTGTTTTGCTTTTAGTGACTGCTTCTTTATATTTTGATGGGGCTGACCTAAGTTAATGAAATTTTTTTCATGGAAGAGGTAGGCATGTTTGAGGATGAGGGTGAGGTTGGGGAAAAGGAAAGAGTAATTGTAAGAGTCTCCTGCTATATGAACACCACACAATTGAGAACTATTATTAAAGAGAGTGACATTCAGGTGGATAGAAACTGTAGAAAGGACTTGGATATCATGGCTCCTTAAATAATGTAGAAATATGAATATGCCTTGCTGTTGTGGCGTGACGTGATTGTAAGACTTGTAATTAAACTCACCCTGACCTACTGATATAATACCAAACCAAAAACCAAACTCATTACCTTCGAGTCAATTCCGACTCATAGAGACTCCATGAGTGATATAATAAAGCCCCTGAAAAGCCAGAATTTGGCTTATGGAATCAATGATTTCTTTACTAGAGAAATTTAATAATACATTTAAAATAAAATTGAATTTATATTCACTCAGTAAATCAGATACCTCTGCACCTACATGATATACATGCCGTGAAAAGGAAAACTTAAATCTTGGAAAGAGTGAGTAGCTTTAGGTGTAGAGTAGATTGATCAGTGATACAGTTCATTTTATTTCACGTTTGTAATTGTCCTTTGCTTGAAGTCATCAGTTTCACCAGACAAGAAAGAATTTCTACTTTACTAAAAAATCAGCGTCACTTGGCCCTGACTCTTCTATGGGATTCCAACATAGTGTTCCCAGCCCCTACCTTAAAAGAAAAGATTTTTGTTAGATGTTATTTCCTATTTGAAATACAATTTTGAGCAAATTTAGCTGAGAGAGTATGCAAGTGTGTGTCTATGTGTGTACGTGCATACACATACATGTGCTTGTGATAGCCTCCATAGCTGGGACCCTGCTTCACACAGGCAAGGCCATGATATCTTACCAGGAGTCAAGGGCAGGCATATGAACTATCACCAACAACTCCATTACGTTTTTCTGGAGGACTGTAAAATAATTCAGCAGAGTGTGTATGATTGAGATGTGGTTGCTTCAAGGGTGCTTTCTAGTATTGCTGGGCAGTAACTGCTGGGATAATAGTTCTCTGCATCTGGCCTGATCTGCAGCTTCGCATCCTTTATCCTTCTTGCTCCAGAATGGAGCTTGTCCAAACCAAAGCCAGTGGACTAACTTCACTCTGCCCATCTCCTCAAGGTCTTTGGGTATTTGTCTGCCTGCTCAAGGCAGCTGAGCTTGAGATGTTTTTCAAGTTTTCCTTTGCTCAGACATAGTCACGGCAGGCTGTGTGTCTCTCTGAGCGGCACACTTGTCTGGGCAGAGACAAATGAAGACAAAGCCTAAAGTTCTCCAAGGAGTCCAGAGACAGCAGGACCGTCAAGAAGAGATTAGACTTTTCTTTCTTAGTGAAGGAACCTAAAAATGATTTCATATCCACGGGCCACAGATAAAGTGAAAGACTGATTGTATTGTTGTTCCATAGATCCCCGGCCTATCTGAAGGGACAAAGCAAGAATCTGGAGTAGTCTACTGGGTGCTGGGAGAGGGACGGGTTGCTGAAATCACAACTGCTAACTCAAAAACTGTGGCCGACTGCATGGACTTACAGTATTTACACTGGTCCCAATTCTTTTTCTTTTTGAAAACATAGAAATGTTAAAGAAATATGCCCTCTTTCAAGTACCTACTGTGAAAGAATTGTTGTGACTTTTTTTTTTTTTTTTGTCTCCAAGGGCTCTAAGAGTGATTACCAGTTGTGGGCCAGTTCTGGCAAGAAAGAGGCCCCATTCCCGCTCATTGGTAAGTGGCAGGGAACTCTAAGACGGGGTTGACTGGATTCAAAATTATAACTCTAAAGTCTCAAAGTATTGCTTGTTTGGCCTTAAGTTTGAATATCCTTTGGAGTAAAAACTTCTCACAATATCCATTCATACATTTGATAAATAAATTATGAAGCTTTACTCTATCCCAGGGAATAAATAATAACAGCTCTTCATTCAGCAGCTTGTGGTCAAGTTGGGGAGAAAAATGTGAATTTTTCCTCTCTGCTTTTTCACTTGACATACAGCCCTGTCTTGATCAACCTCTCCTTATTTTTTATGAAAGCAATATGGATTGAAATTTCTTTTCCCCATACATCATATTTTATATTCCGTTCTTGAATTATTCTGTTCCATATTCTGACTACGAAGTAGCCTCTGTGTTGTAAGCATCCTCTAAAATGCAGCAGGTCTCTCTGTCCAACTACAAGTACTTACTGAACACCTGCTCAGCGCCCAGAGCTTCTCTCAGCATCACAGGCGAACTGAGATAAGCACATCTAGATTCCTGAAGGCTTCACTGGACGACTGACCTGCACTTTGCCATTTTAGATTTTACAGGCTGAGTTTTCCAACATTTATTCTCGAAATTATTGATAAATAGATTACACCTCTCCTGAAATAGTTATTAGAACCATTTAGGTAAAAAAGAAAAAAAAAAAATTCTTGGATTAGCAAGTTGATTTAGTGTGGTCAAAAGAAATAGAGCAAATAAAATAAGGGAAGGGACAGGTTCTGTAGCAGAGCTTGCCATGGGGCGATGGTGAGAACTGATTGCCGCTAGAAATCCTGTGGGGTGTTCCCTCTTATCTACATTTTCTTTTAAATTCTTTCCACCATCCAGGATGTTTCCAAGCGATCTGAACAATCTAAAAACCAAGTTTTTTAGGATTCACAGAGTGCATGTTCTCCATCTCAGAATATAACAAATCAAGTACACAGCTGAGGACCAAAATCCTGTTTCATATTTTGTATTAACGTCAGCATCTTTGTAAAAGTCATTGTGCAATAAAATACATGAATAAAAATCAGACTAATACTTCAAATATAAAATGTGTTCATTTAGATGAAATGAATGTAGATGGTAACTTCTAAGCTTAGAACAGCTTCAGGCACCACTGCTGACCCTGTGGAGTCTTAATCTTCCGTCATTTACGAGGGTCCTTTAACAGCCATTCTGTACATGGATTTTCATGTGCTTTTAATTTTTTTTTTTTTTTTTCACTTCTTAGTTGTGGATTAGCCCCTGGTTACCCTGATGAATTTGTTTTATTTTGTTGCTCTCATGGAAGCTTCTTTGTGGCTTAGTTCTTGTTATGAACAGAGCATTCGTATTGTATTTATACCAGGAGAAACGGAAAGGCAAGAGCTCACCACCTTACAGTCAGTCAGAACTAGAAGAAAGGGAGTGTTTGCTCTCTTCTTAAAAAGCTCAATCTATGTTGCAGCGCAGGGTCTCTGAGAATTCGATGGAGAGGAAGCCATTGGAAGCATGAAAGAGCAAAAGATATCATTTGGCGGTCAACACCTAATGATTGAGGGTTCCGTTTCTCTGTGTAAACACTGTTTTGGAGTAGGCTTCTGGGCTTCCAATACTCTGCAGCCTTATTTCTAATTCCGCCTCTGAGGGCCACCCTCACTCCAGCGGGGGGGTGGGGGGAGGGGGAGAGGAGGTAAGCATAAAGGCAACTCTACCTGCTGCTCTGGCTATAGCATTAATGAAATGTAATGAAATACCTGTTAAATGGACATACGTGTTCGAGAAGAGTGATCCTAGTGAGTCTTGACACGTATCATCCAATTATTTAAAGAACATTACTGCCAATGTTTATTAATATATTTACTTTGTTACTCTGATCTGTACAAATCTGTGTAATATTGATGGTAAGTGCTTTAAATGATGAATTTAGGCTGGGGTGGTGGTCAGGTAATTTGCCTAAGACGCTCAGATCTAGTTAGTTTCTAGGCAGAAACTAGAGGGCTTTAAATATTCTCAGATGGAAACATAGTAAAAGTCAACATGGTGTAGTACTCAAACTGATCTCTACTTTCCAATCAGGTAACATATTTTAAAGACTATTTTCACTTTACGTTTTTTAAACACCTTTCTTGGGCCCCTGCTTTGTGCACGGTCTCTGCCTTGAGAGCACACGCAGGAGACACAGCCTTCTTTATCCCCGAGGCCCAGCACGCCAGTGTGGTGCACGTGGGTGCCGTAAGGTAGCTTTGATCACACCCATCACCAGTCGGCCTGAATCTGTATGTACATGTTTCTCTGTATAGGACATGAACATCCCTATGGAATAAAAATGAGCCATCTTCAAGCCACTGCACTCCTGCCACACCGCCTAAGGGGCTCCATATCTCCATCCACTCTCCAGGAGCCCTTCTTACTGGAGCAGCCATTCCCAGAGATGGGAGGTCCGTTCGTCCTAAAGCCCAGGCGCCCACTGAGGAACCAGGAGCAGAAAAGTGAGTCCCTTCCCTCCTGCAGGTGCCTTCTGTCAACTCATGTCTCCATTCCTAGAAACAAAATCATAACACAGAGCTGATTCTCCATGTCAGGGAGAAGGGCAGTGTAGGCAAGGATCCAATCTTCACCAAGAATGAGACTGAGAGAAATGCCAAGGGTCTGTCCTCAAGAGCCAACTCACTTCTAGAAAGCTTCTTTTCATTCCGCCAGGTAGTAGTAGTTCCCTTCTCTGTATCCCCAGGGCCCTTCATGCATATTTTAAGTATGTGTGTACATATCTGTGTGTCTTATTAGAATATGGGCTTCTTAAGGCCTGGAAAGTCATGTTTTCCCCATCTCAGGGCTTTCGTCAGGATCTAGGCCACAGCAGAAGGGGATTCATGACTGCTTAGCTTAGACACACAGGAATGGAAGAGTGGAGTAGAAGAGTTTCGGAGCTGAACTGGAATCTATTCTGAGCTTGGGCTGAAGTGGCCTCTAAGTTCTACCTCCACAGCGAGCCATGAGGACCAAGCTCACTTTCCCTGTGTGCTTCTGATCGAGGACTAGACTGGAGCAGGACCGAGTGTGTATGGTTGGGGGCTTTTTAATCTTCCTTCTTACCATTCCTTTTCCTACCATTCGTGTATTTTCTCATCAGTATTTCTCTTTTTGAAGAAAATGTATTATTAATTTGAGGAATAGTGTGGCCAGAATGGAATTCCCACTTAAAGTGTTTTTATTTTTATGATAGTTATTCTATAAGCACAAAGTTTTACACATTTTATTTTTTAATATTCATACCCTATTTACAAGCATGAGGTAACACTACTCCAATCTTGCCAGGACCGTTGAAGAAAGGCTAGGTTTCTATAAAGTTAGCTTGTTCAATATCTCATAGTTTTCATGACAATAGCACTTATTTTCATTGGTCCCAGAGCAACATGAACTCTTACACAAGATAGTGTACATAACAAAAGGTCCGTCTAAGCCCCAAAGTCCTTTTGAGAAAGTACAGAACTCAGTTTATACTTTGCCTTCTGTTTATGTCACAGAGTAGCTTTATATATAGCTTTAAATCAAATGAGTCAGAATTGATCGACGGCACTGGGTTTAAATCAAGGGATAGAGCAATGTTCTTAAGAGGTATTAAAGCTAAATAACTGAATACATTTGGATAGTTTTAGAAATAATAAAATCAGGTCAAGGGTAGGGAAACCAGGCCGAGTACAACTACTTCACCTACATATTAACCTGTACGTTCAACATTTGCACATGTTGACATTGCTGGATGTATAGAAATCCCTTCCTGGATTGAGGAATGTGTTTGTTTTCCTTGAGACTTTTAAAACGATGGAGTGTGAATGTTAGGGCAGGAAGAAAGAGTCTTAGTTAGGTGGAATGGTGGCAATCCTTCATGACTGCATACCCTCTGGAGGGTGCTAAGCCAAATGGAGAAGGGGATGGGGTCTGCTTTCAGAGGAGGAGACTGATGTCTTGATTGCCTTGGGCCCTCTGAGTGAGGAAAATCGTTCTCAACAAGGTTACTATGTGCTGTGCCTTGAGCTGAGGAGTACATTATACATTTCATCCATTTTAGTACTCAGTTGCATGAGATGTCATGTTAAAGTTGAGGAACCTGAAGTTCAAAGAGATTGAGTAATTTGTTCCCATACCTGGCAGAACCCTCTGATCCAGCACCGGAAGTACCGCACCTAAGGTTATACTTGCCACATCCTAGAAAAGCCAAGTCAGTGGGTATTTAAGGATATTTGGTGAAATGTTGCTCATCTGTTTATCCTTCCACAACTTGGCTCGTCTATGGACTCTTTTAGCATCTGGTTCTAAGCAGCTTAAGAAAATATTAGGATATCTTATCAGGAAACATTCATAGCTGAGTAGTAGAAAAGACCTCTCTGAACTCAGGTTTCATTGCTGAGCACCTGGTCTTAGAAAAGCTCTTCTTGTTCAGCATTCCTTTGACAGGGACTGTTGGGTAGCTAAAAATCATCTCTGGGTAGCATGGGTGGGTGTTACAAGAAACAAGGCCACCTGAGTTCTCATCACACAGCCAGCATTTAAAGGTGACTTCCCAAGAACGCTGTCCTCAGGGGGAGGCACATCGTCCATGGAACTGCCTGAGGGTTGTGGCCCCTTGGAGTGAAGGAGTTATAGGCTGCCCAGGAGCTGGGGTCAGGGAGGTTGAGTCATGAAGGGCAGATCTTTTTGATAAGAAAAAGTTCACAATAGTCAGGCACTCACTCAGAAAGCCAAAGAGGAAATCTAGAGGGGGGAGACTTACCGTAAAGGTAGGTGATTATCAAACTCTACTTGATTTTGGTACCACATTTTTTAGCTTATGAAATGGGATCTGATTCCTCGTGGATCGTATTTAACATCAGTGAACTTGTACCACCACGCATTCGGTGCCTCAGGAGGCACTGCAGCAGGAGCAGATAGCACCTGTAGGAAGTGTCACCTCCAGAAGAATTGAACCTGAGTCTGATCAAGCCTCTGGATGTAACTATCCATTTATAGAATAAGGGAAAACAGAACAAGTTAACACCACGGGGATGTATCCACCTACCCCAGGATGGGGGAAATTCTACACACGGAATGACTCCATTTCTCTCTCTTCTAGCCCTAGGAAACAACATGCTCTGCAAATGGAAACAGTGGAAATAAGTTTAAGTGAATTAATCTACTACTTCTAACAATCTCACTTCTTCCTTAGATGCAGGCCAGAAGACAGGTGAAAAGAAATGGCCTGTGGTGAACTGGGCCTTTCGGCGGAACCCCGGCACTTGCCAGGACAACGTGTGCAGGGCTCTACCATCCCCCGAGCCAGGGAAGCTCTTTGGGGTTTCACTCAAAGATGTTTGTCCCAATGATGACCTGCCCACTCCTCTCCGGGTAGGTCTCCTTTTGGCCTTCTGTGGCCCCTCTGAGCAGGGAGACTGAGGAAGAGAAAGCTCTGCAAGCCCATGTGTTCTCATCCAAATCTATTTCTAAGTGGAGAAAGCACTAGACAGCCCCTGGCTTTGGCTGAGAAGCTTTGTTACATTCTTTCAAAGAATACAAATTTGACTTAGTTATTGCAGAATCATAAGGTAGACACAGAGAAAAAGGTAATTTTTCCATTCCAGTAGTTTCAGAAAAGACCCACATATGCCTGCTCAGATGAGTCAGAACGTGCTCTGTGTTTACCAGTCTCTGAAGCAGAGGTTCCACCTCCTTTCACATTCTCCTTTCAGCTCCTACCTTGAACTTCTCGCTACTCTCAGCTTTCCCTTAGTTGCTTCTTCAGCTGAGACTACTCAATCTTACAACTCAAAATATTTCATATGGTGTTTGATTTAATATTTCAGATGGCGTTTGATTTTATTTCAAGTGCATAAGCTTAAGACTACAAGACTTACACTCTGGCATATACCAATATCTTAATCCTGATAGAATAAGTCAAACGAAAGCCACAAAGTTTAGCTTGTGTTGTCTCAAAGTAGTGTATTAAACCATCAGTGTTTCCAGTTATTGAGTATCTAGTATCCCTCCAGGGGCTATGCTAGTGCTTCACATGCTTGATGTGAAGAAAATCATCGTCTTAAGGGCATGCTGGGTACCACCCCAGACCCTGCAACTTTCACGGAAAATTTGGGGTCCTTATCATTATCATCAGAGAGCCCTGGAGTTGCAGTGGTTAAGAGCTGGGTTGCTAACCTAAAGGTTGGCAGTTGGATTCCACTGGCTGCTCCTTGGAAACCCTATGGGCAGTTCTACTCTGTGCTATAGGATTGTTGGGAGTTGGAATTGTCCCAGGACAACTGGTTTGTTTTGGTTTGTGATCATCATCATCCCCATTTCACAAAGGAGATAAACAAAAGCTTTAATATAGGTAAGTACTGTACTTTCCCCAAGGTCACACAGTGAATAGGTGGTAAAATGCATTTCAATGCCACAGATTACCTGACTCCAACACCTATTATCTTTCTACACTGCAAGCAGAGGCCTAGCTGGGGGTAGGGGGAGTTGGGCAGGTAGGGTGCCTGTCCTGTGCTCTGACTGTGTGCCCTGGGCACCACTTGAGGAAGGGTGCCAGAACAGTTTCTATTGGCCACCACAGTTTCCATGGCCAGCTGGGAGAGATCATTGAGAGATTTAACACTAATTGCCCTAGGCACTGCTTTCCCTAGATAGGCCCCTGACTGCAAGCAAGAGACATAAAGATAGAGAAAAAGGAAATGAAAAAGTAAGAAACCAAACTAAACCATTGCTATCAAGTCAATTCTGACTCATAGCAACCCTACAGGACAGAGTAGAAGTGCCCCATAGAGTTTCCAAGGAGTGCATGGTGGATTTGAACTGCCGACCTTTTAGTTAGCAGCAGTAGCACTTTACTACTAGGCCACCAGGTTTTCCAGAAAGTGCTGAGAGGATTTATTTGGAGAAGGCTATCTGGAGGAGAAGGTTTTTGAGCCTGATTTTGAAAGAGGAGAGGAAATACAAGAAGTAGGAATGGGGGATACAATTGCTTAAAAGGGATAAGCAAATGGGGAAAGAATGGTGAGGTAGGACGGGGTGATGTAACAGAAGTCTTAAAGTAGACAGAGAAGTTTGATTTAGAAGTGTAAATTAACTGAAAAAGAAAATCTGAATAAAACAAGTGTTTGAAGTGTTTCAGTGTAGGAATGTAGAGTGGACCAATGAATAGAAAACATATTTAGAGACGTGAAAAAAAAAAAAAAAACCTAAAGAATTTACTTGAGTCCTTCCAGCTTGAGCACCATACTCTCCTGTAGCCTAGCTCTGGATGCCAACAAGGACAAGCTTGTGCTGAGGCCTGTGTGTATGAAATTCTGCATATTGTCTTTTCCATTCCTTCCCCCCAGGATATGCTTTTCTTTCTTAACCAAAAAGGGCCTCTGACAGAGGGCATCTTCAGAATATCGGCCAGTGTCAGAGCATGTGGAGCCCTCAAGCAGAAACTAAACTCAGGAGAGAAGGTGAATTGGGAGGACGAGCCGGTTTTGGTAGTAGCGTCTGTCTTAAAGGTAAGGAAGGTTCTAGCATTATCTTCACACAGTGTAGCTGTATAGAAATATGATTGGCTTCCTTCTTCATGATTGGCAAAGAGCCATAGTAGGTATAATACGGTCAGAATTTGAAAATCTGAAAAACATTACAGAAAGGCAAGGAAACTGCCGTGGGTGTTAAAAGCACCTGTCTGTATGCCACGTGCAAAAAAATTAAATAAATAAAAATTTGAAAGCACGCACTTACACACACACAAGCATCCTACTTTTGAAGAGCTCCTCACCGGAAATGATGGCAAAGTTTCCAAAAGAAATTTCTTTTTAAACTTTTGAAAACAATGACAAAAATTTCCAATAGTAAGGAAATTTTTACCTTATGATGAGTCCAAAAATACTCAGTCCATGAGACTAGAGGGACCCCAGAGGTCACGGTCCCCAGATCCTCTGTTAGCCCAAGACTGAACCATTCTCCAAGCCAACTTCAGACAGAGATAGGACGGGATTATAGGACAGAAAATGATTCTGGTGAGAAGTGAGCTTCCTGGCCCAAACAGACACATGAGACTATGTGGGCAGCTCCTGTCTGGAGGCAAGGTGAGAAGGCAGAGGGGGACAGGAGCTCATTGAATACATACAGAAAATACAGGGTGCAGAGGAGGAGTGTGCTGTACTCATTAGGGGAAGAGCAACTAGGAGGACATAGCAAGGTGTGTATAAGTTTTTGTATGAGAGACTGACTTGATTGTAAACTTTCACTTAAACTAGAAGAAAATAAAATGCATAAATAAATGCTCAGTCAGGCCACCAACAGCTCCACTGGTTTTATCATCATTCCTTCCCGTTCTCTTAATGCCTTTCACTTTAAAAGTGCCATAGGAATGATGGTACCATTGGGCCTTCTTTCATCTTGACCACCTTCGGCATTCTTTGTTAATACGTGTTGTGCTTAACCTGCCACGTGGTAACCTGCTCTTCTCAAATGCCTCGCTCTTCACATCCTTAGAGATGCCTCACATATTTTGAAAATAGAATCTACATCCAAGACCAACTTTAAGCAAAGTGTTGATCCCAGAACAGCCTCTGCAGGTCTGCTTCAGGGCTCTTGTCCCCAGCATGGCGGAGATACAAGGAAGGCAGGGTAAAAACAGGGCCCAGGGCCTCCAACTCAGGCTGAGGCATAAAGGTCAAAAGTGCCTTGCCCTAGACATAAGTAAAGAAGAGTTTTCTGTATTCCCTTTCCAGTCAAGTGGCCAGGTGCCCATTTAATATTACTTCACGAGTTTATTTACAATCAAATCTGTCTTGGTAAAGGGGACATCATATATGCATCAGTAAATGGACGTTTCTTGCAAACCTGTGTCTTGGTCCATATGAAAATATATAGCAACAAATGTTCTATCACTAGTGTGTACCTGCTTTTCTGTAACACCCTCCTGTCCACTAGCTTTTAACATGTAGGTTAGCATAAATTAGCCAGCCCCCAGATCAAAAGGCTTTGGCCCCTTACTGTGAGACTTCCACCAAGACAGTATGCAGAATTCTGCATGTACCAACAGCCTAAGCTGAATTTTTGCCCTATTGTTATTTTGTGAGTTCGGTGTTTGGTCTCCTTGGGATCCTTACAGGGCACTGGTAATGGAAGAAGGGACATGCTTCTGTTCAGGCAGTGCCCTGTTGGAAGGATGCAGAGGAAGCAAGGTCACCATTGCTCTAATGAGTGGAGGGTGGGAGGGACTTGGGAAACTGACTTTGTCCGTTTTCTTCACAGCTAAGTCCTCAGAATGCAAAGCAGAGCCTGACACACACAGGACCTCAGTAAATATAAGAAAGAGTGAATGATTTCCAGGATGTGATCGTGATAGTTGCCCTGAGGCATTTCCTGTAGTAGCTGCTATTAAGAGAAGTTTCCTGGCACAGTGGTTAAGAGCTAAGGCGTGTTTTGACTGCTAACCATAAAGATTGGCGGTTAGAATCCACCAGCTGCTCCTTGGAAACCCTGTGGAGCAGTTCTTCTGTGTCCTATATGGTCACTATGAGTCAGAATGGACTCAAAGACAATGTTGTTTTTTTGTTGTTGTGGGGGTGTTGGGTGAGTGTTCGACCTATTTATTTAGTGAGACCACTGGCAGAAAGATGTGACTTTGAAGCTAGCAAGGTGATCTGACGTTTTCCCCTTGTTATCACACTAAAATTAAGCTTAATAAACTTTAATAGGCCCAACTGTATGATATTAAGACAGATTTTCCAGGTCACCACTTAGGAAGCTGGCCTGTGCACGCCTGTGGCTCTAGTACTCAGAGGCCTGAAGTTTTGCTGTATCTAAATTTTGATCATTTCTTTCTGTTTTGGAACATTTTACTTCCCAAAGAAACTAAACCCCCAGAAAATATGATATCCTATCCCACCTTTCCAATTAAGGCGGGGAGCCCTGGTGGCACAATCATGAAGCACTCAGCTCCTAAGGGAAAGGTCAGTCGTTTGAACCACCAGCCGCTCCTCGGGAGAAAAGGCCTGGCGATCTGCTCCCATAAAGGTTACAGCCTAGGAAACCCTATGAGGCAGTTCTCTTCTGTCACATAGGGTCACTATGATGAGTCTGAATCTACTCAGGGGTGCACGGAAACAACAAAAACCCTTAAAGAGATGAAAAAGGAAGCTTTTATGAGAGGAGGTTTTCCAAGAAGCACATATATCTCAAGTCAGAAGACCTACTCCTGTTTTATGTGTGTGTGAGTGTGTGCCTGTATTTGTGTGTGTGGTGTTTGTTTCAGAACTTTTCTTGCCAGGAATTAAGAACACCATGGCTGAAATAGATCATCAAAATGTGTATGTATCTCTTTTGAAGAAAATAATAGGATTTAGGGTGTTTATCACCAGGCCTTGTAATTTGTACCAGTTGGCTAAACTGTACATAAGCAGATTTTAGAAGATAGAAAGGGGCTTTACCTTTATTCCCATCACAGCCCAGACTCTGCTTTTATGCCACTAGTTTTAGTTGGAGAAAATCCAAGCACCTGCTTATGGGTGTGCAAGTCAGCAAAGAGGTGGAGCCGAGCTCTGTGGATGTCACAGTGTGGGTGGCTATGAAGGAAGTGGGGACCACACTGAATTTTTCAACTAAATGTGATCTCTATCATTTGTCTAATACACGTTTGCCCTAAGAATAATATTATTTTTCATCTATTTTAGGATTTTTTTAGAAACATCCAGGAAAGTGTATTTTCCTCTGGTCTGTATTATCAATGGCTTACTGTTATTGATGAAGGGAATGAGGAGGAGAAAATAACTGGAATCCAGAGGTAATGATGCAGTCATTACCCAGCTCTGGCCATGCCTCAAAAATACAACCAACACACTCTCAGGAAAAAATAGCTTCTATTGTACAACTTTGCCTACTAAATAAGGACCACTGCCAAAGGGTTTCATGTGGTCACATCCATGGAGACCAGTTTAAAAGTAGATGTCTACGTTGCTGCTGTCACCAAGTTACTGTTTTTGTCCTCACCTTACTAATAGGGGTCCGTTGACCATTGTGCACCTTCTGAATATTTGAAATTAATAGGAGATGAAATCTGTTAGTCCAAGAGAGGTGGTAGAGGCCAACTCTGACAGCGTTATTATTTAAATTTCTCAAATTTTTAACTAACTAGAAAGTCTTGTTATGCTCAGGAAGTAAATTTAATGAAGCATTTCTGTATACATTCATGCCTGCAACTCGGTATTCTCTCGGCACACAGAGGTGAAGGATCTAATCTCTCACCTCAAGAAACTCAGAGGCTGGTGGAGGAGAGAAGTAGATAAACTGAAGTGTCATCAGTGCTATAAAAGGGACACTCAGAGGTTCTGGGGGAACATGGTGGAGTGATAATTAGCTTCCTACAAGACTCAGAGAAAACAGAAGCTCAAATTGCAAAGTCAAGAAATGATCACAAAGAATTCCAGGTCTATGCCCATGCAAGCAGAAATTTCTGGCAGGACTCATCATGAATGTTATGGGCAACATAGCAGAATAGGAAAAAAGTACTCAGTAACTCCATTTCCTAAGCTTTCCTTCTATGAAAAACCCTAGAATTCCAATAGTATGTAGTATGTGTATATGCCTGTTGAGAACAATTCTTTTTTCGCAACTTGCAAATGTTATGAATTATCGCCTTCACAATACTTTTGGTGAACCCCCTTTTAGCAATAGAACATAGTATTTGCATTGAAGAGTTAGAAACTAAGGAACAGCGTGAAAGTCACCAAAAAACAAGGCGATGGAACAAAATACCACCTCTATTTCTCTTATAGTTTAGAGAAGACCATTTGAGTACAGTGAGCACCAAGTCCTGTAGCTCTCTGTTGTGCATGTTACCAACTGCACTCCTGTTACGCTTTAGAGGAGACCGTTCGGGTACACCAAGTATCACATCCCATAGCTTGTTGCTGCTGCTAGTATAAAACCTGTGTACTTCACACTACTTTAAGGGTGTATCATCAGTCCGTAGTACTCAGAGCTGGGCTCCCTGTTGCTGGTGCCGTTTTGGTGACCATATTTTCTCCTAGTTGCAGCATCTTGGTATAAAAAAAAAAAGTAAAACTCTGAATATGAACTGAGAAACAGTTCCAATGCATGATTAGAAAAAAAAAACATCAATCACAAATATTAGAACATTGACAATTATACTCTTGTAAACTTGTAGAAGAAAGTGGTACCATTGAGATTGATTTGGAATAAAATTGACCTTGGATGCTGCTGAGCAGAGCAGATCTCAGAACGTACTTATACGTCTTAGTAGATAAGATTTGAACTTTTATCATCAGGCGGCGTGTTTTCATTGTTACCTTGGAAATAAAGGGAGTATTTTCAATGCAATTGCTGTTTAATTTCATCAGTAACTTTTGTGAGTGTTAATTGAGCACATTCTGGAATGTTATGGGGTTTGTGTGTACTAAATTTATATTAAATTCTACATTAATAAGATTAGTCCAAGTGAAACACGGAAACCCTGTGGCATAGTGGCTGAGTGCCATAGCTGTTAACCAAAGGGTCGGCAGTTCGAATCCACCAGGTGCTCCTTGGAAATGCTATGAAGGGGTTCTGCTCTGTCTTATAGGGTCGATATGAGTTGGAATAGACGCGACAGCAACAGGTTTTGGCTTTTTTTTATTGTTGTTAAACACATGGTAGTGGTTTCTGGGAAATATTGCAGGCAGCATTTTTTATGAGACAGAGTTCTACATTCTTTTACGGTTTTCACTGGGTTATGGACATTGTGGACAAAAAAAATGTCTTGTCTCTCTCCTTATTTACAAATTCTTAAAGAAATGACTTAAGAGTGTGTTTTTCTGTATTTCAAGGCTTTTAGACCAACTTCCAAAAGCCAATGTTGTTCTCCTGCGATACCTTTTTGGGGCTTTATACAACATTGAACAACATTCTGCATCGAATCAGATGACTGCATATAATTTATCAGTCTGTATCGCCCCAAGCATCCTTTGGTCTTCTACTTCCTGCAGCCCAGGACTGGAAAATGAATTGACAAAAAAGGTAATCCTATTTCTCCTTTTTATGCCTTTGGGGCCTGAGTCCTCACTTCGAACTTGAAAATCAGGTTGTTATCTAAAGCACCATTTTTTAAAAGTATACACTTTAATCCTACTCTTCTGGGATGGCAGAGTCATTTGTCTTATCATGGTGGGGTATGGGAAGCTGGGTCGTTAAGTGGGAAATTGAGAGCAGCTGAGTCACTTCTTTCCCATTCAGGACACTAAATATAAGACTGACTGAACCATAAACCAAAACCCATTGCCATCAAGTGGATTCCGACTTAACAGCAACCCTATAGGAAAGAGTAGAACTGCCCCATAGGGTTTCCAAGGAGTGGCTGGTGAATTTGAAGTGCTGACGTTTCGGTTAGCAGCGTGCTCTTTAACCAGTGTGCCACCAGGGCTCTGACCAAACCATAGAGAGATAAAAAAGTGGTGTGATATGATAGAAAAAACCTGGGCTTTGAAGTTAGACAAGCCAAGCTTCAACTCTCAACCTTACCATTGCTGGATGTGTAACCTTGGGCAAAGTCTCCAAGCCAGCCCCCTCATCTAAACATTGGTAGTTCTGACAGCACCCAGCTCATCTAGGCATTGCTTGCAGTTGTGCCCATGCACATCCCAGGGGGCCAGGCAATATGAGCACCCTTGGTTCCACACACACTAGACTTCTGCCAGCACTGGCCCACTCAGAAATACTTGGCTGCCCTTTTATGTCTGCTATTGGGGTGAAGAAACTAGTAGTAAAAGATTCCAGAACATCCTAAGGGAGCAGCAGGGTGCCTAATAAGATCACAATTTCCCCCTAGCACCCCCACAGAGCAAGCCTAAGGCAAGACAATGCTTGGGGAAGGACAGCAGTTAGACAGACAGACAGATTTTTCTACCCCACTGCACCATTCCTTCACAGTCAGCCCACAGAGAAATTCCACTTCTCACGGTTAAGATACTTCTTCACTTAACAAGTGAATTTCATGAATTTTCATGTATCGGATGCTTTATAAGTTGAATAACATCTTTACCCCCAACACCATATGTGGGTAATTTAAAAATTATCTGAATGTTAACTGTGTAGCCATTGGTATAAAAATATTAACCATTAAGCCAGGGACACAAATTTCATGTTTATTTCACTGATTAAGTGCATTTTTAACGTCTTTGCCCAAACTACTCTTGAAAGTATCACAGTTTCTTAGAGAAAACTAGTTTATTTGCTTTCACATCAACTCTGAATTTGTCTCAGAATTCTTTTACATTTTGGTTAGATTCAGGGTGCCTATATGAAATGTGATTTATAACTTTGTCATATTAAAAAAAAAAAAAAAACCTTTTTGCCGTTTTGTGTTCCAGATTTCTCTTGTACAATTTGTTATCAAAAATTGCTTGAAAATATTTGGAAAAGACATCACTTCCCTCTTGGAGGAAAGCTCAATGATCACAACAATGAGTTGTGATTGTTCAGAGAAGGCTTCAGGTACTGTGAATAATTTAATGGCTTTTCTAAGAAAGAGTGAGCCTGGTAGGAGTCATGGGTGATGCCAAGACAGTAACTGCCCTGGAGCCCACAGCACGACCCAGGACAATGAAGCTGGGCCTCGGGGTCTTCTTACTGCTTCTTCAGAAGGGTGGCTCATGGATAGGGGGAGAGAGCACGCTGTTGTGAGATCAAAGAAAAGACCAAGTCCACGATGTCAAGAAGTTGCTAGTGCAGCTTGTAACAGCATCAGGACAGAGCATGGTAGGATACAGTGGTTTGGAGACTTTTTCAAACAAAACTTTAAATGGAACCCTGATACATCTAACAGATGCGCTCTGGTTGAAACCAAAGTGAGGGGCCAAGAGCACTGCCTGTTTTATTTCTCCCCCTCTTCTTGCTCAGTGTCCCTGAGGTACCTCAGGGATCTAGTGCTCTTTGAAACAATTTGAACAAAACCAGCATCACTGAGAAAAAAAGGACTTGATGTCAAACAGCCTATTCAGAGTGTGAACCCCTGCCCCACTGTTAGCAGTTCTGTCATCTGTGGCCAGTTTTTCCATCTCAGCCTCAAATTCTTAATCTCTAAAATTCAGATAAAAATGGTATCTAAATCTCAGGATATTTGTGAGGATTAAATAAGATAATGATGTCAAGTGAATTCGTAAAAAAGACAACAATGGACTAGTAGAGATTTCTCTGAGGCCAGGCTCAGTAGCTAGCATTATTTGAGTCTAGCTAATCACAGCTAAGGGGCCCCTGGGTGGTGCAAACAATTAAGCGCCCTGCTACTAACCAAAAAGTTGGCAGTTCAAACCTGCTCAGAGATGCCTTGGAAGAAAGGCCTGGCGATCTCCTTCCAAAACATCACGGTCATGAAAACCCTATGGAGCACAGTTGTGTTCTGCAACACATGGGGTCGCCGTCAGTCAGAATTGTCTCAATAACACCTGGACATCATAGCTAACTGCCAACAGCCCATTTTACAAGGTGGATTTTAGATTCAGAACCAGTATCATGTATCATGCGTCCCTTCATATTTTTGCTATTTATTGTTTGTATGATATGTATCTCAGTGCTCTGAGGAAATCTTTAAGAAAGTCCATTTTATCAGGAACTGAGATGAGTCTAGTATCTGAGAATATGTTTATGCCAAGAGAACTTTTTTTTTTTCTCATTCAGAAGTAACAACGGAGCAGCCTCTCGAATCCAAGCCGATAAGAGTTATACTAATTTACAGAAAGAGACAACTGCGGGATTCTGCCCAGGCCCCGTCTGACATGGACCAACCACCTGTCACCATTTTCTGAGTCCCTGAAGATTAGAACAGCCATAATCGTATTGGACTCTTCCATATCACTCCTATCTATAAGACACCACTGAGAGCTGTTGTGTTTTCCAAAATGTTTGTAGGGCTTTGCTGAATTTGTATTTTATGGGATTTTTTTCCAAAATGTAAAGGTGTACAACTAATGAGGATAGGAAAAAACCTCAGGGTAATGATTATCTCTGTGAAAGAAGGAAGGGGATGGGATAGGATAAAAGAAATTTCAAGCATATGTGTGTTATTTTATATCTTAAAAGAAAGATTTAAAAATGCTAACATTTTTCATATGCTTTTCACATCATTTTTAAAAATATTGTGATTTTGGAGAAAATTTACATAGAAATTAGGTCCTCATTTAACGATGTCTATACATATTCAATGACATTGGCTTTACTTCTCAGAATGTGTCAGCATTCTCATTATTTCCGTTCTGGTTGTTGTGTTTCCATTAATCTAGATCCTTGACCCTCCTTACCTTCTCATCCTTGGTCTAGAGTAAATATTAACTGTTAGGTTTCATTCAGGTGGTTGGTTAGAGTAGCACAGTATTCACTGGCGACATTATTTATTGCTATGATCCACTCAGTCTTTGGCTGCTAGGTGACCTCTGGGAATAGTTTGAGTTCCAAGTTTAAAAGGCATCCCAAGGCAATAGTCTCAGGGTTCCTCTAGTCTCTACCAGTCCAGTAGGTCTGATCTTTTTCTAGGAAGTTGAGTTTTGTACTTCTTTTTTTTTTTTTTTTCATTCTCTCTGGAACCATCTATTGTGTCCCCGATCAAAATGGTTGATAGTGGTAGCTGTGTACCATCTAGTTCTTCTGGTCTTATGGTAGCAAAGGCTGTGGTTCGTGTGGGACATGGGTCCTATGGATTAATTTCCTTCTTGAGTCTTTGGTTTCTTTCACTCTGCTTTGCTCCAGACCGGAAGAGATCAGGAGTTGTATCTTAGCTGGCCGCTCACAAGCTTTTAAGGCCCCAAACGCTACTCACCAAACTGGGATGTAGAACATTATCTTTATGTGCTATGTCCTACCAAGTGGCCAGGTTGTCCCCTGAGATTATGATCCTAAGCCCTCAAACTGCTTCACATCATTTTTTAATAAATAAAAAGTTTAGATAGTTTTTATTGCATAAATATCCACAACATACCTATGTTTGCATATGTAAGTAAATAAAGTATTATTGAATGTACCAAGGGCTGCCAAAAGAACAAACAAATCTGTCTTGGAAGAAATACAGCCAGAATGCTCCTTAGAAGCAAGGATGGTGAGACTTGGTCTTTGGACTTGTTATCAGAAGGGATCAGTCCCTGGAGAAGGGATGGATTGACACAGTGGCCACAACAATGGACTCAAGCATAACAACAATTGTGAGGATAGCGCAGACCGGGCAGTGTTTTCTTCTGTTGTGCATAGTGTAACAACAACAAAGGATTATTCAATGAATCAGTAACCTACACAAATTTTTATTATTCTGCAGCTTTTCTTTTAAACCTTAACATGTTTTCTCCATATATGTAGAACTAATTCACTCAGTCTAGTTGTTTTATGGAGTCCCTGAGTGGTAAAAATAGCTACCATGCTTGGCTGCTACCTGAAAGGTTTGGAGGTTTGAGTCTATCCAAAGGTGCCTCAGAAGAAAGGCATGCTGTCTACTTCTGAAAAGTCAATGATTGAAATCCCTGTTAAGCCTTGTTCTACTCTGAAGGACGTGGGTTTGCCAAGATTCCGAGTCAACTCAGTGCTAACTTTTCTCTCTTTTTTTTTTTTTTTGAGTTTCTATAAGTTGCTAAAAAGCCCTAGTGGTATACTGGTTAAGTATTTGGTGGTAACCCAAGGGTAAGTGGTTTGAATCCACCAACCACTCCACGGGAGAAAGATGTGGCTCACTTATGCCTAATGTATCTCCCTTTTTTATTTTTTTATTTTTTTTTTATAATAACTTTTATTAAGCTTCAAGTGAACGTTTACAAATCCAATCAGTCTGTCACATATAAGTTTACATACATCTCACTCCCTACTCCCACTTACTCTCCCCGTCTTGAGTCAGCCCTTTCAGTCTCTCCTTTCTTGACAATTTTGCCGGCTTCCCTCTCTCTCTATCCTCCCATCCCCCCTCCAGGCAAGAGTTGCCAACACAATCTCAAGTGTCCACCTGATATAATTAGCTCACTCTTCATCAGCATCTCTCTCCCACCCGCTGACCAGTCCCTTTCATTTCTGAAGAGTTGTCTTCGGGGATGGTTCCCGTCCTGTGTCAGCTGAAGGTCTGGGGAGCATGGCCGCCGGGATTCCTCCAGTCTCAGTCAGACCATTAAGTTTGGTCTTGTTATGAGAATTTGGGGTCTGCATCCCACTGATCTCCTGCTCCCTCAGGGGTCCTCTGCTGAGCTCCCTGTCAGGGCAGTCATCGATTGTGGCCGGGCACCAACTAGTTCTTCTGGTCTCAGGATGATGTAGGTCTCTGGTTCATGTGGCCCTTTCTGTCTCTTGGGCTCTTAGTTGTCATGTGGGCTTGGTGTTCTTCATTTTCCTTTGCTCCAGGTGGGTTGAGACCAATTGCTGCATCTTAGATGGCTGCTTGTTAGCATTTAAGACCCCAGACGCCACATTTTGAAGTGGGATGCAGAATGATTTCATAATAGAATTATTTTGCCAATTGACTTAGAAGTCCCCGCAAACCATGTTCCCCAGACCCCCGCGCTTGCTCCGCTGACCTTTGAAGCATTCATTTTATCCCGGAAACTTCTTTGCTTTTGGTCCAGTCCAATTGAGCTGACCTTCCATGTATTGAGTGTTGTCTTTCCCTTCACCTAAAGCAGTTCTTATCTACTGATTAATCAATAAAAAACCCTCTCCCACCCTCCCTCCCTCCCCCCCTCGTAACCACAAAAGTATGTGTTCTTCTCAGGTTTACTATTTCTCAAGATCTTATAATAGTGGTCTTATACAATATTTGTCCTTTTGCCTCTGACTAATTTCGCTCAGCATAATGCCTTCCAGGTTCCTCCATGTTATGAAATGTTTCAGAGATTCGTCACTGTTCTTTATCGATGCGTAGTATTCCATTGTGTGAATATACCACAATTTATTTACCCATTCATCCGTTGATGGACACCTTGGTTGCTTCCAACTTTTTGCTATTGTAAACAGAGCTGCAATAAACATGGGTGTGCATATATCTGTTTGTATGAAGGCTCTTGTATCTCTAGGGTATATTCCTAGGAGTGGGATTTCTGGGTTGTATGGTAGTTCTATTTCTAACTGTTTAAGATAACGCCAGATAGATTTCCAAAGTGGTTGTACCATTTTACATTCCCACCAGCAGTGTATGAGAGTTCCAATCTCTCCGCAGCCTCTCCAACATTTATTATTTTGTGTTTTTTGGATTAATGCCAGCCTTGCTGGTGTGAGATGGAATCTCATCGTAGTTTTAATTTGCATTTCTCTAATGGCTAATGATCGAGAGCATTTTCTCATGTATCTGTTGGCTGCCTGAATATCTTCTTTAGTGAAATGTGTGTTCATATCCTTTGCCCACTTCTTGATTGGGTTGTTTGTCTTTTTGTGGTTGAGTTTTGACAGAATCATGTAGATTTTAGAGATCAGGCGCTGGTCGGATATGTCATAGCTGAAAATTCTTTCCCAATCTGTAGGTGGTCTTTTTACTCTTTTGGTGAAGTCTTTAGATGAGCATAGGTGTTTGATTTTTAGGAGCTCCCAGTTATCGGGTTTCTCTTCATCATTTTTGGTAATGTTTTGTATTCTGTTTATACCTTGTATTAGGGCTCCTAGGGTTGTCCCAATTTTTTCTTCCATGATCTTTATCGTTTTAGTCTTTATGTTTAGGTCTTTGATCCACTTGGAGTTAGTTTTTGTGCATGGTGTGAGGTATGGGTCCTGTTTCATTTTTTTGCAAATGGATATCCAGTTATGCCAGCACCATTTGTTAAAAAGGCTATCTTTTCCCCAGTTAATTGACACTGGTCCTTTGTCAAATATCAGCTGCTCATACGTGGATGGATCTATGTCTGGGTTCTCAATTCTGTTCCATTGGTCTATGTGTCTGTTGTTGTACCAATACCAGGCTGTTTTGACTACTGTGGCTGTATAATAGTTTCTGAAGTCAGGTAAGGTGAGGCCTCCCACTTTCTTCTTCTTTTTCAGTAGTGCTTTGCTTATCCGGGGCTTCTTTCCGTTCCATATGAAATTGGTGATTTGTTTCTCTATCCCCTTAAAATATGACATTGGAATTTGGATCGGAAGTGCGTTAAATGTATAGATGGCTTTTGGTAGAATAGACATTTTTACTATGTTAAGTCTTCCTATCCATGAGCAAGGTATGTTTTTCCACTTAAGTATGTCCTTTTGAATTTCTTGTAGTAGAGCTTTGTAGTTTTCTTTGTATAGGTCTTTTACATCCTTGGTAAGATTTATTCCTAAGTATCTTATCTTCTTGGGGGCTATTGTGAATGGTATTGATTTGGTTATTTCCTCTTCGGTGTTCTTTTTGTTGATGTAGAGGAATCCAAGTGATTTTTGTATGTTTATTTTATAACCTGAGACTCTGCCAAACTCTTCTATTAGTTTCAGTAGTTTTCTGGAGGATTCCTTAGGGTTTTCTGTGTATATAATCATGTCATCTGCAAATAGTGATAACTTTACTTCTTCCTTGCCAATCCGGATACCTTTTATTTCTTTGTCTAGCCTGATTGCCCTGGCTAAGACTTCCAACACGATGTTGAATAAGAGCGGTGATAAAGGGCATCCTTGTCTGGTTCCCGTTCTCAAGGGAAATGCTTTCAGGTTCTCTCCATTTAGAGTGACATTGGCTGTTGGCTTTGCATAGATGCCCTTTATTATGTTGAGGAATTTTCCTTCAATTCCTATTTTGGTAAGAGTTTTTATCATGAATGGGTGTTGGACTTTGTCAAATGCCTTTTCTGCATCAATTGATAAGATCATGTGGTTTTTGTCTTTTGTTTTATTTATGTGATGGATTACATTAATGGTTTTTCTGATATTAAACCAGCCTTGCATACCTGGTATAAATCCCACTTGATCAGGGTGAATTATTTTTTTTGATGTGTTGTTGGATTCTATTGGCTAGAATTTTGTTGAGGATTTTTGCATCAATGTTCATGAGGGATATAGGTCTATAATTTTCTTTTTTTGTAATGTCTTTACCTGGTTTTGGTATCAGGGAGATGGTGGCTTCATAGAATGAGTTGGGTAGTATTCCGTCATTTTCTATGCTTTGGAATACCTTTAGTAGTAGTGGTGTTAACTCTTCTCTGAAAATTTGGTAGAACTCTGCAGTGAAGCCGTCCGGGCCGGGACTTTTTTTTGTTGGGAGTTTTTTGATTACCGTTTCAATCTCTTTTTTTGTTATGGGTCTATTTAGTTGTTCTACTTCTGAATGTGTTAGTTTAGGTAGGTAGTGTTTTTCCAGGAATTCATCCATTTCTTCTAGGTTTTCAAATTTGTTAGAGTACAATTTTTCATAATAATCTGAAATGATTCTTTTAATTTCATTTGGTTCTGTTGTGATGTGGTCCTTCTCATTTCTTATTCGGGTTATTTGTTTCCTTTCCTGTATTTCTTTAGTCAGTCTAGCCAATGGTTTATCAATTTTGTTAATTTTTTCAAAGAACCAGCTTTTGGCTTTGTTAATTCTTTCAATTGTTTTTCTGTTCTCTAATTCATTTAGTTCAGCTCTAATTTTTATTATTTGTTTTCTTCTGGTGCCTGATGGATTCTTTTGTTGCTCACTTTCTATTTGTTCAAGTTGTAGGGACAGTTCTCTGATTTTGGCTCTTTCTTCTTTTTGTATGTGTGCATTTATTGATATAAATTGGCCTCTGAGCACTGCTTTTGCTGTGTCCCAGAGGTTTTGATAGGAAGTATTTTCATTCTCGTTGCTTTCTATGAATTTCCTTATTCCCTCCTTGATGTCTTCTATAACCCAGTCTTTTTTCAGGAGGGTATTGTTCATTTTCCAAGTATTTGATTTCTTTTCCCTCGTTTTTCTGTTATTGATCTCTAGTTTTATTGCCTTGTGATCTGAGAAGATGCTTTGTAATATTTCGATGTTTTGGACTCTGCAAAGGTTTGTTTTATGTCCTAATATGTGGTCTATTCTAGAGAATGTTCCATGTGCGCTGGAAAAAAAAGTATATTTTGCAGCAGTTGGGTGGAGAGTTCTGTCCTTTTTTATTTTTTTGTATGTGTACAACTGGCTTATTGAAAAGCCTGATTCACTGGGGTACAGCTATGGAATTGCTTTACTTATTTATTTTTTTCTAATCACTGCCTTTGACTGTGCTGAATCTCCCTTTCTAGTCCTTTAATGATATGCAGGACAGATCTCACAGCTGATTACTTTCACATATTAAACAGTGCAGTTCAGTTCTGTCCACTTATCCCAGTTTAAATTAGCAGTCTCATGGCCTTCCTCTCTGCCAGCTCAGCCCAATCGTAACTGGAGGAACTTGGATTTAGGAGGGAGCCTCGTCTGCTCTTTTGCTTCTCCTCATCCTCTTATGGTCTTCATCTCTCCTCCAATGTAGTGGATTGGGGTGGGGGTGGGGGTCGTGGAAGCCTTTGGAATCTTCTCTTTACTGACATGAGCTGCGCTTTGATTCACTGAGTTGGCAGGCACCTTTATGTTGGGGGATATAGGTGAATTCTTTGTGAAATGAATGAAAAACTCTGACTTGACTTCTCCTGACCCACCTCCCCATTCCCATCCTTGGTAGTTCAAACCGCATTCTCTTTCTTTTTTTTTAAATTAGTTTTTATGGTTCTTTAAGTGAAAGTTTACAAATCAGGTTAGTCTCTCATACAAAAATGTATATACACCTTCCTAGACACTCCTACCTGCTCTCCCTCTAATGAGATAGCACAATTCTTCCCTCCACTCTCTCTTCTTATGTCCATTTGGGTAGCTTCTGGCCCCCTCTGCCTTCTCATCTCCCCTCCAGACAGGAGATGCCAACATAGTCTCATGTGTCTACTTGATCCAAGAAGCTCGTTCTTCACCACTATCATTTTCCATCCCATACACCAGTCCCATCCCTATCTGAAGAGTTCACTTTGGGAATGGTTCCTGTCTTGGGCTAACAGAAGGTCTAGGAACCATGGCCTTCTAGTCCCAGTCTGACCATTAAGTCTGGTCTTTTTCTGAGAATTTGGGGTCTGCATCCCACTGCTCTCCTGCTCCCTCAGGGGTTCTCTGTTCTGTTCCCTGTCAAGGCAGTCATCGGTTGTGGCTGGGTACCATCTAGTTCTGCTCTCAGGCTGATGTAAAAACCAAAGCCAAACCCAGTGCCGTCGAGTCGATTCTGACTCATGGCGACGCTATAGGACAGAGTAGAACTGCCCCATAGAGTTTCCAAGGAGCGCCTGGCAGATTCGAACTGCTGACTCTTTGGTTAGCAGCTGTAGTGCTTAACCACTATGCCACCAGGCTGATGTAGTCTCTGGTTTATGTGGTCCTTTCTGTCTCTTAGGCTCATCATTACCTTGTGTCTTTGGTGTTCTTCCTTCTTCCTTGTTCCAGGTGGTTTGAGACCAATTGATGCATCGTAGATCGACACTTGCTAGCGTTTAAGACCTCAAACACAACTCTCCAAAATGGGATGCAGAATGTTTTCTTAATAGGTTTTATTATGCCAATTGGTTTAGATATCCCCTGAAACCATGATCCGCAAACCCTCACCCCTGCTACTCTGGCCTTTGAAGCATTCAGTTTATTCAGGAAACTTCTTTGCTTTTGGTTTAGTTCAGTTGTGTTGACCTCTCCTGTATTGTGTATTATCTTTCCCTTCACCTAAAATAAAGCATATCTACTACCTAATTAGTGAAAACCCCTCTACCTCCCTTCCTCCCTCCCCCCTCTCCTAACCATCAAAGAATATTTTCTTCTGTGTTTAAACTATTTCTCCAGTTCTTATGATAGTACTCTTATACACAGTTTGTCCTTTTGCAACTAATTTCACTCAGCATAATGTCTTCTAGATTTCTCCATGTTATGAAACGTTTCATGGATTCATCATTGTTCTTTATCGATGCGTAGTATTCCATTGTGTGAATATACCATAATTTATTTATCCATTCATCTGCTGATGATCACCTTGGTTGCTTCCAACTTTTTGCTATTGTAAACAGTGCTGCAATGAACATGAGTGTACATATATCTGTTCGAGCAAAGGCTCTTATTTCTCTAGGATATATTCCAAGGAGTGGGATTTCTGGATCATATGGTAGTTCAATCTCTAATTTTTTAAGTGCCAAATCCATTTCCAAAGTGTTTGTACCATTTTACATTCCCACCTGCAATGTATCAGTGTTCCAGTCTCTCCACAACCTCTCCAGCATTTATTAGTATGTGTTCTTTGGATCAATGCCAGCTTTGTTGAACTGAGATGGAATCTCGCTGTAGTTTTCATTTGCATTTGTCTAATGGCTAATGATCGTGAGCCTTTCCTCATGTATCTGATAGCAGCCTGAATCTCTTCTTTAGTGAAGTGCCTGTTCATAGCCTTTGCCCATTTTTTCATATGGTTATTTGTCTATTTGTGGTTGAGTTTTAGCAGAATCATGTAGGTTTTAGCAGGCACAGATCGGAAATGTCATAGCTAAAAACTTTTTCCCAGTCTCTAGGTAGTTTTTTTGCTCTCTTGGTGAAGTCTTTGGAGGAGCATAGGTGTTTGATTTTTAGGAACTCCCAGTTATCTGGCTTTTCTTCTGCATCTTTATTCTTGTTTTGTATACTGTTTCTGCCAGGTATTAGGGCTCCTAACGTTGTCCCTATTTTTTCTTCCATGATCATTATCATTTTAGATTTTATGTTTAGATCTTTGATCCATTTCAAGTATATTTTTGTGCATGGTGTGAGGTATGCGTCTTGTTTCATTGTTTTGCACGTGGATATCCAGTTATGCCAGCAGCATTTGTTAAAAAGACTGTCTTTTCCCCAATTAACTGACTTTGGGCCTTTGTCAAATATCATTTGCTCATATGTGGATAGATTTATGTCTGGATTCTCAGCTCTGTTCCATTGGTCTATGTATCTGTTGTTATACCAGTAGCAGGTGTTTTGACTACTGTGGCAGTATAATAGGTTCTAAAATCAGGTAGACTGAGGTCTCCCACGTTGTTCTTCTTTTTCAGTAATGCTTTACTTATCTGGGGTCTCTTGCCCGTCCATGTGAAGTTGGTGATTTGTTTCTCCATCTCATTAAAAAGTGTCATTGGAATTTGGATGAGAATTGCATTGTATCTATAGATGGCTTTTGGTATAATAGACATTTTTACAATGTTAAATCTTCCTATCCCTGAGCAAGGTATGTTTTCCCGCTTACGTAGATCTCTTTTGGTTTCTTGCAGTAGTGTCTAGAAGTTTTCTTTGTATAAGTCCTTTACATCTCTGGCAAGGTTTTTTCCTAAGTATTTTATCTTCTTGGGGGCTACTGTAAATGGTATTGATTTGGTGATTTCCTCTTTGGTGTTCTTTTTGTTGGTGTAGTGGAATCCAACTGATTCTTGTATGTTTACCTTGTATCCTGATACTCTGCCGAACTCTTCTATTAGTTTCACTGTTTTTTTGAGGACTCTAGGGTTTTCTGTGTATAAGATCATATCTTCTGCAAATAGAGATACTTTTTCTTCTGCTTTAGCAATCTGGATGCCATTTATTTCTTTTTAGCCTAATTACTATGGCTAGACCGTCTAGCACAATGTTGAGTAAGATTGGGGGTAAGAGGCATCCTTGTCTGGTTCCTGCTCTCATGGGAAATGCTTTCAGAATCTCTCCATATAGGATGATGTTGTCTATTGGCTTTGTATAAATGCTCTTTATTATGTTGAGGAATTTCCCTTCTATTCTTATTTTGCTGAGAGTTTTTATCATGAATGGGTGTTGGACTTTGTCAAATGCATATTCTGCGTCAGTGGAGAAAATCATGTGGTTCTTGTCTTTTTATTTTATTTATATGGTAAAAAGAAAAAACAATTTGTTTTCTTTGGGTTACATAATTTGTTTTTCTAATGTTGAACCATCCCTGCATAAACACCCCTGCATTCGTGGTATAAATCCCACTTTGTCATGGTGAATTTTTTTTTTTTTTGATATATTGTTGAATTCTGTTGGCTAGAATTTTGATGAGGATTTTTGCATCTAAGTTCATAAGGCTTATAGTTCTGTAATCTTCTTTTTTTGTGGTGTCTTTACCTGGTTCTGGTATCAGGGATATGCCTGCTTCATAGAATGAGTTTGGGAGTATTCTGTCCCATTCTATGCTGTGAAATACTTTTAGCACTAGTGGTGTTAACTCTTCTCTGAAATTCTGGTAGAGCTCTATAGTGAAGCCATCAGGGACAGGTTTTTGTTTGTGTGTGTGTGTGTGAGTTTTTTGATTACCTTTTCAATCTCTTTTTTTGTTATGCGTCTATTTAGTTGTTCTAGCTCTGTTTGTGTTAGCTTATGTAGGTAGTGTGTTTCTAGGAATTCATCCATTAATTCTAGGTTTTTAAATTTGTTAGAGTACAATTTTTGTAGTAATCTGATATGATTATTTTAGTTTCAGTTGGGTCTGTTGTAATATCGCCTATCTCATTTCTTATTTGGGTTATTTCTTTCCTTTCCTGTTTTTCTTTTGTCAGTCTGGCCAATGGTTTATCAATTTTATTAATTTTTTCAAAGAACCAGCTTTTGGTCTTGTTAACTCTTTCAATTGCTTTCCTCTTCTCTATTTCATTTAATTCTGCTTTAATTTTTATTATTTGTTTTCTTCTGGTGCCTGACTGTTTCTTTTGTTCCTCTCTTTCTATTTGTTCAAGTTGTAGGGACAGTTGTTTGATTTTGGTCCTTCTTTTTGTATGTGTGCATTTATTGCTATAAATTGACCTCTGAGCACTGCTTTCGCTGTGTCCCAAAGGTTCTGATTGGAAGTGTTTTCATTCTCATTAGATTCCAAGAATTTCTTTATTCCCACCTGAATGTCTTCTATAACCCAGTCTTTTGACAGAGTATTGTTCAGTGTCCAAGTATTTGATTTCTTTTCCCTGTTTTTTCTGTTATTGATTTCTACTTTTATGGCCTTATGGTCAGAGAAGATGCTTTGTAATATATGTTTTGGATTCTGCAAAGGCTTTCTTTATGAACTAATATGTGGTCTATTCTAGAGAATGCTCCATGTGCGCTAGAAAAGAAAGTATAATTTGCAGCTGATGGGTGGAGTGTTCTGTATGTGTCTATGAGGTCATGTTGGTTGATTGTGGCATTTAGATCTTTCATGTCTTTATTGAGCTTCTTACTGGATGTCCTGTCCTTCACCAAAAGTGGTGTGTTGAAGTCTCCTACTATAATTGTGGAGCTGTCTATCTCACTTTTCGATGCCGTTAGTGTTTGTTTTATGTATCTTGCAGCCCTGTCATTGGGTGCATAAATATTTAATATGGTTATATCTTCCTGGTAAATTGTCCCTTTAATCCTTATATAGAGTCCTTCTTTATCCTTTGTGGTGGATTGAACTTTAAAGTCTATTTTGTCAAAAGATAATATTGCCATTCCAACTTGTTATAGATTGTTGTTTTCTTGATATATTTTTTTCCATCCTTTGAATTTTAGTTTGTTTTTGTCTCTGAGTCTAAGGTGTGTCTCTTGTAGGCAGGATATAGCTGGAATATGTTTTTTTAATCCAATTCGTACTCTCTTTCTCTTTCTTGGTGCATTTAGTCCATTTACTTCAGTGTAAGTATACATAGGTATGAGTTCATTGCTGTCATTTTGATACCTTTTTTGTGTGCATTGCTGACAATTTCATTTTCCACTGACCTTTCTGTGCTGAGAAGTTTTTCTTTGTAAATTGTAGTTGAATTTGTTTTTCATTGTAGTTGAATTTGTTTTTACCGAGTCTTTATGTTTATCTTGGTTTTTATTTTGAAGCATGGGATTGTTAGTCTTCTTTGTGGTTACCTTAATATTTATCCCTATTTTTCTAAGTAGAAACCTAACTTGTATCTCCGTATATCACCTTGATTTCCTCTCCATATGGAAGATCTATGCCTCCTGTATTTAGTCCCTCTTTTTTGATTATTGTCATCTTTTACATAATGAAATCAGTGATTCCGTGTTTTGAGCATGTTTTTTAATCTTATTTTATTTTTGTGATTTCCCTATCTGAGTTAATATCAGGATGCTTTGTTCTGCATCCTTGTGTTGTGCTGATATCTGATATTATTGATTTTCTGACCAAAGAATTTCTTCAGTAATTCTTTCAGCTTTGGTTTGGTTTTTGCAAATTCTCTAAGCTTGTGTTTATGTGTAAATGACTTAATTTCACCTTCATATTTGAGAGAGAGTTTTGCTGGATGTATGATTCTTGGTTAGCAATTTTTCTCCTTCAATATTGTATTTATGTAATCCCATTGCCTTCTTGCCTGCATGGTTTCTGCTGAGTAGTCCGAACTTATTCTTCTCCTTTGTAGGTGAATTTTCATTTATCCCTGGCTGCTTTTAAAATTTTCTCCTTATCTTTGGTTTTGTCACGTTTGATGATAATATATCTTGGTGATTTTTGTTTTGCGATCTATCTTTCATGGGGTTCAGTGAGTGTCTTGGATAGATATCCTTTCATCTTTCATGATGTCAGGGAAGTTTTATGCCAACAGATCTTCAACAATTCTCTCTGTACTTTCTGTTATCCCTCCCTGCTCTGGAATTCCATTCATACACAAGTTACTTTTCTTGATACATTCCCACATGTTTCTTAGGGTTTCTTCGTTTTTTTTTAATTCTTTTCTCTGATTTTTCCTCGAATATATTGGTGCAAATTGCCTTATCCTCCATCTCCCCAATTCTGCATTCCAATTCCTCAGTTCTACTCCTCTGACTTCCTATTGAGTGGTCTAGTTCTGTTATTTTTTGCTAATCTTTTGAATTTCTGAATGCTGTCTCTCTATGGATACTTGCAGCTTATTAAATTTTTCATTGTCTTCTTGAATCATCTTTTTAATTCTTTCAACTGCTTTTTCTGTGTGTTCCTTGCTCTTTTCCGTACATTGCCTGATTTCATTTCTGATATTGTCCTTGATGTCTTGAAGCGTTCTGTATAGTAATCTTTTCTTTTCCACATCTGGCAATTCCAGGAATATATCTTCATCTGGGAGAGATCTTGATTCTCTCTTTTGGGGCATTGTAGAAGCAATCATGGTCTGCTTCTTCGTGTGATTGGATATCGACTGCAGTCTCCGAGCCATCTATAAGTTATTGTTATAATTTATTTTATATTTGCTCACTGAGTCCTGTCTTCTTGTTTTGTTTTGTTTCAATATACCCACATGGGCTTCTAGAGTGCACTAACTTGATTATTGGAGCCTTTAAAGCACTAATGTCCTATTGCCACATGGTTAGAGCTGTTACCAGGCATATGAGAATATGAGTCCATTCACTATTCTTGAGTAGAATCAGCTCAGATGTCCTGATGGTCAGTCACCTCATGTGTAGTGTAGGTTCTCACCTACTATCTTAGAGGAGTAGTGGTGATAGTTGTATGCACCAGTTTCTGGTAGAGGCAGGGGTCACACTCTGAGGAGGTCAGGGTTCTGACAGCCTTCCTGTAAGTGCCAGTGAGGAAGCAGTGTTCCCTTCTGTAGAGTGCCTTGGTGGGTGGGCTCTGCATCTGTACCTTAGGCACCCAGTGCTTATACCTGTAAAGACTGGTAGGTACCATTATCCTCAGAATCCTTTCATGGGTGGCTAGGTGGTGTGGATGGAGCCTCAGCGCTCAGGTCCCTGCTCTGGGTAGGTGAGGGCTCTGTTTAATAGGTAGAGTGGTATCAGACCTCCAAAACCTGCCTCTCCACTGCTCAGCTGAAACAATTATAGTCAGACCTTTAGCAGATTTGCTTTTGCATTATAAACGTCACCTGGTTCCATGTAGGGGTGAAAGCCAAAGTCTTTGGATCTCTTATGCCTGGACTGGAGCTGCTTCTGCTTTGATCTTCTGGTTTAAGGGAGTCAGGAAATTATTTTTCCCCAGATTGTTAATTTGCTCCTTTTCCCAGGCCAGAAAAATGAATCAGACAAAAGCAGGTCACTACTATCTCAGGTCCAGGGAATTCAAATGTTATGAAGCCGGCTGGGGCAAGGAGTGGAAGGATCAGAGAGGTAGGAAATAGTAGTGTGGTAAAATAGACAAAATCACTTACCTTGTGTCCAGAACACTGTTTTATCTGAGGTTAGAGAGGTGTGTGTAGCCTGTGTGTTCTGGGTGGGTCCCCTGTCAAGATTGCCTCAGGGCTTTAGGGCCGTATCCCATGCTTGCCTTGTCTCAGGAAACTAGCATCAGGCCCACCGCATTCACGCCAAAGAACAGCTCCAAGGATTCAGAGCTGGGACGCTGCACAGGCTTGGCAACTAGTCACTGCTTCTGTGTTGTCTCTCGCTCCCCTGTTACTCAGGTCGATTCCTTAGCTCTATGTTTGTTGATCAGGGTTTGTAGATTGTCATATATGTTATGGATTCACTTGTTTTTTTAGGTGTTTGTTGCAGGAGGGTTCAGTGGCAGCTTTTGACTCTTCAGCCATCTTGGCGCGCCTCTTACTGGCAGCATATAGTTGTTTTTTTTTTTTTTTTAATCGAAGCTGAAAATTTCTGACTTTAATCAAGTAATTTAACATATCTACATTTATTATCACCAATAATATATTTGAATTTACATTGAGCATCTTATTTCGCATTTTTATTTTATCAGTGATTTTAATTTTTTTTTTCCTAATTTTTTTGATTGATAAACTATGGGTTACAATTGTTTTATTAGTGTTTTCCCTGTAATCTTTTACTTACACATATTAAAATTTCTCAGCCCTTATCTTTTTGAATAATGCTGCTTCAACTTTCTATTATCTTTTTCAGAGTCCTATTAAAATTCTACTTGAAAAATGAGTTCTCAAACTTCCCTATCTATTAGCTACTTAAATTTTTTTTTTCTCCATGTTTTATTATGGACAAAATTCTCTTCCCATTCTCTCTTTTCTTTACCGTTGTTAATTTCAGAGTTTATCCTTTAAGTTTTGTGTGTGTGTGTTTTAATACTTACACATTTTCTAGGATTAGTAATTGATTCCTCTTTCTGTTCATATCATTTTCCATTTTTTCCGTAGAAATCATTCTTTCCTCTCTGTGAACCTTAAACATACTTATTTTAAAGTCATTTTAAGATTGCACAATTGTTTTCCTTTTTTAGGGAGTAAATTTGTCTCCTGGCTGGTTATTTCTTTGGCTGTCTCTCTTTCTTCAGATCTCTTGTTTATATTGTTATTTTAGTTTGCTGGCTCATATTGAGGAGGAGATTTTTTTTAAGTTCTTCTCAGCCCTTACCATTCTTGTCTAATGGGTTTTGAGTCACGCCCATCTGATACCCTGAAGCTGCTAATACAAAGACAGGTTTATATCAGTAGCACTTGTCAAGCTTTCATTCAGCATGAATACTGGCAATATCGCAGATCGATTCACAGTACTTTAAGGCTACGTCTGCTTCCCAACTTCTAAAAGGCTCCCTGGGCAGTGTTTTGTTCTTTTCGGATTCCCTTCATGGAGTAGGATGGAGACTTACACTAGCCTTGGTTTTCAGCAGTGAGGTGGCTCTTTTCCTTGACTCTGCTGGGCCCATGTTATCCACATGCATTGGTTCCAGGCTGCCTCTGCCTGTTCCTAAACTCAGGGCAGTCAGGCCCATGGACTCAGCCCTTCTCACCACTTTGTGTTTCTGCTGTTTCCGATCCAAGGAGGTGCTCATCAGTTTTCTATACAGTTCTATCTTCTTTGCTCCACTTGTTGGTCACCAAAGAGAATAAATTAACAAATGAGGATACTCCATACATTTCCTAGCAATCATTCAAAGCTCTCTTCCCTTACTCTCAATCTGCCACTCTTCCAATTATATATTCCATTGATGTTCAGTTCATGGGGTCTCCCACTTGAAAGTCTGTTTTGCTTTCTTGACTAAATATTTTGTAGTGATGTTAAATAAAGTATAAAAATAAAGAGTTAAAAAGATACTCTGAAGTTTTGACAATATCATTGTTGTTTAGCTTCCAACAAGTCATCCCTTGATTCATGGTGACACCATGTAAAATGGAACAAAATTCTACCCGGTCCTTTGTCACCCCCAGAATCGGACTGCTATTATCCACAGGGTTTTCACTGGCTGATTTTCAGAAGTAGGTCACCAAGCCTTTTTTCCTAGTCTGTCCTAGTCTGGAAGCTCTGTTGAAATCTCTTTAGCATCATAGCAACAGAGAAGCCTTCACTGACAGACAGGTGGTGGCTGAGATGCACTGGCCAGGAACTGAACCCAGGTGTCCAGCATGGAAGGTGGGAATTCTACCACTGAACTTACTTCCCCTAAAGACTTGAGCTCACACTGACCCTTCTTGTGCTCTTCTTTCTAGACTTCCTTGGTAGAAGAGTCTATTTTAATTCTGCTGCATATGCCCTGGCACATGGGATGGCTGCATTATGTCCCTTGGCCCTAGTACTGCCAGATTAAATAGTGGATGCCCAGTTAAATTTAAATTTCAGATAAATAATGAATAAATATTTCATATATTTACATCCTAGATATTGCATGAGACCTGCTTATCCTAAAAAATTATTTGTTGTTTACCTGAAGTTCGAAGTTAGCATTATTTTAGGCTTCTTTGTATCTCTAAGCATGTTAAACACAGGATTAGAAAGATAGTTAAGTTTCTTTTCATTATGAAATCCATGCTACCTGCTACAGCCAACAAATAGGGTTAACTATCTCTTTAAAAATGCCAGTAACACAGGGATTGGACTGGACTATAACATGGAAAATGATACTGTTGAGGAGTGAGCTTCTTGGCTCAAGTAGATACATAATACTATGTGGGCAACTCCTATACGGAGGAGAGATGAGAAGGCAGAGGGGGGCAGAATCTGGCTGAATGGACACAGGAATACAAGGTGGAGAGAAGGAGTGTGCTGTTCATTAGGGGGAGAGCACCTGGGAGCATATAGCAAGGTGTGTATAATTTTTGTATGAGAGACTGACCGGACTTGTAAACTTTCACTTAAAGCACAAAAAAAGTCAGTAAAGAAATACAGTCTATTTCAGTGATGCATTAAAAAATATAACATACTGGGGGCGGAGCCAAGATGGCAGAGTCGTCAGATGCTTCTGGTGATCCCTCTTACAACAAATACCTGAGGAACAAGTGAAACGATTATATATATGACATGCTAGGAGCCCTGAACATCAAAGGCAAAGTCAGGGAATCGGACTGAGCAGAAGGAAGAGGGAGAGACAGTTCAGAAGTTGCAAGGATTTACCTGAGCTGACTTGGTGGGAACAAGCACCCCTCAGACATGATCTCCTAGAGTGACCGTGGAGGGGCTGGCAGTAGTGTTTGGGATGCTGTTTCCTCAGGGAGGGATAGTGAGCCACACAGTCTACTTACACCTCTGAAACCAGAGAAAAACAGTGCTCTCAGCAAAAGCTAAGTACTTGTGTTTATTTTACCCCACCCCTTGCCCCCAAGCTGGCTTCAGTGGTTGTCGATTTCCCTGCTTCTGAGATAGGTCTTGCTGCGCACCCTGAGCCATTCACCCGGCCTTGGAGAAGGAATAAATTCACAACTGGGGGAAAAGATAATCTGCCAGCTCCACTAACCTGTGGAGTTCAGGACAGAATCAGCTTCTGTCCAGGCACAA
Source organism: Elephas maximus indicus (assembly GCF_024166365.1). Lineage (NCBI taxonomy): Eukaryota > Metazoa > Chordata > Mammalia > Proboscidea > Elephantidae > Elephas > Elephas maximus. The sequence goes on along the minus strand of NC_064823.1, from coordinate 28,811,562 downwards.
ACAGTCCACGAACTTTGAATAGCTTTCGTACCTGCGTGGTACTGTGTGGGTCCATTTCAGGAGATTAGGCCTTGATTGGCCGACTGCAATGGTGTGTGTGCTTGAGGTCTGACTTCAACTGTTTCAGCTGTGTGGTGGAGAGGTGGGTTTTTAATGTTTGACAACACTTTGCCATTAAACAAGGTCCTCCTCACCTGCCCATATCAAGGGCCTGAGGGCCGGTTGTCCCACCCACATCACCTAGCCACCCATGACAGGGCTCCAAGGAGAAGTGGTGCCTCCCAGTCCTTCTAACCAAAACCATTCGGTGCCCATGTTCCAGCTGCACAACCCACCTGCCTGTGCAGTCTCCTTAACACGGCTGCAGTTTCCTTGCAGACACTTGGGGATGGTTGTCAGCCCCCTGCCTTTTTTAGACATGACCCCCTGCTGCAAGCAGATACCTCTGCCTACACCAATCACCCCTGACCCTCTAAGACTGTAGGACAAAGCGTTTACCACACACTTGCTGACCAACTGCCTGGACATGTGGGCTGAATCCATAGAAGAAAAGTGAATGGACTCCTAGGCTCATATACTTGGTAACAGGTCCAGCCGTCTGGTAACAGGACGTCAGAGCTTCAAAGGGGCAAATAATCAAGCTCGCTCACTCAAGCAGCCTATTTGGGTTTATCAAAACAAAACAAAGCAAGAAGCTAAGATACAGTAATCAAGCACATAATAAATTAATACGATAATGTATAAATGGCTTGGAGACAACAGTCAATATTGAATCACATAAAGAAGCAGACAAGGGCTTCAACAAGCTCTCAAAACAAAGAATGAAGGAATCTTCCAGATGAACACATCTTCCTGAAATTACCACATGTAGACTAAAGAAGATTAATATACAGAACTCTTCAAGCGATCAGGGAGGTGATCAGGGAAACACACAAGCCAAAGAACACACAGATAAAACAGTTGAAGAAAGAAAAAGATTACTCAAGAACATAATGAAAAATTTAATAGGCTGCAGGAATCCATAGAGAGACAGCAATCAGAAATTCAGAAGATTAACAATAAAATTACAGAATTAGAAAACTCAATAGAAAATTAGAGAAGCAGAATTGAGGAAATGGAAGGCAAAATTAATGAGATTACGGATAAAACACTTGGCACCAATATAGGCAAAGAAAAATCAGTTAAAATAATTAAAAAAAAAAAACTGAAGAAATCCTAAGAATCATGTGAGACTCTATCAAGAGAAATAACCTACCAGTGATTGGAGTATCAGAAAAGCGAGGGATAACAGAAAATATAGTGAGAATTGTTGAAGATATGTTGGCAGAAAACTTTCCTGATTTCATGAAAGATGACAAGATATCTATCCAAGATGCTCATCGAACTCCACATGAGGTAGATCTCAAAAGAAAGTCACCAAGTCATATGATAATCAAACTTTCCAAAACTGAAGATAAAGAGAGAATTTTAAGAGGTGCTAGGGATAAATGAAGTCATCTTCAAAAGAAAAGTCAATAAGAATATGTTCGGACTACTCAGCAGAAACCACGTTAATGCTTTAGAGTTTGTTTTCTCAAGGCCAGGCACAAAATTCAGATGAATAAATGAATGAATGAATGAATTCAAGGCATCTTTTTAAATGAAATGGTTTGTTTTCCTACCTTAGAAAAGGTAGAATACTAGAAATAACTAGAGAATTTTTGGTATGCTTCATAAAGAGGGAACAAATCAGATTTAGAAGAAATACAATCAGAATGCTTTTTCGAAGGAATGATGGTGAGACTTTGACTTGCTTACTTTCCTCGCATCATCAGGAAAGACCAATCACTAGAGAAGGACAAAACATTTGGTAAAATGGAGGACTGGCAAAAACGAGGGAAACTTTCAATGAGATCTGTAACATAATAGTCACAACAATGGGCTCAAACATAACAAGTATCATGAAGATGGCATAGGATCTGACTATGTTTTTTTCTTTATACATAAAGTTGCCATGAGGCAGCTCCAACTCAACAGCAACTAACAACAAAATTGTAAAAGCTGCAAGGAAAGAGTTGTGAAATCAGAGAAGCTCCCTTTTAGTGAGTGAATTTCACTCAGATAAAAATGTGATTGTTGTTATTCTTAGGTGCCATTGAGTTGATTTCAACTCATGGTGACCACAAGTGACAGATGAGAACTTCCCCCTAGGGTTTTCTTCGCTTTAAATCTTTACAGAAGCAGATCTGTACGTCTTCCTCCCACAGAGATGCTGCATGTGTTCAAACCATCAACCTTTCAGTTACCACTTTGTACCACTACGAATCCAAAAAAAAGTGATTAATCTGTATATATATTTCAGAAAGTAACACAAGAATGTGCTCACTGTCAATAGTATGTTCCTACCCGAAAGGGAAATATCGATCTAATCCTCACAAACCAGTTATGGATTATATGTCAACAGAGGATTTAACTCTCCACCATTCTGATGTTGTTGGTTACTGATAAAACTCAGCACTGTCATTTACCCTTCTCATCAACTGACAACTCTGCTTTCTTCTCTTGCCTGCCTGAAACTTCTGCTATGATGTAGACGCCAAACACTGAGTCTTCTACAAAGTAGAACAGTTTCAGTCTCATGAAATGGATTGTAGCAGGTTCTCTTAACTACTGATGCTTTGAGAAATAGACTCATGACTTTGGAACTTAAGGAAGCATCACTTAGAACTGTCAGACTAAATTAGAGGAATGAGTCAGAATTTTCCAGGATTCCTTTTAGTCCAGGAGCAGATAACTTTGTGAGAGCAGACTGCTTAGCTAGCACCCAGAAAAACAAGAACTTATTACATGGGGTTGAATTAAGTATACTTGTTGGAAATATTGTTGATATCACTGTCTCTTAGGATCCAGGGACAAATATTTTTAATAAATGCCTTTACTCTTTTTGATAATGTAATTATATGCATAGGTTTAATAAGAATCTGTCCTCCTTGTTATCAGGATGTAATTAAACAAATCAGTTGTGTAACTAAAACCATGCCTGGGTATCATGTTTGACAATAAGCCCACCATTAAAAAACAAGGGTTTATATTTCATACGTCAACTGAGGTACACAGAGTCCTTGTAGGAAACTGAGCTGGTATCTGCTCTACAGTTTATACAGTCCCTGCCTTACAGGTAGTAAGGAAGGTCACTTAGTGGCAGGTCAAGAACTTTGGCAGCTATTGGGAAATTCAGAAAGAAAGAAATTCACTCACACTTATAGAGACTTCAGCAAAATCTGGGGAAAATGAGATTCCTGGGCTTGGATTCCTAGCCTCAGATTAGGAGATTAAATAAAAAAAGTGTCACATCATACACTGCTGACGTGAATGTAAATTGGTACAAGTCTTTCAGAGGGGAATTTGGCAATGTCTAACAAAACCACATATGTACTTACCTTTTGAGTCAGTAATCCCACTTCCAGGAATTTATCTTAAAGATATACCTCCAACCATAAGAAAAAATAAATACAGGTACATGTTATTCACTACAGCTTGGGTTATATTTGCAAAATACTGGACACTACCTAAATGCCAACAGAAGTCTGGTTGAATTAAACCATGGTACATCCACACGATGGATTACTATAAAACTGTCAAAATGGAGGTGGAAGATCTCTATGGAGCATGGCATTATCCCCAAATTTTTATTTTTATACATTTTTAAGAGAAGAAAAAAAAAAATGCAACGTTCCATGTGAGAGAGAATGGGAAAAACATGTATCTGCGATCTGTACAATTTTGGAGAATAAAAAAGAGAGTAAATCAGAGACTAATGGGGTTGATTACCTACAGGGAGTGATTATGAAAAGAATGGGGGATTGAAAACAAAGAAGAAATAAGGTAGCTGTGTTAATTTAGCAGCAGACTTTTTTATAGCTTTCTTTTTTGTTTGTTTTTAGTTCTGATTTTTAGAACCAGGTTGATGTTTGCAACACTTGAAAAATCAAATAACTCATTAGAATTAACCAGGGTATGGGGGAAATCCAGAACGGAATACAAATAATAAAAATCACCCCAACTGTATTATAAATGAGTAATTACCATATTTTTAGATAACGTGCCCACACATATAACATGCGGCATAGCCGGCTTATAAAAATAGGGGTGGAGGTGTTGTGCAGTTGGGAAAAATACATATAACACTGCATTATTTGCATAAAAATGCCGTTCACTGAAAGGGATAGGGAAGGAAAGAACTTACCTAAGAAACTTTGGAAACCAATATTCTTTCTGTATACTCCAAAACTAAGACAAAAAAACCCCAAAAAACCTATTCTATACATATTGTAGTGTGCTTAGCCAATCTCTTTTTCATAGGGTTATAGGTTCGGAATTCCATAAGTACTTTGTATATATTCTAGGATTAAGCAAGAAGTAAATACAGTGTGGATAATAATAGCCAGGATTCTTATTTTCAGAGCGAAGAGAGGATAAAGACAAGGGGAAGACTAGAATGAACTCTATGGTGTAGTCAGAAATGGAGGTATAAGGATGAATTCATGATTTTTTAATATGTGTTATATACATATGTTTATGTATGTGTACGTGCAAGTGTATATATGCATATGTGTGTGTATATATATCATCAATATAGAAAAAGATACGGATGGGTATGTACCTGTGCATTTACACACATGCATTTCCTAGCTTCGTGCTAGGAAGTTAGCATAACCTGAGAGTAATTACAGTTCAGCAGCTGTGAGTGCATCCCGTGTCCGTGTCTTAGCTTCTAAATGCCATTCTCCAAAAAAAGGAGCCAGAGCATCTGGAGAAATAACAGATTCCACAGCCGGGGCACAGAAAAAACAAAATGATCCTGCAATATCTTGTGCCAGAAAGTATTGTCATGCTCAAAAATTAAAGACATGTCAAAAGCAAAGAAGCTCTCTTAAAGAGGCTCCCAATGACCAAGTCTGGAGTAATTTGAACAAGAAAAAAAGTAGTTATAACAACAGATTATAACCCGTAGAATAAAATAAAAATCCGTAAGTCCAAACCGATGTGGATAAATAAATAAATGGTGCAGAAGGGAAAGCTGCCAGTAAAATTCCAATTAATAAATGTATAAGGAATCATAGAAATAGAAAACCAACTTTAGAAAACACATATTAATTATTTTTAGGCAAAATTCATAATGGATTCTAAATTTAGTAGGTGAAAGCATGATGAGAAACAGAATATTTACATAATATCAATATTTTGATTTATATATATAAAAAAATAATTTAAAAAGAATAAATAGAAACTGTACAGAGGAGAAACCTGGCAGACACAGCCCAGCTAAATAATCAAAGTTAACCTCACCAATATGAGATGTATCGACATGTGTTCCTCGATAAGATGCACCGAGAAAGGCACGACATCACCTCTATGATATTCTTCACAGAAATACACTTGAGGATTTAATAATGCTGACACATCAGTGTCTTAGTTTCCCAACAGAAACTAACAAACCTAACAAAATACCATGAAGTGGGTGACTTTGAAGCGTGTAAGTTTATCGTCTCACAGTTCTCTCTCGGTCAGCTCTAGGGGAAGATCCTTCCTTGTCACTTCCAGCTTCCGGTAGCCCTGGGCATTTCTTGACATGCTTTGGCTTTTAGATGCACATTCCACTGCAGATTCATCCGTCCACTCCTCCTGTAACACTGTCTCTGTGTCTGTTGTCCCCTTTATAAGGCACTATTCAGGAAGGGATTAGGACCCACCCTATTTAAATATGACCTTGTTAACTGATAACATCTTCAAAGGAAGACTTTATCTCCAAACAAGGCCACATTCACTAGTACAGGAGTTAAGGCTTCAACATATATTTTGGTGGCACACAATTTAACGATTCAACCATAACAGTCCACTGTCTGCCCCCCAAAATTCCTGTCATTCCCATGTGCGAAATGCATTCATCCCATCCCGCTATCTCAAAAATCCAAAACCAAACCCGCTGGCATAGAGTCAGTTGCGACTTCAAGTGACACTATAGGACAGAGTAGAACTGCCCAATAGGGTTTCCAAGGAGTGGCTGGTGGACTTGACCTGCCGATCGTTTGGTTAGCAGCTGAGCTTTAAGCACTACCACCAAGGCTTCTCACCCTATCTCAGCACCCCCAAAAGTCTTAAACCTTTCCAATATCCACTCTAAGCCTAAAATTCATTTTTTAAATAATTTATTTTTGTTTTTGTTGTTGAGAATATACACAGCAGAACACATACCAATTCAACAATTTTTACATGTGCAATTCAGTGACCTTGATTACAGTTTTCAAATTGTGCTACCATTCTCATCCTCCTTTTTTGAGTTGTTCCTCTCTCATTAGCAAAAACTCACTGCCCCTAAGTTTCCTATCTATCATTTTGAGTTGCTGCTGATCCCATGTAGACAGATCTTAAAAGAGACATTCTTTACTAGTTAGGCTAAACTATTGCTTGGTTTTAAGAGGACTTCAGGGGATATTTTTGGTTTATGTTTTAAGGTTTAAAGATTATCTCAGGGCGATAGTTTCAGGGGTTTATCCAGTATCCATGACTCCACAAGATCTGTATTCCATGAGAATTTGAAATTCTGGTCTGCATTTTCCTTCTTTTGATCAGGATTCTCTTATAAAATCTTTGATGAAAATGTTCAGTAATGGTAGCCAGGCACTATCCAGTTCTGGTCCCATGGCAGAGGGGGCAGTTGTTCATGGAGGCAATTAGCCACACATTCCATTTCCACCTCCCCTTCCTGACTGTCCTTCTTCCTCTGTTGCTCCAGGACAATAGAGACCAATTGTTGTATCTTGGATGGCTGCTTGTAAGCGTTTAAGACTGCAGACACTATGCAATGAACTAGGAGATAGAACAGAAGGACTAAACACAATATTAGACATAAGTAAGACTCTGGGAAGCAGGCCTAGTGGCACAGTGGTTAAGAACTCAGCTGCTAACGAAAAGGTTTGTTCTTGTTAGGTGCCGTCGAGTCAGTTCCAACTCATAGAGACCCTATGGACAACAGAACGAAACACTGCCAAGTCCTGTGCCATCCTTACAATCGTTGTTATGCCTGAGCTCATTGTTGAGCCACTGTATCAATCCACCTTGTTGACGCTCTTCCTCTTTTTCGCTGACCCTGTACTCTGCCAAGCATGATGTCTTTCTCCAGAGACTGATCCCTCCTGACAACATGTCCAAAGTATGTAAAACAAAGTTTCGCCATCCTTGCCTCTAAGGAGCATTCTGGCCGCACTTCTTCCAAGACAGATTTGTTCGTTCTTTTGGCAGTCCACGGTATATTCAATATTCTTCATCAACACCGCAATTCAAAAGCGTTAACTCTTCTTCAGCCTTCCTTATTCATTGTCCAGCTTTCACATGCATATGATGTGATTGAAAATTCCATGGCTTGGGTCAGGTGCACCTTAGTCTTCAGGGTGACATCTCTGGTCTTCAACACTTTGAAGAGGTCCTTTGCAGCAGATTTACCCAATGCAATGAGTCTTTTGATTTCTTGAGTGCTGCTTCCATGGCTCTTGATTGTGGATCCAAGTAAAATGAAATCCTTGACAACTTCAGTCTTTTCTCCATTTATCATGATGTTGCTCTTTGGTCCAGCTGTGAGGATTTTTGTTTTCTTTATGTTGAGGTGTAAACCATACCGAGGCTGTGGTCTTTGATATTCATTAGTAAGTGCTTCAAGCCCTCCTCACTTTCAGCAAGCAAGGTCGTGTCATCTGCATAACGCAGGTTGTTAATGAGTCTTCCTCCAATCCTGGTGCCCTGTTCTTCAAATAGTCTAGCTTCTCGTATTATTTGTTCAGCATACAGATTAAATAGGTATGGTGGAAGAATACAACCCTGATGCACACCTTTCCTGACTTTAAACCAATCAGTATCCCCTTGTTCTGTCCGAACAACTGCCTCTTGATCTATGTAGGGGTTCCTCATGAGCACAATTAAGTGTTCTGGAATTCCCATTCTTCGCAGTGTTATCCATAGTTTGGTATGATCCACACGGTCGAATGCTTTTGCATAGTCAAGGAAACACAGGTAAACATCCTTCTGGTATTGTCTGCTTTCAGCCAGGATCCATCTGACATCAGCAATGATATTCCTGGTTCAATGTCCTCTTCTGAATCCAGCCTGAATTTCTGGCAGTTGCCTGTGGATATACTGCTGCAGCCATTTTTGAATGATCTTCATCAAAATTTTGCTTGTATGTGATATTAAAGATATTGTTCTATAATTTCCACTTTCACTTGGATCACCTTTCTTGGGAATTGGCATAAATATGGATCTCTTCCAGTCAGTTGGTCAGGAAGCTGTCTTCCATATTTCTTGGCCTACATGAGTGAGCACCTCCAGTACTGCATCTGTTTGTTGAAACATCTCAGTTGATTTTCCATCAATTCCTGGAGCCTTGTTTTTCACCAGTGCCTTCAGAGCAGCTTGGACTTCTTCCTTCAGTACTATCGGTTCCTGATCATATGCTACCTCTTGAAATGGTTGAATATCAACTAATTCTTTTTGGAATAATGACTCTATGTATTCCTTCCATCTTCAGCGAAAAGGTAGGCCGTTCAAATGCACCTGCCATTCTGCAGGAGAATGATGTGGCAATCTGCTTCTGTAAATATTAACAGCCTGGGAAACTGAATAGGGTAGTTCTACCTTGTCCTATAGGGTCACTAGGAGTCAAAATTGACTTGTTGGCCATAGGTTTAGGTATAGAAGACTCTGGGTATGTTCCATCTTGGAGCAAATTCCCTCCCCATCTGGGAACCTTGCTTCCAAGCAAAGTGGTGCAACAGGCACAGTGTCGACACTCTGATTCCAAAAGGAGAAATTGGAAGGAGTGAAGGGATCATACTTATCAAGAAGTCCGAAATCCAGCAAGGCAAATTTCAAGACTCGAAAATAATTCTTTCTCTGAAACCACCTGGGCAGTGGCCGTAACCTCCAAACCCTGTGCAGCCTGTCCTGGTCCACTAGTAAGGGAGCCCAGCCCATTGGACTGAGGCAGTGGCTCAGCCCTGTGGAATGGAAGAAATGGTAGCCCTGCCCCACCACCCATGACAAAAGCCCCTGTGGCCTCTGAATTGCTTTTCTTTTCTTGAAAGACAATAGATGTTTAGAACCCAATAGCTACATCAGCTTGTTTCCTGCCTATGAAATTTCAGGCATTACACCTCTTTCCTTCATTTTTTCCCACATGTATCCCCTTCAGTGTAAGCTAGTACGGTTTCTGTTGAGATAGTTGGATGCATTCCTAAATCACATGCCTGATCTCTTTAGGAAACAGGTATCTAGCCAAATACATGGTGTTTTTTCCAAAAAAATGCCTTCTTAATTTTTACAACATGAATAGGCTGATAATTCTCCAAATCTTCAAGCTATGGCTCCTTTTTGCATAGTTCATTTCTTAATCTATCTCTTTCCTCCTGCATTTTACTATAAGTAGCAAGGAGGAGCTAGGCTACACCTTCAAGATTGTGCTTAGAAATCTCCTCAGCCAAAATCCAAGTGCATATCTTGCAAGCTCTACACAAAACACTTGAACATAACTCAGCTAAATTCTTTGCCACCTTATAACAAGGATAGCCTTTCCTCCAGTGTTCAATAATGCATTCATTATTAACATTTAAGGCCTTACCAGAAGCACATTTGAGGTCTACCTCTTTAGCAACATTCTGTTTATGATGATATAAGCTTTCTAAGCTCTTAGCAGAATTGCCTGTTAAGACCGTCATTCTATTACCAATTGCCAAGCTGACACAAAGAGTCCTTGTCTTTTTCCGAGTAAGAATACACGTAAAAGACAAACTTTATCTTCAGCAAGCTTTATTTTGCTTGAGTCATGCAAAAGCAGACTACTTCTCATGTGCTTTGGGCATGTTATTAGGAAGGACCAATCCCTGGAGTAGGACATCATGTTTGGTAAAGTAGAGGGTCAATGAAAAAGAGGAAGGCCTTCAACCACATGGATTGACACAGTGGCTTCAACAATGGACTCTAAGATAGCAACGATTGTGAGAATGTCACTGGATCGAGCAGAATTTCGTTCTGTTGTATATAGGGTTTCTATGAGTAGGAACGGAGTTGAGACCACCTAATGACAACCTGTGCCTGCAGATGAGCAGCTAAATTTAGCAGAAAAAAATTTATACATTCCTTCTGACTGGGCCCCTTTAAATCTGTGAACATAAAACTTCACTAGGCTCTAGCTCTCCCTGGCCATTCTACTACATTTGTCCAGTCAGTTTCCTTTCCCATACTTAGAAGACTCCTTCATACCTGATTATCTCTGAAACCACTATGCCACCAGGGTTTCCAAAGAGAGAAGGACAGTAGGATTCAGAGGAGACAAACATAAGTGGAGATGTAAAGGGGCTCTGGGTCCAAAGATCAAATGCAGAAATCCCAGTGCATCCAGTGGACAGAGAAATAGGATGAGGATAATGTGACTACATGGGACCCCATATAGCACAAAAGCCTGGAGCACCTTACCAGGGCAGGCTCCCTAGGAGCTAGGGTTGTGCTGATGAGCAGACTTTGGTATCTCTGTATATAGAAATGATGGCTGAAGCCATATGTTTGGGTAAAACTGTCAGAATGAAGACAGAAGAGTATGTGTGTGTGTTTGTATTTGTTTATTCACCTCTACAATTATTTACAAATTAAAATAAAAAGTAGTTTGTTAATATATCACTAAAGAGTGCATGCTCTAAGACATCTATTAAGACCCCTTGGTTATGAGATCCTTGCAGTGCCTAGGTTTCTGCAAGAAGTCACCTAGGCATTGTCTGATGGCATTAAAAAAAAAAGAAACCCATTGCCATCGAGTCGGTTCCAACTCATAGCGACCCAATAGGACAGAGTAGAACTGCCCCATAGAGTTTCCAATGAGAGCCTGGTGGACTCGAACTGCCAACCTTTTGGTTAGCACCCATAGCACTTAACCACTACACCACCAGGGTTTCCTGGTTTGTGATGGCACAGAGTAGACAAACTACACACTTCCATATCCTGTGGGTGATTATTGGAAGAGTTCAAATTGACTTTTTTTTTTTCAAGACAAACAGGGAGGCATCAGAATGTCCTCCTCTGGGGACAGACAGGGGTAGATAACTTTATTAGAAGTATAGCATATTTGGGAAATAGAAGCTTAGAGAGGTTAAATAGCTGTCCAAATCCATGTAAATAAACTGAAGATACAATATATTTTCCCCCAAAGCTGTTTTCTCCAAGACGCCTTCCAAAGGAGGTGACATAAACAGTGTTGGCAGCCAAGTAGTGAATTAAGATCCTAGAATAAGACAGGAAGGAGAAGGCTGGCTATTGAGTCTGATGAAAAGGCCTTTGACCAAGCAAATAATTATGTTTTTTTTTAGAGCAATTTAAGGTATTATGTATTTTTTTACTTTTCGATCAATGATATGGAAATTTTTGAGGATTTTATTTTCTTCCCCTGAGTTTTAAAAACATCTGATTTTTTCCCCAGAATTTTACCAGCAATTATTTATCATTTTAGAAAAAATTTGCAATGCCATCAGCAATGTTGCTTGTGATAATGCAACCATCAATAATACAACGCCGTCTGTCAGTCTGCATGTAGAGCGTGTGACTATGATATTCTTCAGCCAAGCTGTATTCTAGCAGTTGCATATTAAAATACCTATAATTTTATTATAAGCTGATTTCCTTTTATCTCCTGCACTTTAAAAGAAATTATTGTGGTGAAAATACACATAACAAAACATCTCAATAATATCTACACATACAGTTCAGTGACATTGATTGCATTCTTCAAAGTTGTGTGTCTATTCTCGCTATCCTTTTCCAAATCATTCCACCACCATTAACATAAACTCAATGTCCCCTAGCAAAAACTCCCTCTTTTCCCCCTCCCTCGTGCTACTGGTAAACGCTAAGCATCTTTGGCTTCTGCTTATTTGCTTATTTCATATAAGGGAGATCACACAATATTTGGCCTTTTTCAACTAACTTATTTCATTCAGCATGATGTTTACAAGTTTCATCCATGTAGGGGGATGCGTCAGGACTTCATTTCCCTTTATGGCTGAGTAGTTTTCCATTGTGGGTATATACCACGCTTTGTTTGTCCATTCATCTGTTGATGGACATTTTGGTTGGTTCCATCTTTCAGCTATTGTGAAAAGTGCTGCAATGAACATTGGTATACAGGTTTCTGTGTGCATTTCTGCCTTCACTTCTTCTGGGTACATACTTAGGACTGGGACTGCTGAGTCATACGGTAGTTGTGTGTTCCACACTTCGAGTAACTACCAAACTGTTTTCCACAGAGGCTGTACCATTTTATATTTCTACCAGCAATGGATGAGGATTTCAGTTTCTCCACAATCTTTCCAACTGTTGTTTCTTGACTTATTTTTATCATCTCCATTCCAGTAAGAGTGAGGTAGTATTTCATTATAGTTTTGATTTGCATCTTCCTAATGGGTAATGACACTGAGCATCTTTTCATGTGCTTGTTGGCCATTTGTACTTCACGTGGACAAAAATATCTGATAGATGTTTTTAATTATATGTGTGGATGGGTTTATTGGCTATAAATAAACTTCATTTCAGGTTGGTAAGGGGTCGTACAAAAAATATTCGGGGTGTGGTAAATTAACGATTGATATAGGTGATGGAGATGTTTAGCCTTTTATTAGAGGACAAAGATCAGTCACGTGAGAGTATGAGGATGGCCTGGAGATGTTAAGAATAGAGTGAGAAGGCCAGTTATGAGGATATTGACCATTTTCGCCAGGAAATGATCAGAGGCAAACTGACAAAGCAGCAGTGCAAAGAGAAAGAGGGGGAATAGATTGAAAAAATAGTAGATAGAATGGACATGGTTGGCAATTGAACAGGTGTGAGATATGAGGACATGGAGATGGGTAAGTGAATTCCAGGATGACTGTGAGAAGAAAGATGAACTCAGTATTGGAGGTATTAAGCTTGAAATTCCTATGGGACATCCACGTGGAAATGTCAAATAGATAAATGCAGATTTCAAATCATGCCGGTTGTCTGGGACAGTCCTGGTGTACAACTGGTGCCTACAACGGTGGTCCTGGTGTAATTATTAATAGGACTGCTTTCACACTCCAAAATATCCCAATAAATTACATGGTTCTTCTAGTAGAGCTCTAAAACTCCAGAACAAGGGCTGTGCTGGTGAGTAAATGTTGGAGTCTCTGTATATAGAAATGATGGCTGAAGCCATGTGTTTGGGTAAACTTGTCAGAATGAATAGACAAGAGTATGTGTGTGGGCACATGTGTGTGTTTGTGTCCTTTTTTATCCACCCTTAAAAAATGATTTCTAACTAATGGACCACAATTATCATAACCTCCACAAGACTGAGCCCAGGACAACTAGTTGGTGCCCAGTTACCACCACTGACTGCTCTGGCAGGGATCACAATAGAGGGCTCCAGAGTGAGAGAAAAACGTAGAACAAAATTCAAACTCACATACAAAACAGCAACAACAAAAGTCCAGACTTGCTTGTCTGACAGAGAGTGGAGACATCCCAAGAGTATAGCCCCGGAATACTTTTTTTTTTAATTGCGCTTTAAGTATAAGTTTACAAACCAAGTCAGTCTCTCATACAAAAACTTACGTTCACCTTTCTGTATACTCCTAGTTGCTCTCCCTCTAATGAGACAGCACACTCTTTCCCTCCACTATCTATTTTTGTGTCCATTCAGCCAGCTTCTGACCCCCTCTGCCCTCTCATCTCCTCTTCAAACAGGAGCTGCCCACATAGTCTCATGTGTCTACTTTATCCAAGAAGCTCACTCTTCACCAGTATCATTTTCTATCCTGTAGTCCAGTCCAATCCCTGTCTGAAGAGTTGGCTTTGGGAATGGTTCCTGTCTTGGCCTAACAGAAGTTCTGGGGACCATGACCTATGGGGTCCTTCTAGTCTCAGACTATTAAGTCTGGTCTTCTTACAAGAATTTGGGGTCTGCATCCCACTGCTCTCCCGCTCCCTCAGGGGTTCTCTGTTGTGTTCCCTGTCAAGTCAGTCATGGCTTGTAGCCAGACACCATCTAGTTCTTCCGGTCTCAAGCTGATGTAGTCTCTTGTTTATGTGGCCCTTTCTGTCTCTTGGGCTCATAATTACCTTGTGTCTTTGGTGTTCATTCTTTACTCCAGGTGGGTTGAGACCAATTAACTGATGCATCTTAGATGGCCATTTGTTAGCCTTTAAGACCCCAGACACCACTCTCCAAAGTGAGATGCAGAATGTTTTCTTCATAGATTTTATAATGCCAATTGACTTAGATGTCCCCTGAAACCATGGTCTCCAAACCCCCATCCCTGCTGGGCTGGCCTTCAAATCGTTCAGTTTATTCAGGAAACAGTTTTGCTTTTGGTTTAGTCCACTTGTGCTGACCTCTCCTGTATTGTGTTTTGCCCTTGCCTTCACCTAAAATAATTCTTAACTACTATCTAATTAGTGAAAACCCCTCTCCTTCCCTCCCTTTCTACTCTCGTAACCATCAAAGAATATTTTCTTCTTTCTTTATTTTTCAAGTTCTTATAATTGTTGTCTCATATAATTTTGTCCTTTTGCAACTGAATAATTTCACTTAGCATAATGCCGTCCAGATTTCTCCATGTTATGAAATGTTCCACAGATTCATCATTGTTCTTTACCGATGCGTAGTAGTCCATTTTGTGAATATACTATGATTTATTTATCTGTTCACCCATTGATGGGCACCTTGGTTGCTTCCATCTTTTTGCTATTGTAAACAGTGCTTCAGTGAACATGGGTGTGCATATATCTGTTCATGTAAAAGCTCTTATTTCTCTAGGATATGTTCCAAGGACTGTACGGTAGTTCTATTTCTAGCTTTTTTAAGGAAGCGCCAAATTGATTTCCAAAGTGGTTGTACAATTTTACTTTCCCACCAGCAGTGTATAAGTGTTCCAGTCTCTCCACAACCTCTCTAACATTTATTATTTTGTGTTTTTTGGAGTAATGCCAACCTCGTTGGAGTGAGATGGAATCTCATTGTAGCTTTGATTTACATGTCTCTAACGGCTAACGATCGGGAGCGTTTCACTGGACACACTTTCAACTCAGTAGTGAAGTTACTGCTGAGGTTCACCCTTCAGCCAAAGATTAGACAGGTCTACAGGCCCAACAATAACATATGTGAGGAACATGGTTCATAGTTCAATCATGTATATGAGACTAAGCGGCACAACAGCCCAAAAGCAAAGACGAGAATGTAGGAAGGGAGAGAAGACTGGACGAATGGAAACAGGTAACCCAGGGTGGAGAAGGGGAAAGTGTTTACACATTGCAGGGTTGGCAACCAACGTCACAAAACAATTTGTGTATTAACTGTTTAAAGAGAAACTAATTTGCTCTGTAAGCTTTTACCTAAAGCACACACACACATACACACACAAAAACTTTTAAACCAAAACAAATATATATTTCTAAAAAGAAAATAAAAAGTAGATTCTGAATATGTCATGGAAATTAGTTTACAATGATATGTTTTTCCTGTACCAGTCCTTTCTATTGTAGAAAAAAATTTGTTTGAATGCAGAATATAACTCTTAATAACTAGATTCTTAATGTTCAAAAAGCTAGTTATTCATCAATTATAATTATACTTGAAGGCATTAAGTCAGAAATTTGCTAAGTTAAATACCTTTTTTAGCTGATGCTGCCTATCAAAATTGAGGTGGCCATAATTACATGAAATCCTGTAGATAGTAAACGTGTTGTCAGCTCCTAAAGAATTAGGATCACATTACCTCATTGGCTTATTGGAATTAAAGGGATAAATAACCCCAAACAGGTCTGTAACCTATTAAATTTATTTTAATGAGAATCAAATACACTAATCTTAGCTCAAAACTTATAAAGACATTGGTAGTTGAAATGACAAGAACTTCAAAAAGTTAATTTACAAAAATAAACCGAAAAGGAAGTAAAGCAAGACTCTAAGTGCATTTGTCCCTAGTTTTCTTTCTAAGATTAAATTAATAATAGCTTTATCTGATAGATGTTCTGTAAATATTGTTGGATAAATTCATATTTTTCAAAATAGAAATGATTTATTTTATGTTATAAATGTATAACAGGTAGTCATAAAAATTTCAGATAATGCAGAAATATATAAAGTAAAAAATAAAAACATAAATAAACAAGCCTGTAATACCACCTTTTAACATTTGGAATATGTCTCCTTTTTTTTTTTTTTTGACAGTTTTATTGAGATGCTATACAATTGATTCACATAACATACAATTCACACATGGAAAATGTACAGATGTTTTTTAGTGCATTCAGAGAGTTATGTAGCCATCATCACAATTAAGTTTAGAACATTTTCATCATCCCCAAAAGAAAAATAAAATACCAATTAGCAGTCACTGTCCATTCCTTCCTAACACCTTGCATCCCCCTGCCCCCACTGCCCCCTGCCCTAGGTAACAGCTTTCTGTCTCTAGATTTGCCTATTCTGGACAATTCATATAAATTGAATCATACAATATGATCTTTTGTGACTTGTTTCTGTCACTTAAAATAATGTTTTCTAAGTTTGTCCACATTATGGCATGTATCAGTACTTCATTCATTTCAATTGCCGAATAATATTCCATTTTATGTACAAATCACATCTTCACTTGACTTACCACCTGTCTGTCAGTTTGTCTTACCATGGTGGCTTACCTGTTGCTCTGATGCTGGAAGCTATGTCATCAGTATTTTACGTACCAGCAGGGTAACCCATGATGGACAAATTTCAGTGGAGCTTCCAGACTAAGATAACCTAAAGGCCTGGCTATCTACCTGCAAAAGTTAGCTAATTAAAACCTTATGGATCACAACAGAACATTGTCAGACTTGCTTGCTTTGTAGACATCATTAGAAGAGATCCATTACTGGAGAAGGTCACCATGTTTGGTGAAATAGAGGGTCAGTGAGGGCAAGGAAGATCCTCAGTGAGGTGGATTGGCACAATAGCTGTAACAATGGACTGAAACACGCTGGTGGTTTCGAGGATGATGCAGGGCCAGGCAATGTTTTCTTCTGTTGTACATAAGGTCACCATGAGTTGAAGTCGACTCTGTGGCAGCTATCTATTTTCTCTTTGGTTGATGGACATTTGGGTTGTTGGATGGTTTCCACTTTTGGCTATTATGAGTAATGCTGCTATGAACATTTCATGGACAAGTTTTGGGAGTGGACAATTTGTTTTTTTCTTTTGAGTATATACCTAAAGGTGGAGTTGCTGGGTCATATTGGAAACCCTGGTGGCATAGTGGTTAAGTGCTACGACTGCTAACCAAAATGATAGCAGTTCGAATCTGCCAGACACATTGGAAACTGTGTGGGGCAGTTCTACTCTGCCCTGTAGGGTCGCTGTGAGTCTGAATCAACTTGACAGCAGGGGGTTTGGTTTTGGTTTTTTTGGTAACCCTATGTTTCATCTTCTCAGGCACTGACAGACTGTTTTCCAAGGTGATGGTACCATTTTACATTCCCATCAGCAGTGTATGAGGGTTTCAATATCTCCGTATCCTTGCCACCACTTTTTATTTTGTGTCTTTTTTATTTAGAGCTTCCTACTGGGTGTCGTTATAAGTCCAAATTGAATTTAACCAAGAGGTCGGCTGTTTGAATCCACCAGGTAGTCCTTGGAAACTCTACGGGGCAGTTCTACTCTGTCCTATACGGTCACTATGAGTCAGAATCAACTCGACGGCAGTGGGTTTGCTTTTTTTTAAGCCACCTAAGAAGGGAGTGGAGCCCTGGTGGCACGGCGGTTAAAAGCTCAGCTGCTATCCAAATGGTTGGCAGTTTGAATCCACCAGCCTTTCCTTGGAAACCCTATGGGGCAGTTCTAGTCTGTCCTATAGAGTTGCTATGAGTTAGAATTGACTAGAAGGCAATAGATTAAATTTGGTTTTTGGAGGAAGAGAATGTCATGGATTGAATTATGACCCCCCAAACATGTGTGTATTAACTTGGTTAAGCCATGATTCCCAGTATTGTGTGTTTGTCCTCCATTTTGTCATTTTAAATTTATGTTAAAGACAATTAGGCTGGGATGTAACACCCTTGCTCAGGCCACACCCCTAAACCAACATAAAGGCAGTTTCTCTGTGGTGTGGCCTGCATCACCTTTTATCTCTGAAGAGATAAAAGGATAGTGAAGCAAGCAGAGAGTTGGGGACCTCGTACCAGCAAGAAAGCAGCACCGGGAGCAAAGCACGTCCTTTGGACCCGGGGTCCCCGTGCCTGAGAATCTGCTCGACTGGGGGAAGATTGAGGAAAAGGACTTTCCTCCAGAGCCAGCAGAGAGGGAAAGCCTTCCCTTGGAGCCGATGCCCTGATTTTGGACTTTTAGCCTATTTTAGTGTGAAGAAATAAATTTCTCTTTTTAAAGCCATCCACTTGGTGTACCTCTGTTATAGCAGCACTAGATGACTAAGACAGGGAGTAAGTAGAGAAGGGGAGCATCTTGGAGCATTCCAAATATTGGAATGAGAAAGACTCAAGGGAGACTGGAACAGAATATCCATGGAGAAAGGAAGAAAACTGAGTCTGTTTTTCTGGCGATCAAGTGAAAAAAGTGATTCAAGAATGAAAAAGTGGTTAAATGTGTCAAGAGCTCCTATGAATACAAGTTAGATGAGGACTGAAAATGGACCATTGGGTTTGGCATTGTAGAGATCTTTGACAAGATTGGATTCAGTGGAGAGGTGGGACAAATCTTACTGGAGCTGGATCAGAAGATAATGGAGTCGAAAAAGTGGAGACGATGGGAAAGAAAACTTTTGCAAGGAATATCATTATAAAGGTGGCAGAAAATTCCAAAGGCGCCAGAAGAAGGAAGATTAAGGAGAGTTTCTATTTAAATATGTGAGATGTTGTTGTTGTTGTTAGGTGCCACCGAGACAGTTCCAACTCACAGCGACCCTATGAACAACAGAACAAAACACTGCCCGGTCCTGCGCCATCCTTACAATCATTGTTATGCTTGAGCTCACTGTTGCAGCCACTGTGTCAATCCACCTCATTGAGGGTATTCCTCTTTCCGCTGACCCTGTACTCTGCCAAGCATGATGTCCTTCTCCAGGGACTGATCCCTCCTGACAACATGTCCAAAGTGTGTAAGACGCAGTCTCACCATCCTTGCATCTAAGGAGCATTCTGGCCGCACGTCTTCCGAGACAGATTTGTTCGTTCTTTTGGCAGTCCACGGTATATTCATTATTCTTCGCCAACAACACAATTCAAAGGCGTCAACTCTTCTTCAGTCTTCCTTATTCATTGCCCAGCTTTCACATGCATATGATGTGATTGAAAATACCATGGCTTGGTTCAGGCGTACCTTAGTCTTCAGGGTGACATCTTTGCTCTTCAACACTTTGAAGAGGTCCTTTGCAGCAGATTTACCCAAAGCAATGAGTCTTTTGATTTCTCGACTTCTTCTTCTATGGTTGTGGATTGTGGATCCAAGTAAAATGAAATCCTTGACAACTTCCATCTTTTCTCCATTTATCATGATTTTGCTCATTGGTCCAGTTGTGAGGATTTTTCGTTTTCTTTATGTTGAGGTGTAATCCATACTGAAGGCTGTGGTCACTGACTTTCATTAGTAAGTGCTTCAAATCCTCTTTCACTTTCAGCAAGCAAGGTTGTGTCATCTGCATAACGCAGGTTGTTAATGAGTCTTCCTCCAATCCCGATGCCCCGTTCTTCTTCATATAGTCCACCTTCTCAGATTATTTATTCAGCATACAGATTAAATGGGTATGGTGAAAGACTACAATCCTGACGCACACCTTTCCTGACTTGAAACCAATCAGTATCCCCTTGTTCTGTCCAAACAATAAGGGTTCCTCACGAGCAAAATTCAGTGTTCTGGAATTCCCATTTTTCCCAGTGTTATCCATAGTTTGTTATGATCCACACAGTCGAATGCCTTTGCATAGTCAATAAAACACAGGTGAACACCCTTCTGGTATTCTCTGCTTTCAGCCAGGATCCATCTGACATCAGCAATGATATTCCTGGTTCCACGTACTCTTCTGTAACCGGCCTGAATTTCTGGCAGTTCCCTGTGGATATACTGCAGCAGCCTTTTTGGAATGATCTTCAGCAAAATTTTGCTTGCATGTGATATTAATGATATTGTTCTATAATTTCCACATTCGGTTGGATCACCTTTCTTGGGAATAGGCATAAATATGGATATCTTCCAGTCAGTCGGTCAGGAAACTGTCTTTCATATTTCTTGGCCTACATGAGTGAGCACCTCCAGTGCTGCATCTGTTTGTTGAAACATCTCAATTGATATTCCATCAATTCCTGGAGCCTTGTGTTTCGCCAATGCCTTCAGAGCAGCTTGGACATCTTCCTTCAGTACCATCGGTTCCTGATCATATGCCACCTCTTGAAATGGCTGAATATCGACTAATTCTTTTTGGTATAATGACTTTGTGTAATCATTTCATTTTCTTTTGATGCTTCCTGTGTTGTTTAATATTTTCCCCATGGAATCCTTCACTATTGCATCTCGAGGTTTGAATTTTTTCTTTAGTTCTTTCAGGTTGAGAAACGCCGAGCGTGTTGTTCCCTTTTGGTTTTCCATCTCCAGCTTTTTGCACATGTCATTATAATACTTTACTTTGTCTTCTTAAGAGGCCCTTTGAAATATTCTTTTCAGTTCTTTTACTTCATCAATTCTTTCTTTTGCTTTAGCTGCTCGACGCTCAAGAGGACGTTTCAGAGACTCCTCTGACATCCATCTTGGTCTTTTCTTTCTTTCCTGTCTTTCCAGTGACCTCTTCCTTTCTTCATGGATGATGTCCTTGATGTCATTCCACAAATCATCTGGTCTTTGGTCACTAGTGTTCGGTGCATCAAATCTGTTCTTCAGATGGTCCCTAAATTCAGGTGGGATATACCCAAGGTCATATTTTGGCTCTCATGAACTTGCTCTGATTTTCTTCAGTTTCAGCTTGAACTTGCATGTGATCAATTGATGTTCTGTTCCACAGTCGGCCCCTGGCCTTGTTCTGACTGATGGTATTGAGCTTTTCCATCGTCTCTTTCCACAGATGTAGTCAATTTGGTTTCTGTGTGTTCCATCTGGCGAGGTCCATGTGTACAGTCACCGCTTATGTTGTTGAAAGAAGCTTTTTGCAATGAAGAGGTCGTTGCTCTGGCAAAATTCTATCATTTGATCTCCAGCATCTTTTCTATCACCAGGGACATATTTTCCAACTACTGATCCTTCTCTTTGTTTCAACTTTTGCATTCCAACTACCAGTAATTATCAATGCATCTTGATTGCATGTTTGATCAATTTCAAACTGTAGCAGCTGATAAAAATCTTCTATTTCTTCATCTTTGGTCCTAGTGGTTGCTGCATAAATTTGAATAACAGTCATATTAACTGGTCTTCCTTGTAGGCGTATGGATATTATCCTATCACTGACAGCGTTGTACTTCAGGATAGATCTTGAAACGTTCTTTTTGACGATGAATGCAACACCATTCCTCTTTGAGTTGTCATTCCCAACATAGTAGACTATATGATTGTCCAATTCAAAATGGCCAATACCAGTCCGTTTCAGCTCACTAATGCCTAGGATATCGATGTTAATGAGTCCATTTCATTTTTGATGATTTCCAATTTTCCTAGAATCATACTTCATACATTCCATGTTCTGATTATTAATGGATGTTTGCAGCTGTTTCTTCTCATTTTGAGTCGTGCCACATCAGCAAATGAAGGTCCTGAAAGCTTTCCACCATCCATGTCATTAAGGTCGGCTCTACTTTGAGGAGGCAGCTCTTCCCCATTCATCTTTTGAGTGCCTTCCAACCTGGGGGGCTCATCTTCCAGCACTATATCAGACAATGTTCCACTGCTATTCATAAGGTTTTCACTGGCTAATGCTTTTCAGAAGTAGACTGCCGGGTCCTTCTTCCCAGTCTAGAAGCTCAGCTGAAACCTATCCTCCATGGGTGACCCTGCTGGTATCTCAATACCGGTGGCATAGCTTCCAGCATCACAGCAACACACAAGCCCCCACAGTACAACTAACTGACAGACACGTGGGGGGATTAATCTCTAAAAAAAAAAAAAAAAAATCTCTAGTCCTTAGAAAATGGAACAGGCTCTGTTCAAAATATAGCTGAACAGCCTGTTCCACTCTTAAACATAACAAACACCCTAATACCTTACAACATATTCTCCCCTATTCAAAATGGATGATTGAGAGCTTGAGATGACATGACATGATGCTCTAAGTAATCCCTAAACATTTTTTTATTAAACCAGCTACATTGGTCTCTTACAAAGGGGTACAGAGCTATCTTAGCTCCTGTGGCCTTGGTCTCTCCTTTCTTTTTTCTTCTCTTGAGAAATGGCCTTCAGTCTACAAACCAACAAGAAGGCTGTCTGACATTTTTAATCTACAACTTTCTTACTCCCTATCTCAGCTACAGTAAAAAAGAAAAAAAAACAAACAAAACTTACTCCCCATCTCAGCTACAGTAGACTTGACAAAACAGTTCCACTAGCCGAGAGATTCTTTTGTGAGGTTTTTCAGCCTGTTACAAATATACTGATTAGAGCCCAGATGTCTGACATACATATCTTTAGTTTAAGTTTTTTTTTTTTTTTTTTTAGTTGTTTTGTGATGTATAAGACCATCTGTAGACTATGTGCTCAAAACATTAGGTAACCCTGATCTTCCCCATATAAAACCCTCCTATCAACCCTTTAGATAGACAAAATTTGAAAAAAACTTAACCTCCCCGTCTCTTGAATACCGGTATTCAATAAAGCCCTCTCTTACTGCTTACCTCCTCCTGTCTCAATATTAACTTCGCCACAGGCGACTTGAACCCGTGATTTGTGATAACAGTAGTAATCTCTACGGAAGCAGATCGCCACATCCTCCTCCCATAGAGCAGCTCCTATGCTCAAACCACCAGCCTTTTGGTGAACAGCCTAGCACTTAACCACTGGGCCCCCAGGGCTCCTGTACCACCAGGACCTTCAAAAGAAGGATAACAGCTCTATACTGTCATTCAACAATCCATTCTGAAGTATTCCATATATATGAATACCTTTGAAACTACTAAGTTCATTTTTCCTTCATTACAAGTGTTTTAGATCAGGCGTGGCAAACTTTTTTGAAAAGAGCCAGATGAAACACAAATTATGCTCTGCAGGCCATATAGATCTCTGTCGATGTTCTTCAGGGTTTTTTTGTTTGTTTGTTTTACAGCCCTTAAAAAAAAAAAAAATTCTTATCTTGTGAGCCAAAGAGGCCAGCAGAGTTGGCTCACAGGACTTACTTTGCATAGCCCTGTTTTAAAGGTTTAAATGAAACAACTTTTTACCTGGATTTTTTTTTTTTTTTTTTTAAAACAGAGACACCTTGACTGAATCTTTTTAAAGGCATTATTTCACATGTCAACAGTGCCATCTTTCGGCTCTAGGAACTATTTTTGTACGAACATAAAATCAGTTTTTTTTTTTTCAACGTAAACTTTAAAAAAAACAAGAGCATCATGTAGCATGGTTTCAAATATACCCAATCTAAAAAGGAGACGAAGTTAGGACCCTCGATCCTACTATTCTGTCTTTCACTGACTAGATGGTGAACACCTTAGACAAACTATGTATCCTCCCTGAACCTTGGTTTTCTCATCTATAAGATAGTTCAACAAGGTCATTAATTAAGGTTTTTTTTTTTTTTTTAAATTCCAGTTGATTTTTTCCAAATTTTTATGAGTATATCTATGTTTTTAACACTCTTTCACAGAATATGCACACGCTGGTGGCGTGGTGATTAACAGCTATGGCTGCTAACAAAAAAAGTCGGCAGGTGGAATCCACCAGGCGCTCGGTGGAAACCCTATGGGGCAGTTCTACGCTGTCTTACAAGGTCACTATGAGTCAGAATCCACTCGACTGCAACGGGTATGGAGTTTTTTTTTTTTTTTAATATGGAATATTGTTTGGGTGCTAACCAAAAAATCGGCAGTTTGAACCCACCAGCCACCCTGCAGGAGAAAGATGTGGTTGTCAGCTTCTGTAAAGATTACAGCCTTGGAAATCCTATGGAACAGTTCTACTCTGTCCTTTAGGGTTGCTACGAGTCAGAACCTACTCAATGCCAGTAGGTTTTTTTTTCTTTAATATGAAAATAGGCCTATTTATGACACACTTTTTTGTAGTTATCTTTTTTTATGAATATGAGTTCGTTTTGTTATATGTTGTGTTTGAATTTTCTTCAGAAAAAAAATTCTTAATTTATACATCACCCTGTCCAAATAGCGACCACCCTCAACAACACTCATTGGAAAAATTTTACTGAACTGAATAAAAGTAAACTCAAGTAACTGAAAACAATTTTTTAAAAACATTCTGTAAAGATAAGTCTGCACGCTTTGGTTAAGTTGGGGTCAAGGCCAAACTGAGCATCCAAAAGTTAATGGAGAAGAAGCACCTCCCAAACCTCTACCATCCTGTTACTGGGGTGATGGCTTAGAAGTAGTACGGGCTCAGAGTCTGGGCAGCTCTTTCTAACTTGCTCATGCTTTGACCAATACTATCTCCTATTGCACACTCGGCACCTTGGGTTTATCTGCATTACTATTTCATTTTTCATTCATATCTGTCATCAACTCTTGTTTCAAAATGCCTTTCTCTGATATATCACTTCTTATTTAGCCTTTCTGGCATCCACCTAGTCGAGATGCTCAACTTCCTAGCCCTGCATTATGAAAATAGCCATCATAGTCTATTGCTTTTCAAAGAGTGCTCTGAGAATTTGCATCAGTTGGGATGCTGGTTAAACATGCTACCTCCTAAGCTCCATCCTGTAGAATACCACTGTTCAGCAGAAAGATAACACGAGTGGCATGTATAATTTTAAATGTCCCTGAAGTCACGTTAAAGATTTAAAGGAAAACAGATTAATTTTAATAACACATTTTATTTAATCCAATTTATGTCAGAGATTCATTTCAATATACATACAAACCAAACAAACCCAGTGCCATCAAGTCGAATCCGACTAATAGTGACCCTATAGGACACAGTAGAACTGCCCCACAGAGTTTCCAAGGAGCACCTGGTGGATTCGAATTGCCGATCTTTTGGCTAACAACCTTAGCACTCAACTACTACACCACCAATATATATAATCCATTAAAAAACATAGGAATACATGATCCTTTATATTCTTTTTTCTGTATGTCTTTGAAATGTTATGGATGTATTTTACACTAGGAGCACATCCCAGTTCAGACAAGCACATTTCAAGTGCTCAAGAGCCACATGTGGCTAGTGGCTAGTCTACTGGACTGAATCAAACTGGACGAGAAGGGAATATAAGCCAGGAATTTGCATATTTAGCAAGACACCCACGGGATTCTTCTACTTAATTTTGAGAACAACCATTCTAGGCTGTCCTGTGCACAATCCTTTCTACCAACATTATTGAACTGGACTTGAAACAATGTCGCTTTCCTGGTCTCACTTGCTTGGTGGCAATCCAGTCAGCCTCTAACTCATGGCAACCCCGGGCACCACAGAGCAAAGGCCTTTCTTCCTGGTCTGTCTTGGTCTGGAAAGCGCTACTGAAACCTGTTCAGCATCACAGCAACACACAAGCCTCCGCTGACAGATGGTGGTGTCTACACGTGAGGTGCACTGACCAGGAATTGAACCTGTGTCTCCTGTATGGAAGGTGAGAATTCTGCCACCACTAAGACCCTAGAAATCTCTGGTGCCTCCAGCTCAATCAACTCAGATGAGCATTCAAAGCTCGCTAAAAGTGACATAACCTCATCCACCCAACATACTCTCCCACTAGGAAATGTATTAGGTTCTACCATGAAGCTACCATGAGGCAAATATTCAGACATTCATCTATGCAGCACATATTCGTGGAGCACCCACTAAATGCCACCATGGATCCTACACAAAAATAGGGAATATATAACACAAATCCTGATGAAGCAAGTAATATAAGATGCTATGAGAATACATAAGAGAGGACTTCATACAGTCTGAGGAGTCAAAGAAAGTTTTTCTAATAGTAACATTTACATTAAGAAGGGGTGTGAGTATAATTAGGAATCTGACCATCAAAAAGAAATTTCTAGACATGATGAAAAGCCCTTATTCTGAAAGAATAATGAAGCAGAGAGGTTAGGAAAGTAATCTGAAAGGAGGCTGTGGAGGTAGGCAGAAGGCTGAAAAAGCCTAAGTGGCAAAAATTCCGTTGTTCTTTGTTTTTTTTCTTGCATGTATATTGAAATAAAACAAGACTACAAACTTCTCAAAAGGTAGACTATCGCTTCTATGCGTTATTTTTTACTTCTATCTTCTCCTAGAGTACAAAGAAAATATTCAATAAACACTTCCTCCAGGCACGGAAACAAACAAACAAACAAAAGCCAAACCCACTGCCTTCGAGTCAATTCCAACTCATAGTGACCCTGTGGTTAATGCCTGAAAATTCTGTTAATTTCTAGAATCTCCAAGTTACACTAACAATTATTTGTATTTTCTGATAATTTAAAAATCATACTATCATGAAACACAAAGAAGTCTTTCCTGAGGTGCTGAGTTTTAACATAAAGTTAGTTCCTTCGAAACAGGCAATTTTTCTATGGGGAAAGGTGGGCACCAAGCCTTACCATCATGATGTGAGAATGCAGGCCCCAACTGAACTCCCTGGGAACCCTGGTTGCCTAGTGGTTAAGTGCTAACCACTGCTAACCAAAATGTCGGCAGTTTGAATCTACCAGGTGCTCCTTGGAAACTCTATGGGGCAGTTCTACTCAGTCCTATAGGGTGGCTAGGAGTCAGGTTTTGTAAACGGAGCTCCCAGTGGAAGGGGTGAAGGACATCCAGCTTCCTTGCCTCTTACTCACTTCCCCTGACATCACTGTTCTTCACATCAAAACTGGTGATTAAAAAACTCAAAAGAGACTAAATGATGTAAGATTTTACTGGGTGAACTCAGCCTATTATCCATTCTACTCGTAGTTTGCTCTTCAAACTGATTGAAATACGCTATTTCACTGTGTGAAAGGCTCCCAAAATTCCTGCCCTTCTCTCCCACAAGAGCACACCCTGTAGAAACAATCCCTACACTGACAGCACTGGGGCAGAAGCTGTGATTCTGAGGGGATATCACTTTAAAGGGGTTTTTATCACTTTCAAGATTAGGTCAAAAGGGAGATTATGTGAATGGATCTGATCTAAAAGCCAGCCCTGATCTGACTTGAGTCCTTAAAACTCCAGGACTTTCCTGAAGTCACAGAACTTGGAAGTGAGAAGGCCTATGGAAGGGTGGCCTCCAGCAAACAATTAGCAAGACAAGAGGGACCTCAGTTGTACAAGGGAAGGGAAATTAATTCTGCCAACAACCAGAAAATGTGGAAGAGAACTCCATATGTCAGATGAAACCTAATCAGCAGACACCTTGATTTCAGCCTTGTGAGACTCTAAGCAGAGAAAGCAGCTACGCCACGCCTTCTGAGTGAGGAAACTGAGATAATAAATGGGTGTTGTTTTAAGCCATTGAAATTATGCTCATTTGTTATGTATCGATAAAAAATCTAATACACACACTCAGGCATTTCTCACATAATTAAAGAACATAGCATGTCTGCTGGATAGTCTTTCAGACTTCATTTTACAAATAATTTCCTTCTTAATGACAAACTTAAAATGTCCGATGTCTCCTTAACACTCCTCACTGTAACATAAAGAAAACTGTTGCCATGAGGTGGATTCCAACTCATAGCGACCCTGCAGGACAAACCAGAACTATCCCATAGGATTTCTCCAAGGAGCAGCCTGTGTATTTGAGTTGCTGACCTTTTGGTTAGCAGCAGAGCTCTGAACCACTGTACCACCAGGGCTCCCACCCTAACTATTGAATTTGTGAGTCAAATTCACCTTCAGCGTTGAAGGGTCTTTTTGGTGATGTGACCTTAGTTCTGACAAACCACCAAAGGATGGGAGGGTGAACCAAGCACATTTTGCCCAGTGAGACACAGCCCCTGCCACCCCAGGCTCTGCTCCGCTGCTTTTCATGGGGCCCTGAGCTCAAGACGGATATGGACATGGAAGACAAAAGTGGATTTGGGTTCATTCTTTCAATTCCTAATCCAATTTCTTTGGGGAAAAAAACTTGATAGCAGATTTAGCGATCGAGAAATAAATGCTGTACTGTATTGGGCAAATCTGCTGCAAAAGATCTCTTTAAAGTGTTAAAAAGCTAAGATACCACTTTTTTTTTTTATTGTGCTTTCAGTGAGAGTTTACCAACCAAGTCAGTCTCTCATACAAAAACTTATACACCTTGCTATATACTCCTAGTTGTTCTCCCTCTAATTAGGCAGCACACTCCCTCCCTCCACTGTCTGTTTCCTGTCCATTCCCCCAGCTTCTCATACCCTCTGCCCCCTCATCTACCCTCCAGACAGGAACCACCCACATAGTCTCATGTGTCTACTTGATCCAAGATGCTCACTCATCACCAGTATCATTTTCTATCCCATAGTCCAGTCCAAACCCTAACTAAAGAGTTGGCTTTGGGAAAGGTTCCTATCCTGGGGTAACAGAAGGTCTGGGGATCATGACCTCTGGGGTCCTTCTCGTGCCAGTCAGACCATTCAGTCTGGTCTTTCTATAAGAATTTGGGGTCTGCATCCCCCTGCTCTGCTGCTCCCTAAGAAGTTCTCTGTTGTGTTCCCTGTCAAGGCAGTCATCAGTTGTAGCTGGGTACCATCTAGTCCTTCTGGTCTCAGGCTGATGCAGTCTCTGCTTTCTCAGGCCCTTTCTGTCCCTTGGGCTCATAATTACCTTATGTCTTTGGTTGTCTTCATTCTCCTTTATTCCAGGTGAGTTGAGACCAACTGTTGCATCTTGGATGGCTGCTTGCTAGCATTTCAGATGCCAGACACCACTCTCCAAAGTGGGATGCTGAATGTTTTCTTAACAGATTTTATTATGCCAATTGACTTAGATGTCCCCTGAAATCATAGTCCCCAAACCCCCACCCCTGCTATGCTGGCCTTCCAAGCGTTGTTTATTCAGGAAACGTTGCAAAGACCAAGGTGCAGCTGACCCAAGCCATATTATTTTCAATAGCCTAAAATGCATACGAAAACTGTACAATGACTAAGGAAGACCCAAGAATTGCTGCATTCAAGTTAAAGTGTTGGTGAAGAATATTGAATATACCACTGACTACGAAAAGTATGAACAAATCTGTCTTGGAAGAACATATCCAGAGTGCCCCTTCCAAATGAGGATGGTGAGACTTGTCTTAAGGATTTTGGACATGCTGTCAGGAGGGACCAGTCCCTGGAGAAGGATATTGGAATTAGTAAAGTACAGGGTTAGGGAAGAAGAGGAAGAACCCTAACAAGATGGATTGACACAGTGGCTTCAATAATGGCCTCAAATATAGGAACAATCGTGGGGATAGCACAAGATCTGCCAGTGTTTCCTTCTGTCATGCACAGGGTCACTATGAGTCTGAACCACCTGGAAGGCACCCTAACAACATGGGCACCAGGCTCTAGAAGGCAGTGGCTTGGCTGCTCGGCGTGCACTTGCTTCTGGATAAATTTCCACCATGCATCTGCTACTGGGCAACATGAACAAGTATGAAGATCTATGGTGCCACTTTAGGTGCAGCTGGTAGGCAGTTTACATTAGTTTGAAAATACCTTTAAACTCAAAATTGTGCTCCTTGCTCGCTCAGTCCATAGGCGTAGTAAGCGGACGTAAAAATAGGAATTGCCCATCTTCTCCACCCTGCCCCATCGAGTCGATCACGAGGAGAATCTATCAGCCACGGAGCAAAAACCCACACACATAACTGAAACCCCAGTAACAAGGCCAGGTCTCCGGACCGCGCCTGCGCATTTAGCCAGCTCTGGACAAGGCGAGGGAGGGAGGGCGGAGAGAAAGGCCAGGGCGCCGCTGCGTGGGCGGGACCAGGCGATTCATCGCGCCTGCGCGAAGGGCAAGACGGCGGGCTGCGGCGTAACGTTTGAAACGAGTGGCGGGGAAGCGCTGCGGGATCCGCGGCAGTCGGTGTTTGCCCGGTGTAAGCCGCGCCTTCGTCTGTGGTCCGAGCCATGGCGTTGCAGCTCACCCAGGAGCAGGGTGTTACCCTCCGCGAAAGCGCCGAAATCGTGGCCGAGTTCTTCTCTAAGTCCTCTTGGTGCGGGCCAAGGTTGGGGAGAACCAAGCCCAGGCCGTCCCGTAGGCCCCCGGCTCGGCCTCGGAGGCGGGGAGCCGGGATGGGCCGGAGCGGCCCTGAATCCGAGCCCTCGCGGCCCCGCGCGGTCTGCCGGCCCCGAGGAATCGGCGGAGAGGCGGATGCCGGCGCCTAGCCCCGGACGCGTTGCTAATGGTGGAGGAGAGGGCTGGGCGCTGCGGGGGCCGCTTCGCGGTGCAGCGGCTTCACCTGGAGCGGCTCTTTGGTCGGACTCCGCAGCCCCCTGAGACCTGGTACGACTGAGCGGAGACCCAGTGTGTGTTTTGACCCAGCCCCTGCCCGGCGTTGGTTCTGAGGCAGGGCACAGTTCATGAGACTTTGTTTGGATAGCATTGTCCCGGACCAGGCCAGCTGTGTACGCGACTTCTACCAGAGCCTGGCAGGATATGAGGGGAGAAAAGGAGGAAAAAGAGGAGAAGCTTGTCTGGAGCAGCTGACCAGTCGGTCCAAGCCTGTTTTGTGTTTTATAACCATGTAATCTGAATTTAGTCTTGGATTACAATGAGGCGAAATGTGGCAGTGGTGGGTTAATGCATTTTGGCGTTTAATTTGTCCTTTATTGCCACGTGAACGCATATATTGCTTTCTTTTACCCAGAAGCAAGATTTTATGGACATTTAATGCCACTTTGTACAGACATACTCTGCCTTGAGTAAGACAAGCGAACCTGTGTTTCAGCATTTACAGTTTTACACCATTAATGAAACCATAACCACATAAAAAAAAAAAATACATAGCCACATCTAAATATGGTTTATTTTCTGTAACTACAAATGATAATGACTTTAACGTTTCTTTTGCTTTCCGCGTTTGGCATTAACAGCATTTTATATCAGCATGGCATATATCCATCTGAAACCTTTACCTGAGTGCAAAAATATGGACTCACCTTGCTTGTGACTGCTGATCCTGAACTCATCAAATACCTAAATAATGTGGTGGATCAAGTAAAAGGTATTTAATAATTGAAAGCACTTTGAGTTTTGCAGCCATTTTTGTATCCACATTGCCTGTCATCTTGGTCGTTTTTCAGCTTCCTATATAGAAGTGTGAAACACACTGCCTTCTGAAATATACAGTGGTTTTCAATTGGGAGGAAGCACAGAGTGTATAAATTAAATCCTTTTCCACCACATTCTGAGGTGGCTGAGTATTATGATGTTAGGAATATGATATGGCTTGATAAATGTCTCCATCAACTCCCTTAGAATGATTTTTGCTGTAATTCAAAAGTTCATATGGACAAATGGTACAAGTCAGAACTTAACATAATTATGATAGTGTTTGAGAAAACGACTACTGTACATTGCTAACATGATGCTTTCTCTGTAGCCGCTGAGATTTTAAAGTTAGCGTTAGAGAAACATCAAGGAAAATAAAATTGTATTAAACCTGCATACTAAACTTGGGTTTCTGGGACTAAACTTAAAAAAAAAAAAAAAATCCTAAGTAAGAGGACACCCATTTTTTTAGGTTTTTCCCTATATTTTTCTTTTTAATCTGCTTGTGACTGAGTCTCTTTTACCTGAAACCTCAATTTTCTCTTTCCCTCAAGAAATTGCTTTATTACCTGTCGCACCAGTACTGTTCTCCATGTATTTTTTTCCTTCTAGAATTTCTGATAGTTTCCCTTTCGTGTTTCAACTTACGTTTCTCCCCATTTGTTCTTCCAAAATAGTAGTTTGTCTTTTAGGAGTGGCCATCCTTTTTCTTTTGAATTTTTAAATTCAAAAATTGTTTTTGTATTGTTGTTTCAGAATTTTTTCATGTTCAGTTGTAGCTTCATTTTTTAGTTTTTATTTTTTACCTTTTCTGTTTTAATATGCCGTTCTGATAATGGCCGTCTGACCTTCGTTAGCTTGATACCGCTATGAAGCTACATTATCCTCTAGATAAGGTAGTAACATTTCCCTGCCATTAATATCTACATGAGTAAAATCCCTAGATACTTGTGCAGGTCTGCTTGGAAGGATCTCAAGCAATGGTGAAAAGACAAGGAAAGGAAGATAGGAGTACAGAGTTTCTCAGCCTCAAAGAAGTTAAATGCTTTAGTAGGTCAGTGCTATCAGAATAGCAAGATTGGGCGACTGTTGGGGGTGTGGTAGTAGATATCAGTCTCAGGTGCAAGCAGGAAGCATGTCATTAGGAGTAACCTCCCTCTCCCAAAGTTGCATCCAAAGTTATGGATCAGAGCGTTAGGGCTAAATCTCCTATTGCCGTTCATAGGGCTACACCCAGGTGAATTGGCCTAGAACCTCCATAGATCTGTATGTATAGATCTGTGTCTTCATCTCAATTTGGTGGAGAAGCAAGCATTGCCTGAGCCGCTGGTTCATTGGATTATCTCTTTCGAGACCACTCAAATGAATTTCCACCTCAGATGTATCTGGACTTCCTATTTAGCTTGTTCCCTCTTTTATTTTTATTAAAATTGAGGAATTATTCTTTGAGGCAAATTGTTTATCTGTTTTGAATCCCGTTGCTTTTAGTGTCCTCAGGGATTTTACACTACTTTTGTCCTATTTTTGATTTCTGTTTTGATTGGGATTCTTCCCAATGACATCACGTCTCCAATTTTCAAAGAAGAAAAATTGCTGCCTACCCGAAATCCCCTTCAAATGACCACCCATTCTCCTTTTAAAAGCTAAACCTTTGATGGCAAGTTGTTGATATATGCCAGGAGTCCAGCTGGTGGTCTGTTTTTGTACTGCTTGCAAACAGACCAGACACCTAGGAGGCCCACATAATTTGAAATATTTACTGATGACTAAATGATTTTCTGTTTCTTGACGGAAAACTTTGCTGTCTCCTGTATATGCTATATCAGTTTTCAAGGTTACCTCAGAGCTCAATCTGAGGCCCTCCTCTCACTTTATAATCTCTCTAGATGATCTCTGACATGTTCTGATAAACTTTGTGTAGTTGACTCTTTATATCTAACCCAAATCTCTCCTAACTCCAAACCTATATACCCAATGGCTTTCCTATGTAACTACCCCAGAGATACTTCCGACTCATCATATTGAAAACTAAATTTAAGATTCTCTGCAAAAGTGCTCCACTTTCAATTCACTTTCCTAGCACTGAATGGCTCAACCATCCAACCTGCGATACAAGCCAGAAATTTGGGAGGTATTCCTGACTTGTTTCTCTTCCTTACCCCCATAGCTAATCCAGTAAGTTTTGAAAAATTTCACCATGAAATCCCTTGAATCTGTCTACTTCTCCATTTCTACCAATATATCCTCCTACATGCTTTAATGATCTCATCTTGCTTAAACTACTAAATGAACTAATTAGTGTCTAACAACCAAAAATCCAAACCCGTTGCCGTTGCATCGATTCCAACTCATACTGACCCTATAGGACAGACTAGAACTGCCCCATAGGTTTCCAAGGAACAGCTGCTGAATTTGAACTGCCAACCCTTTGTTAAACAACCTTTTGGTAAGGGAGTAAGGGATCTACAGTAATGTCTAGATCCTCTGTAACCCATTTTCAAAGTGATACTTTTGAAATGTAAATCTGATTATATCACGTCCTATTTCAAACACAGTGATGACTTCCCTGGTTCTTGAGATACAATTTCATTTGGCCCACCTGGCCTTGTATGGTCTGGCTCCTGTTTATCTTTCCTGCAGTTGTACTGGATTTCTTTCAGTCCTATAGTCACCTGCTGTCACCCTCAAGTACTTAAGGCCTTTACCTTCTTCCCTTTCCTTTTGCATATTTAATACTGTTTCACCCTCAGAGCTAAGCTGAAGCCTTCCCTGTCCTCCCTGATTGGGGCAGTTTTTCCTGTTTAAATGCTCTTCATTGTACCATTTATCCTTCACAGCAGTCACTGCAGTCGTAATTTCACATTTCTTGGTGTGGTGATTAAATCAATTCCCATCTCCTACGCTCCTACCTTGGTTGTGGCTGAAAATCTCTCTTGCTCACTGTATCCTCAGCAGCGAGTACTGTACTTTGTAGAAATCCTGAGAATTTGAAAAGAGGAGCTGGATTATTGATGTGATAAGTTTTCTGAGCAGGAGGGAGGGGGTACAAAATACCAGTGGTAGGAATTGGCCGAGGTGAGGACGAGAGACCTGAGAAGGTAAGAGTTGCTTTGCAATGCAGTGGACCAAAAAAGATGCCCTGTTATGTGTTACAGAATGGTTATACAAATGTTCTGCTCAGAAACTGGTGGTAGTCATCTCAAATATTGAAAGCAGTGAGGTCCTTGAAAGCTGGCAGTTTGATATTGAGTGTGAGAAGACTGCAAAAGATGACAGGTAAGTAAGAAATGATTTTTGCTCTGATAAGCCTTTTCCAAAAACTTGTTTTCATTATGAAATGAGTTCTAAATGTATTGAACTAGTTTCACGTAAAGTAAATTGCATAAAGTGTTTCTGTCAGTTTAATTTAATCTTCAATCTCCTGTGGAAAAGAATTGTGCTCAGTTGAGCGCATCATGGATTTGTGTAGATGGTATTCTCTAAGCTAATGCCCTTAGTTTATAGCATCGAGTTCTAAATTTTAATGTTTATGGTACTGTATTCAGAACTCTACAAGACACACTAGATGGGATTTCAGGAATGTACTTATATCTAAGGGGTTTTCTTAGACTCTTCCCCAACTAAAGATGTGACTCTGCTTTATTTCCTTCAATGTCATGAACTTGGTAAGACATGTTCATGACCTAAACGTCATAAGTGACTGAGGGCTCCAGCCTCCTGGATGGAAATGCCGATCATTCTCTGGTGATCTTTAGCATTGTCCGGGACGTGCTTATCTGCCAACTCTTAACCATAGTTATGTCTCATAATGAAATGTACTTTGCTCCTGAAGCCTTCAGTTTGTTCAGGAAATTTTTAGATGATAAAAATAATTTGACATACAACTTTAACGTTTTATTTGAGGCACTTGGGAGTTAGACTTTAGGCATTTCTAAAATCCCAAATGATATTGCTGATTAAATATTTTTGATCCTTCCTGTTATTTTAAGAGATGCTGAACTTTTCCTAACTTAAAGAGGTTGGCAAATTTTCTAGTCATGTGATAATAAATGATATGATGCTGATCTTAATAGATGACTGAAAGGATAAATGAAATAAATAAGGATATTAAAATTATGTCTTCTAGGCTGTAGGTCCTAAGATACTTTTATTCATTTTTTTTTAAACTCTTCTTATTGCATTACACATTTGATTTCAGAAGCACTTAAGCAGGTAAATACTCTTGGTTACTGAGAAAGTTTTAAATAACTTGTTGAAACCTGAAATACATGAATAGATTTGGTTTCTTCCTAGTGCAGCCAGAGCAAAGTCTCAGAAAACTATCCAAGATGAGATCCGTTCAGTGATCAACAGATCACGGCTACAGTAACATTTCTGCCGCTGTTGGAAGTTTCCTGTGAGTATTTACACAGCTTCTCATTCATTTAAAGTTGTAATGGGGAAAAGGCTAAACTACTGTTCAAGAATCACCCTTTATTCAGTTTTTTGTTAATTGTCAGTATCATGTGATATAAACGGGGGACAAAGCATTGTAAAGCAAAAAGTAAAGATTGGGGTATTGCAGGAAAAAAAAATGAAAACTTTTACAATACCCATTCTGGTGTAATTCCCTTTGCTATTTTCTATGTGTTAAGATTTTAGCAGTAAAATTGTGTTTTGCTCTTCAAATTTAGTTATTGTTTCATTTTTCAGGTATTTACTGAATGCCTATTATATGCCAGGCAGTGGTCTGGGTACTGAAACATAAGAGTGAACAAACCAAGATGTTAGCTCTCCTATGGATTACATTGATTACATTCCTTTTTTTCCCATGTGATGATATACTTATAATATTTTTGATGATTTTCTGTTTAAAAAAAAAAAAAGTCCTATAGTTTTCGTAAGATATGATAGGAGATTGCAGTATTTTCTGTATTAAAATTTATTTTCATTGAGGAAAAGATACTATCTAATGATTAGAGGCCAAGCTATCCTGTCTGAATGCTATGGGTGGTTCAAAAGGTGAGAGAGACAGGGAAGGTTGTTTTACATTTGAAAACATGGTGTACTTTAATGTATTTTTATCCCCAATTTAGGTTCATTTGATGTACTGATTTACACAGATAAAGATTTGGTTGTACATGAGAAATGGGAAGAATCAGGACCACAGTTCATTATCAGTTCTGAGGAAGTCTGTCTTCGTTCATTCACTACTACAATCCACAAAGTGAATAGCATGATGGCCTACAAAACTCCTGTCAATGACTGAGGGATGAGCTGAGAAAAGTAGTGTACTTGCAATTTTCAAATGTGTTTTCCTGAAAGGAAGTCAACTACAAGTTGGTATGTTTTATTTTGCTGGTGAATTTTTAGGTGGGGAAACAACATTATACCCTACTGAAGTGTGCATCATCCATTTTTTGTACCTGTTTAATGTTCCAAGGAGTTGACATCATGAATTTGAGGAGATGATAGCTTTATCCCCCATTAATGTATTTGGCTAAATAAAAATAGATGAGCACAAAAGCATATTGCACGTTGTCCAAAAGGGAATCAGTGTTCTAATGTCAGTTCTTTTGAAGGTGGCAACAGTAGTTGGAAAAACTTTAACTATAAAGCTAAATAAGTTCCTAAATCAGACATTTTGGTCAAGTAGCTTGAGTCAGAATATAGGTAGGGTGATATTTAATTGTAAATTACAGCAAAAGAAACCTGAATATTCAGAATCTTTGTTTAGATCCTGAAAATAACTAATATAATCCATAAGTCAAGAAATATTCAGGTCTGTCCAGCATTTTTTTCAGATCTAGAGTTCCCATGCTGAAAACATTTCCAATTATTTGACTTTCTATAACTTTACCTGTGAAGCTTTGAATGTTTCTACTGTTTAATTTCCTGTGATAGAGAACTCTTTGAAAATGTCCTTTTATGTTTGATAAAATCAAGCTTTTAATGACAATGGTGAAATAAAGTTAAATTTGTGTGTTTTAAATTTCTCTTAAAATGTTTTGATACTGGTGTTAAATGGTAGCTAGAATGGGTTTAGTATTGGAAATGATTTTTTTGTGTCACCTAGGCTATAGGTCCAAAGCATACAAAGACGAGGAAATCTTGAGGTACCTTGAATCTATTGTGTTTGGTTATACCACTTTAATCTCATAATAATCAACTTAAAATAAACATTGATTGTATAACAAGAGATATGCCTTTTGGAATTAGTTCAGTTTAGCAAATGTTGGATTGTAGTACCTTTAGGAGTTCCTGGGTGGTGCAAAAAATTAAGCACTGGACTAGTAACGAAAAGTTTGGTGGTTCAAACTCACCTACAGGCAACTGATAACTAAGGCCTGGCAATCTGCTTTCAAAATTTCAGAGCCTTGAAAAATATGGAACGGTTCTACTGTGTGCACGATGGGTTGCCATGAGGTAAAATCAACTCGAGGGCAACTAACAATAACAACAAAGTGCCTTTCTACACTCTTAGCCTTACCTTCTTGACTTATGTGACAGATTTCTCACTATATCCTTAATACGGCCTTTTTTTTACTCTCAGCTTCGTTATCTTTATATACTTATACAGCTCGCTTATCCCTGTGCCTGCATTAATACTATCATCAGGTGTGTTCTATCTAGTTCTCACCTATTTTTCCAAGGTCAATTTATTGCAAACTTCAAAGAAATCTTTTATCATCTATTCTTAATCTCATCTCTTTTGTAGTAAGTAAATTTATTAGGTAGCTACAATGTCCATTGGACACTGTTCTCATTTAACTTTCACTTCTAAGTGAATACACATAGCCTGTATTCATTTATTCAAAAATTACATGTTGAGCATCTATTAATGTGCAAAAATACTATGTTGAAAGTATCAGGATGAATGAAACAATGTTCTGGCCTTTCTGAAGCTTAAAACCTTAGTAGGCAAAGGAAAATATATTGCAGAGGATCATAAAGTAGCCACACATGTCATTTATTATGTATTTCTTTGTCTTCATTACTTCACTTGATGAATCATATCTTTTTGACCCAATTGCATACTTTTTAAAAACGAAGTGCATTGTTTTATATTCCTTCATCTCAGTGCTTGGCAAATAGATGCTACTCTTTGATGGTGGTTGTAGTGAATGCTGTTAAGGAAGCCCATACCCTAAGGAGCTGTTGAAGCTACCTAAATGAGGCCCAGGTGGCTAGAAAGGGTTATCCACAAGTCTTTTCTTGAATAAGAAAAGTAATAGTGCAGAAATGGAAGTGATTTTGAATTAGGTATAATGAAAAGTCTCTAGGTATCCAAACAACATACAGTGTAACACAAAGTGGACACTCTTAAAATTAAAGCATTTCTTTGAATTCTTGGATAGTTCATAACCTCTAACATTTGAAATATAGGTTGAGAAGGAAAGCAGAAATAGAACCTTGGAATAGATAAGGAGAAATGAAAATTCTGGTTGTATTTTTAGGAAATATGTTTGAAAATCTTTAAAGAAAGCAAGGACTGTTTAGCCTTCAAGAAGCATTGAATGCCTATGTAGTAAACAATGGAAATGGTAAATAAGATGTGGTTCTTCCCCAAAAGAGCTCACATATTACCGATTACACTAAAATTTCAGGCATTCATGTCTTTATTTGGCAAATTAAATGATTTTGTTTTAATTTGTGATTTAGTATAGCATTGACTTCTTTTTCCTTTAAGAGACATCTCCAGAAATTAATGCTGTGAATTTTAATGTTTCTCATTCAAAATAGTTTTAATGATAGGAGCTTCTGTCCTGTGGTCTATAGCTGCAACTCTGTCGTACCAATTCTGCATCAGGTAAGCTCTTGTTTTGAAAATAAAAGCTAGTTTAGGGAAGGTTTAATGGAAGAGTGTTAACTGCATAAGGAATCAAAGGCTGAAAACCTGAGAAGTAGGGCAGCTTTAGAGTCCTCAGTGACAGCAACTGTGGATTCTCTATCTCTATGTAATAAATAGACCTTTCCCCAAATGCCCTTGCTTGATGGATTCAAGAACAATGTCAATGGAAAGCTTTGTTTGTCTTTCAGTTTGAGAATTAAGAATGTAAAACTGAAATCACATTTTCAAAGGTTCAACATATACTTCAGTCACTTCATCTCAGCTAATAACTGTTGACAGATTTAAATTTTCCAATTTTACATTTGCATGACACTGTTTACTGTTGTAGGGTTCTAAAGACCAGGCTATGTATCAGTTAAGAAATAAACATGTTGGAATTGAATAGGAGTCAAGCTAC
The DNA here is from genome assembly GCF_024166365.1 of Elephas maximus indicus. Classification (NCBI taxonomy): domain Eukaryota; kingdom Metazoa; phylum Chordata; class Mammalia; order Proboscidea; family Elephantidae; genus Elephas; species Elephas maximus. The sequence continues at coordinate 28,771,983 of NC_064823.1, read as the reverse complement.
GAGCTTTATTGTTAAAGCGAGATTAGAAAACAGCTTCGGTCTATGACTCCAGCTGGACTTGTTCCAACCTGTTTCTACCCCTTTAGGCGTACCTTAGGGGAAGACATTTAAAGCAAACAGCTTGTAAGGTTTGTGACAGGTTTCTACACCATTTTAAACAGAAACATGAAGATTCCAAGAGTCCGGTGGGCCTCTAGACCTGGCCTAGACTCTGGTTCAGTTTTGCTTACCATAGGTAGAGGAATGAAAACATGTTCCGGTTGAGCCCATCAAAGTCTGAAATAGAGCCCAGAAGGGACTGAGCTGCACCTGGCCTCCAGGATCCTTCTCCTAGTGTCTTCAGTCTGAGAAGACAAGCCTTCGTGGGAATGTCCAAGCAAAGGTATAACAATCTGACGTATTAGGTGGCTTTTGCTGCATAGTAAAGAGCCATGCGGTATCAATAACCTCTTGTTCTCACAAGTCTACAGGTTAGCTGAAGTTGTTGTGTTCCACATACCTCATTCTACCATCAGAGGGGCAGTGACTAGGTAAGACTGTTAAGGCTTGACTTCAGAACCTTCACACTGATATTTTTCCCACATTCCGCTAATGAAAGCAAGACTCATGGCCATGCCAAATATCAGTCGGCAGGGGATGATACATGGAGATGAGGGAGGGGAAACATGAAAGCAATCTGATAAATCAGGGGTTGACAGACTTTTTCTATAAAGATAGTAAATAGTTCAGGCTTTGTAGGCGTCTGGTTTCTGTTGCACCTAGTCAAGTTTGCCATTGTATCTCAAAAGCACATGTAGACAATACATAAAGAAATGATCCTGGCTGTATTCCAATCAAAAAAACCAAGTGATGGGCAGGATTTGGCCCAACGGTTGTCATTTGCCTGTAGTAGATCATAGTTTCTTCTTTGGTCACAAATATTAAAACCCCTCCCTACTTCTGAGGATTCCATTTTGTGACATTTATTTAAGGCTCACATGTAAAACAATATCATTTGTTATCTCCATCCTTAGCATCTGAAATCATATGGGAAGTCTCCCTATTTTATCTTAATTCCATATTCTCTGAAGCACAAATGAAGGACAAAATTCTTCAAGGTATTTGTTGCCCAGGACACCCCATAGTAAATTTTGATTAGAAAACTTGGGAAGTGACTTCTATGCCATGTTGTTGTTGCTGTTAGGTGCCAACAAGTCGGTTCCAACTCATAGCGACCCTATGAATGACAGAATGAAACACTGCCCAGTCCTGAGCCATCTTTACAATCGTTGTTATGCTTGAGCTTATTGTTGCAGCCACTGTGTCAATCCACCTCCTTAAGGGTCTTCCTCTTTTCCGCTGACCCTGTACTCTGCCATGCATGGTGTCCTTCTCCAGGGTCTATCCCTCCTGACAACATGTCCACAGTATGTAAGAATGCAAAGAATGGGAATTCTGTGCCATACAATTGTGTAAAAAGAGACTCAGCACAGCGTAACTGCTCTATATCTACATATCTCTATATCTTCTTTTCACTAAAGTCGAACGCTTGACAAATGTTTATTCTTTTTATTATTAGAGTGTACCTAAGTTTCTTATGGAAACCCTGGTGGCATAGTGGTTAAGAGCTACGGCTGCTAACCAGAAGTCTGAATCCACCAGGTGCTCCTTGGAAACTCTGTGGGGCAGTTGTACCCTGCCCTCTAGAGTCGCTATGAGTCAGAACCCAGATGGCAATGGGTTTGGTTTATTTTTTAAAGTTTCTTATGTTTATTAACCTCCCATATATTTTTAGAATATAGACCACCCATAAAATATTGGCACAATAAGATATCCTCATAGACATTTTTTTCTTCACCTTTATGTTTTCATTTGGAAACCCTGGTGTCGTAGTGGTTAAAAGTTCAGCTGTTCACCAAAAGGTCGGCAGTTCAAATCTACCAAGTAAGTTCTCTTTGGAAATCCTCTGGGGTAGTTCTACTCTGTCTTGTAGGGCCTCTGTGAGTCGAAATTGGCTCGATAGCAATGGGTTTGGTTATTTTTTTAGTTTTCATTTGGTTGCTTAGTATCTAAAATTTATTGTAATTACTAAGCATGAAAAATCTGAATATCTGTAGTAATGCTACATTGTAACTTTTATATTTTCCACCAGATGCCACTAATGCTGTGATGTTCATATTAAGATGAATTTTTTTTTTTTTTACTTTTTTGGCTATAATATTGAACTCTATAAATTAGAGATAATTTGAAAATTATAAAAATATGAAGACATTGGAAAAAACACATTTAGCATCTATTATTTGCTAGGCACTTTATGTGAATTATTTAATTCTCACAAGAACAATTTGAGTTACTTTTTAAAAGTACTGATTCACCTTCTAGGAAATGGAGGCTCAGAGAATTCAAGGTACTTACCAAGGCCTTTCTTTAAATAAATGGTGGTGCTGGGATTCAAAATCAGGTAAGCCTGTCTTCCAGACCCACTCACATTCTACTCTATTACCAACTTCCTCCTCTCCCCCCAAGCGTGGGCAACTATGGAAGCATGGAGACTAGTTAGGAAGCTATTGAAGCCGTCAAGGAGGGAGACAGTGAATGTTTGGATGAGGGTAGTAATGGTGGAGGTGGTTAGGAGAGGTTGCTGATAGCCCTTACTGATGGATGGGATGTGGCTATGAGAAAGAGGAATCAAAGATGCCACCTAAATTTTTGGCGTGGCAATCAGGTGAATGGTGTGTGGTATCATCAACAGAGAACACTTGGTCTGGGCATACTGGAGGGAAGAAAAAAGTATTCTGTTTTGAATAAAATTTTTGATTGAAGTTGAAAGGAGATGTATGTCAAGTGGACAGTTGAATATTTAATGAGTTTGGGGTTCAAAAACTGAGGAGCTAGAGATTTGTGAATCATCAGAGCCTAAACTCACCTGCAGAAAAAGACAGCAAAGACACAAATGCTGAAGACTGAGTACTACAACACACCAATGTTTAGACAGAGCAGACTCTTACTTTTTCGTATAGCTGGGAGTTGTTTGGACAATCTTGGCTATCCTATATTTTGTAATGTTAATATGGTTTTTTAGTCTGTGCATTTCACTGTAGGAGGTCCTACATTTTTAGAGAACATTGACTATTAGAACATGTGCAGAAAAGGTAGCAGGGCTGATGAGGAGTTTGGAAGAACTGCCACATGCAAAACATTAACTGGTAATACCTGTAAAATTGAAGACTTAAGGTGTAAGCGTGGATAGTGTGATTATTGTTGTTAGCTGCCATTGGCTTCCGACTCATGGTGACCCTATACACGATGGAATGAAATGCCACCTGGTCTGTGCCATTTCCTCACGATCAAATGTAAATCTGATCATTGTAATCCATGGGGTTCTCCTTGGCTGATTTTTGGAAGTAGATCACAGACCTTTCTTCCTACTTGGTCTTACTCTGGAAGCTCCAATGAAAACTGTTCAGTATCATAGTAACTTGCAGTCTTCAACTGGCAGATGGGTGGTGACTGTAGTTACTGTCAAGTGTAGTGATGATCATGTTGGGCAAGGATAGGATTCATTTTCTTTGGCATTCTAGGACAGAAGCAGAACTGATTGGAAACTATACTAGATTTATTTGCTCAGTTATAAAGTAGAATTTTATAGCAATGAGTGTTGGGAAACAGTGGTAATTGCCAATATTTAATTCTGAGCTCTCTTTCTCTTCCTGAAAATGTTCATACATATCATAAGGAGGTTGTACACTTTCCTTTTTTGATGGAAGCTTGAATTAAATGACTTGTGAGTTTCCTCCCACCTCAAGGATACTGTGAATCCATAAAGGACAGTCATAATAAAGAGGGTAGATTTACAACTGGTAGACCTTTCTACTGGAATAAAAGATAAGTAGGTGAATCATCCGTGAGTTCAGTCAGTTGGGAATAGGACAGGTAGTACAAACTGAGTGATAGGACTCCTTGCTCCTCTGACAAATCTAATTTCCAATAAAGTGAAATTTCCTAATACATTTATGTGAGAATATTCAATCAACAGTTATCAATTTTCTCTTTCGGATACAGGTTGACATTGCTGTTATTGGAATATAAATAGACTCAAACACACTGTTGCTCTCATACTTGAAGTGGTTTGTCATACATTCCACATTGCCAAATACTTTTTATTTCACTTAAAAATTTTGTTGATTTCTAGGTTTATTCAGAGTTGTTCTGTTTTAAAAAAGTATCATTTATTTTAAAGAAAGTGCTATTTTTAAGAGAAAATTTAGTCCAAATAAGTGTATTTAAATCCCAATAAATTTTTACTTATCTCATGAGATGGGTCTGTATCTTCTTTCTTGTTTTTTTTTCTGCTGGTAGTCATTCTAATTAAAAGTGCTTTATTATAAACATTTTTTTGTTGTTGTCAGCATCTAATCTTTATTGTTACTCATTTATGTATATCATACATCGGCCTCCAGAGTAACAGAGAACTTTTATTTGTGATAGGACTCTCTGGCCTTGTATTATTTAGGCTATGTTTATGTTTAAGTGATGTCTGCTTTTCTATTAACTGAAATTTTTTACGAACATATGTTCAAATATTTATATATTCCTTTTATTAAATGTATAATAAATACTGTAGAATTTGAAATAATAGTGTATAAATGAAAACTAATCACTTGTATAATAAATACTGTAAAATTTTAAATAATAGTGTATAAATGAAAAAGTAATCACTTGTATAATAAATACTGTAAAATTTTAAATAATAGTGTATAAATGAAAAAGTAATCACTTTTAATGGCTTAGCATAGTCTTTGAAACAGTTTTCTATAGAAATATGTATATATACTAAGCATATAATGTAGGTGTGTGTGTGTATGTGTATATATATATATATATATATATACACATACACACACACCAATCTATCTTGGAAGAAGTACAACCAGAACGCTCCTTAGAAGGAAGGATGATGAGACTGCATCTTACGTATTTTGGACATGTTGTCAGGAGGGATCAGACTTGGAGAAGGACATCCTGCGTGGTAAAGTAGAGGGTCAGTGAAAAGGAGGAAGACTCTCAACAAGATGGACTGAGACAGTGGCTGCAACAATGGGATCATGTATAACAATGATTGTGAGGATGGTGCAGGACCGGCAGTGTTTCGTTCTGTGGTACACACAGTTGCTATGAGTCAGAACCGACTCCACAGCACCTAATAACAAGAACAACATATATATGTAGATGTTGTTGTTGCCAGGTGCCATCCAGAACAAAACACTGCCTGATCCTGCACCATCCTCCCATGTTTGCTAGGTTTGAGCCCACTGTTATAGCTACTGTGTCAGCCCATCTCGTTGAGAGTCTTCCTCTCTTTCACTAACCCACTACTTTACCAAGCACAATGTCCTTCTCCAGAGACTAGTCCCTCCTGATAACATGTCCAAAGTATATAAGACAAAGTCTGGCCATACTTCTTCCAAGACAGGTTTGTTCATTCTCTGGCAGTCCATGGTATATTCAATATTCTTCACCAACACCATAATTCAAAGGCATCAATTCTTCTCTGGTCTTCCCTATTCACTGTCCAGCTTTCTCATGTATATGAGACAACTGAAGAGACCATAAAAAAGACATGGTGTGGAACAATTAGTTACTTTTGTGTATGGCCTTTCTAGCCATGGTCTTGTGACTCCCAGCCAGGTGATTGTGTGATAGGGTAATTGTGCCCTACCAAGTGGGCTCATCAGTTTTGCCTTAAAAGACCCAATTTCAGAACAGTGAAGAGGAGCCTACTACTAAGGAAGGAGATACCCAGCAGCAGAGACCCTGGCAGCAGGAGACAGCATAGTGAGCTTTGTGGCCCAGGAAGTGAGCAAGTTGAGTGCCTTTGGGCAGAGACTGAGGGCCCAGGAAAGGTGTGCCTGTGAGTACAGCTAGGAAGAGGCTATCCTGATGCAAGAACTGTATCTTGACTGTTCTGAGCCTGAATTGTAACTGTTACTTCCCTAATAAAGCCAATAATTGTGAAAATTGACTGTGAGTTCTTTGCGGCCCTTGCAGTGACTTATCAAACCCAGTACAGAGTGCTGTGGAAAGAATGGTTGGTGTCAAAACTGGTAAAGATGGCAGAGAAAGGAGGCATTTCTGACCCCCACCTCATAGGAATCAGCCTTGCACTGTTGATGTTGGTAGCCCTTCCCACTTGTGGAGTCTGAGGAGGTCAGACGCTCCCCCAAGCTGCTTCTGCACATGGCTTGGGTCAGGTGCACCTTAGTCTTCAAAATGACATCTTTGTTTTTTAACACTATAAAGAGGTCTTTTGTAGCAAATTTCCCCAATGCAATATGTCATTTGATTTCTTGACTGCTGCTTCCATGGGCGTTGATTGTGGATCCAAGTGAAATGAAATCCTTGACAACTTCAATCTTTTGCCCCTTTATCATGATGCTGCTTATCGGTCTAGTTGCGAGGATTTGTATTTTCTTTATGTTAAGGTGTAACCCATACTGAAGGCTGTAGTCTTTGATCTTCGTAAGTACGTGCTTCAGGTTCTCTTTGCTTTCTGCAGGCAAGTTTGCATCATCCGCATATCGAAGTTTGTTGATGAGTTTTCCTCCAATCCTGAGGCCATGTTCTTCATATAGTCCAGCTTCTCGAATTATTTTCTCAGCATAGAGCTTGAATAGGTGTGGTGAAAGATACAACCCTGAGGCAGAACTTTCCTGATTTTAAACCATGCGGTATCCCCTTGCTCTGTTCAAACGACTGCCTCTTGGTCTATGTCCAGGTTCCTCATGAGCACAACTAATTATTCTGGGATTTCCATTCTTTGCAATGTTATCCATAATTAGTTAGGACCCACAGGGTCGAATACTTTTGAATAGTCAATAATACACAAGTAAACATCCTTCTGGCATTCACTGCTTTCAGCCAAGATCCATCTGACATCAGCAATGACATCCCCCTTTCCACACCCTCTTCTGAATCCGGCTTGAATTTCTGGCAGTTCCTTTTTGATGTAATGCTGCAGCCATTTTTTAATTTTCATTGGCAAAATTTTACTTGCATGTTTTTCATGATATTGTTTGATAATTGTCACATTCTGTTGGATCATCTTTCTTTGGAATGGGCACAAATACACATAAATATGTTTTATTGGATCTTGTTAAATATATTCTCCCTGTGCTTCGTTTTTCATTTAATACTATACAGTGAAGTATTTAGTACTTTTAACCTTTTTATTATATAACTATTTTTGTAATAAACATTTCCAATTTTTATGATAAAAAGTATTCAAATATTACAGTGGAGTTTAATGTGAAAATTAAAATTTCACCTTCTACCTTTCTCTCTTCACTGAATTAACGTGATAGTCCGATCCACAACTTGATCATGGAGATGACACAGGACCGAGCAGCCTTTCTTTCCATCGTGCATGGGGTTGCCATGATTTGGGGGTTGATTCCACAGCAGCAAACTATAACAACAGTTTCTTATGCATGCTTCTACATGGAAGTGATTATGTATTATATATTTACACATACATATAAATAGGTTCATACAAAAGATGTAATTTCCCAACTTGGTATTTTCAATTAATATATTTTTTCGGTATAAATTTGCATGTATCAGTCTTTCTAAGACTGTTCTGTAGTATTCCATTAATTTATTTAATGAATCCCCTCTTGATGGCACTTAAGTCACCTTAACTTTCTCGCTTTTCCAAAATAATGCTGAAGAGCGTGTCTTTGCGCATGTGTCACGCTTTAGTCAGAAGCGGAATTGTGGGGTCAATGGGTAAGTAACTGGTCCACAGCCAAGGAAAATCCTCTTCTGACTCCCTGACAAGCCTATCAAAAAGAGTGTTTCCCCAGCTTTTCCCAATGGCTCTTAATTTTTATGTCCTTTAGAAGCTGAGTTTCTAGAACAAATTGGTGTTCCTCTAGTGTGCTTTACAAATTTTGAACTTATTTTATTGGATTACTTCATGTTTACACTCTCCAAACCCTAGTGGTATAGTGGTTGAGTGCTACGGCTGCTAACCAAGAGGTCGGCAGTTCGAATCTGCCAGGCACTCCTTGGCAACTCTATAGGACATTTCTGCTCTGTCCTATAGGGTCCCTATGAGTCAGAATCAACTCAACAGCAGTGGGTTTGGTTTCTGGGTTTTTAGGTATTCCATCCTCGGATGTCTTTGACAAACGGATGTAAGGAACCAAAAGCAGAGGACTTAATCCTACACCCTACCTGTGCTCTCTAAAGAGTAAATCAGGCATGAATTTGTGAACAGGTATGAAATGTAATTTTCTAACTAATAAGATTTGTTCATTAAGTAACCTCAGTTACTTAAAACTCTGAGGAATTAATTTTTGGCTTAATTTGACAATTTATTTTTCATTAAATATATGAAATTCTGTTTCGCATTATTACGTTCAGTTTGACCATGATAAAAGTTTGTGTTGGAATAACTATAGAATGAAACTCGTCTACTAAATTTCAAATGTTATTAGTTATACTTACTAAGAACAGATCTTTAGAGATCTTTCCATTCTTTCAAAGTCGGAAGTATTCACTAATGCTTATTTTTAAAAAAGAAAAAAAATCTAGTTAGGCAAGCGACTTAATCTCTATTAGAGTTGACAGTCCTCTTCCAATCTGGCAAAAACATTGTAGCCCTAGCAACAAGGCTGTTAGAAAAGGCCTAGAGAGAAAAATGGCAGAATTGGCCCTCTGGTTACACAGGTCATTTTATGTTACCATTTCACTTATTTTTGTACTCTTACCATCTGACCTATTTTGATGCTAGAGAAATGTAATACAGTTTCATTTATTTGTTCAAAGTCCATTTTCATCTGCATTTATCTGTACCATTGTGCTCCGCAAGCATATTTACACAAAAGAACTTCTGTCAGAGAAAGATCTTTATTGTCTTTGCATGTTATCTATGCCAGAATAGGTCTTCAGGCGGAAGCTGGACCACCCAGACTCCATTTCCATACAAGGGAAAGATCTCAAACGTGTTTCAAAACGATCTAGATATGGACATAGCCAGTGGATGGCTAGACACGGATGTGAGTTTCCTTCTGAAATGGCAGTTTTGCTAAATGCAGATGTTAGTGGTTTTGAGGATTGAGGCTGCAATGTCCAAACTATTTCATGTCTAACATACAGTTATTAGATCACTGTGTTCACAGTCATAATAGCCAGTGCAGCACTGTAAAGAACTGTCTGTCCAGTCCACAGCTGCAAGGATGAAAACAGGAAATTCTTGTACATTGATCATCCACTGTGTGCCAGGCACTAATTAGGTGCTTTTCACCTGTTCAGCTCTGTGCCTCTAAATGAATGGAAGTTGGAGTTAGAGGGAGGGTTGGGGTGCTTGGGTCATAGTCTTGGCTGTGGTCTTGGAAATATGGGGTTAACCATGAGGCAAGGGAAATAATGAAGTCTCATTCCTAAATGAGGAGTCCTCAAATGAAAGAAACTGCCACCTTAAAGCCTCAATTCAGACCCATGGAGGAAGAATAGTACAGAGAGAGGAAAAGAACTGGATCCACAATGAAGATTTATAACTGCTGATGCCTGGTGAATTCCAGTAGAGAGCCATAAAGCAAAACCATGAGAAAATGCTCTTAAGGGTGAGAGAACCCTTTTAATTCAACTTGTGAACAGGGAGGGAGCCACACATCAAATTTGTTCATTACATGTGTTTTCAATCCTCACGACAACCGTGTAAGTGTTATTATCCCCATTTTACAGATGGAAAAACTGATATTCAGGAAGGTTAAATTATTTTTCTGCTTCAATCATCCAAAATCCACCCCCAGGCTGACTTCAAAGCCAATATTCTTTCCACTGTTATCTGATTGCTTTTCAGTTACTACGAGACGGAAGGGTCCCCCTGCAACTCCATTATGGAAGTTACCACAGCAAAATTACAATCCCAGAATTAAGTGAATGGCATAATCTATTTTAACACTACAAAGGTAGGTGGTTTGAACCCATCCAGAAGTGCCTTGGAAGACAGGTCTAGTGATCTGCTCCTGAAAACCCTATGGAGTAGTTCAGCTCTGCACTCATGGGGTTGACATGAGGTAGAATCACTTTGACAGCAACAAAAAACAACAACAGCATTGTAGGCCAGGTAGCGTGTGCAGAAAGATTTGTGGTATCTAATGTAGGAAGCAGGAACCTTAGAACATCTGGCTTTCATTCCTGTGCAGGACAAATCAGCTGCAACAGTATCAGGAGTTAGCAGCCTTTAAAGCCACATTCACTGAGCAGAAATTGTCCAAGTTGTGTCTCCATACGTTTAATATATATGTGTGTGTGTATTTGTTGTTGGTAGGGGTGTTGGTGGTGGTGCTTGTGGGGGTCTCCTCATATGTATTACCTACTATCTGAGAGAATGGCATTTAAGTCAATATTGCCTTCTCACACAATTTAAATATTCCGGTTTCCTCATATCCTTGTATTTAGTGTCTTGTGCTTTTGGCACTTCAATGCAAGATTGTGGCCAGTTTAGAGAGAACTTCTACTTCCAAGTTGTTCCAGGTGTGTCCTCTCCAGGTCAGTGGAATGAAGTCTACTCTTCTCTGTGACCATGAGGAATAGGGTAATGACTGTCATCCTATTCCCTCAACACTATATTTTAACTAATAATGTGTTATACTTTATTCTGGTAGTACTAATTGTCATCACTCTTCGCAGACTTCATTCCTATGTAGCCAGGTAAAGTTGGATCCAGCTGGGCAGCAGTTAACCATAGTCAAGATTAAAAAAAGAAAAAATTAAAATAGGAGGCTCACAGTAAGAGCCAATGAGTCAGAACTACTCTTGTTAAGAAATAACAGAAGGGGTAAAGAAACGGCCACATAAACCAGAGACTCCATCAGCCTGAGATCAGAAGAATTAGATGGTGCCTGGCTACCAGCAATGACTGCCCTGACAGGGAACACAACAGAGAATCCCTGGTGGTGCAGGAGAAAAGTGGGATGCAGACCTCAAAGTCCAGTAAAAAGACCAAACTTAATGGTCTGACTGAGACTGGAGGGACCCCAGAAGTCATGGCCTCCGGATTCTTTGTTAGCCCAAAACTAAAATCGTTCCTGACGCCAACTCTTCAGACAAAGATTAGGCTGGACTATAAGACATAAAATGATACTGGTGAGGAGTGTGCTTCTTAGCTCAAGTAGACACATGAGACTGTTTGGGCAGGTCCTGTCTAGAGGTGAGATGAGAAGGCGGAGGAGGACAGGAGCGGGTTGAATGGGCACAGGAAATACTGAGTGGAGAGAAGGAGTGTGTGGTCACATTGCAGGAAGAGCAAGTAGGGGTCATATAACAATGTGTGTGTAAGTTTTTGTATGAGAGTCTGACTTAAATGATAAACTTTCACTTAATGCACAATAAAAAAATTAAGAAAAGTAAAAGAAATAACAGAGGGATCCCAAAGTTTAGCAAAACTTTCAGGAGATTCCAGATAACATGAATTAAAGCAGTCAAAAGTTAGTATTCCAGAGGTAGAAAAGACAGAATGAGCACATACAAAAACTACCCAGAAAACATGAACTTCAGGGCAGAAGCCAGTTCTGTTGTCCTCTTTTACTCACTCCTTCCTGTCTCAGTGGGATGTGACCTGGAGTGTAAGGAGAGTGGGTTGAGCTGGTGAAGGAAAGGGTGCCAAGAGCTGTTTTGTTGAAACACTATGTGAATTTATAATCAAATTCACTATTTAGGTACATGGCTCTCAGCTACTTAACTTTATGAGCCTCAGGTTTTTCATCCGTAAAAATGGAGGTAACGATGCTTACCTCACAAGGCTGCTGTGAGGAAATGAGAGGACAAGCTTAAACTACCTCGCAAAGAGCCTGGCAACTTATAGTTGCTCGACCAATTTTACTACCTGCTTTCGCTCCCGTCTCTTTTAGTTCATGGAAATGTTTGCTATTTTTGAATAGAAAGTCTTCCTTCATATAAGCATAACTAAAATATTGAGGGATGACAGTGTCTTATACCTAGTGATACCACAAGAGACATACCACAATGGGTTGCTTTAAAGAGCACAAATTGATTTTCTCACAGTTCAGAAGGCTAGAAGTCCAAATTCAGGGTGTGGCTCTAGGGAGAGGTCTTTCCTTGTCTATTTCAGCTTCAAGTAAAAAAAAAATGCTGCCAGCAATCCTCAGTGTGCCCGGATTTGTAGATGATCTCTCTGCCGTTAGCCTTCCTCTTCCCCTGTCCGTGTCTTTATTCTGCTCTTTCATAACTCAGAAGTGATTAGGTTTAGGATCCATCCTAACTCCTGATGCGACCTCATTAATACAGCAAAGGAAAAACCCTATGTCCAAGCTGGATCATATCCCCAGGGGCAGGGATTAGGATTTGAGCACATATTTTATGGGATACAATTCAATCCATAATGCTATGTCAAAGCCATGCTAAGTTTATTTTAGTATTATCTGATTTAATTCTCATAGCAACCCTATGAATCTCATCTGCACATGAGAACACTGAGGCGTTGAAAGTGTAACTGGTTTGCCTAGTGTCACATAGGTAGTAACTAATGAGGAGGGATTCAAAACCAGGTGGTTTGATTTGAGAACTTGACACTTCACAACCTGCTTCCTTATGTAAACATTTAATCAAAACATTAAAAATTGAAGGAAAAAATCGAATTAGGAAAGGAAAGTTTTCTTTTGCAATGTGCTTAGATGTTGGTACGGTTGGCATAGCGTCACCTCATACCCTCTGTTCTATTTGATATTTAGGGTGGGAAGTTCAGTGTTCAATGAACTAAATGAAAGCAGACTCTATCGCTGTTATTCCATTTGCAGGTTTTCATGAAATAAAGAAATACCAATGGTACTTTGGAAGGAATTAAGCAGCTATTGTAAAGGTAACTTTTACATGTAACCACCAAACTAAGGAAAGAGCCCTCAATGTAACAAAAGGCTTCCTTTCCCTTGTTTCCTTTGCTACAAAGGAGATGGTATCAGAACACCACGTCTTTCCAATGTGCACCCAAAGGACAGTCTTTCATAGCCCTGGTTGCACACCAGTGTCACCCAAAGCCTGTTTTAAAATACAGATTCTCCAGGTCTGATTGATCAGAACCCGGGTGGGCGGATGCCTAAAAAGCTCCCCCACGTCATTTTGGTGCAGACCAGAATTGGTTACCAGGGATTATATTGTAGAAGGAAAGAAGTTCTTGGCCTCTAAGCTCTCTGAAAGACAGGCAGAGAGTGAGAGTCACTGGTGAATATTCTGCAGATTGGGGGAAGTGCTTGTTAATTCTACCTACATTTTTTACCATAACTAAATCCTGACGATGCTTGATGAGTGGACAGAAGGTGTTGCTTAATACACTTCCATGGTGCTAAATACAGTCAGCGTGTCCCGGGCTAGCACTATGGCTTTAAAATATTTTACAAGCCTCTGGAGCCCACTGTCTACATGCCACTTGTATGCTAGTTTGGTTTTAAGACAAGAGGCCTTAACAAGGTCTAAAAGGACCTGCATTCCTGGCCCCTACTTAGCTCTTCAGGTTTATCTCACTTTCCTGTGCCTTCTATTAGCGTGTCCCCCCTCCTCCAATCCAGCAAACTCATGGCTCTGAAACTGCACATGTTGTATCCCCTTTGCATGGAACATTCCCTTCCACTACACACTGTTCTCTCTCCCTCCTTCTCTCCCTCTGTCTCTCTACTTCTTCACCTCTCTACACCTCAGTATCTATCTCTGTGTCTTCATCTAGTTAATCTCGAATTATCCTTTAAAGATCATTTAAATGAGTTCTTCGAATAAGCCCCCCTTGTCTGCCCTCTTTGCACAATGTAAGTCAGGTGACGGGTCCCACTTCTAATCTCTTATCTCTCTCTTTACCTTTTCTTTGCAGTATTTTTCAGAGTCTGGTGTTACATACAAGGCTATTGATGTGATTATTTAATTTCTGTCTCCTGTATTCAGATCTAGGTTTCATGAGTGGGGCCTGGGTCCCTTTTGTTCTCTGCTGCCTAGACCTAACCAAGTGCCCTTTTCCTGATACAGGTTCAGATACTGTTTCTTGAATGAATGAAGTAGATGAAAGAGAGTCTATTTTCGGTCATCCCTTTCTTTTCCCCATCCATGGCAAAAAACTGTTGCACTCATTTACTTCAATAAAATGCTTTTTCATTCCTGCAATATGCCAAAGCCTGTGAGAATTAAATGATAAATGAGATATGGACTTTTTCTTGAGGTACTTAAGAGATATGTATTCAAATATCTATTATAGGAGACTACAAAGAAAACCACAAACGTTATTAGTAAGATCAAATACCACTCCTCCAAGGGCTCAAGGAAAGGAGACGCCATATGAGAAGAGGTTCGGGTACCTCACTTCCCTGAGACTTGTGTGCCCTCCAGAGTCAGCTGAATTTGAATTCCTAACATCATTTGACTTCAAGATACTTAGCCTATCTGTGCAGCATCTGTGAAATGGTTGATTAACTCTTGGAAAGGGAACACTATATTTAAAGTGTTTTAACCAGAATACTATAAGTTTCATGAAACTTAAGATACAGTACAAATACAAATAAACACATGAAAAGATGTTCAACATCATTAACCATTACGGAAATGTAAAGTAAACCCACAATGAGATAGTGCTCCACACCTCTCAGAATGGCTAAAATAAAAATAGTGATAACACCAAATGCTGGTGTGGATGTGGAGACGCTGGATTATTCAGATATTGCTGGGGGTGGGGGTGAATATTAAATGATATTGCCACCCTGGGAAATAGTTTGACAATTCCTTAAAAAATGAAACATGCAGCCACCGTACGGCCTAACAATTGCACACCTGGGCATTTATCACACCAAAACCTGTACACAAATGTTTATAGCAGCTTTATTTGTTACAGCCAAACACCAGAAACAATCCAGATGTCCTTCAGCGAAGGAATGGTTACAGCGTGGTACACACCCATACCACTGAGTACCACTAAGTGATAAAAAAAAAAAAAAAGTCATACAAAGGAATAAATTATTGATACTGCAACAACCTGGATGAATCTCCAGAGAATTATGAGTGAAAAAAGACATTCCAAAAAGGTCACATACTGTATGATTCCATTTATATAATATTCTTGAAATGACCAAATTATAGAAATGGAGAACAGCTTAGTAGTTGCTACGGATTAAAGAGGTAGTGGGTTGGGAAGGAAGTTGGTGTGAATGTAAAAGAACAATATGAGGGATCCTCGTGATGAGGGAAAAGTTCTTTATCTTGACTATATCAATGCTAATATACTGATTATGATATTGTAGTATAGCACTAGAAGACATTACAGGGTTCTCCAGAGAAAATCAGTAGGCGAGGGAGAGAGAGATTGATTTTAGTAATTGGCTCGCACGATTGTGGGGACTGGCAAGTCTAACATCTGTAGGACAGGCCAGCAAGCTGGAAACTCAGGAAGGGGTTGATATTGTAGTCTTGACTCTGAAATCTGGCCAGTCTGGTGAGCTGGAAACTTGGGCAGGATTTCCATGTTACAGCCTTGAGACAGAATTCCTTTTTCTCCAGGAAACCTCAGCTTTTGCTCTTAAGGCCTTCAACTGATTGGATGTGGCCCATTCCCATTCTTAAATGGGATCTCTACTTAAAGTCTACTGATCATAGATGTTAATCACATCTACAAGATATCTTCACAGCAACATCCAGACTGGCATTTGACCAAACAACTGAACACCATAGCTAACCCAAGCTGACACATAAAATTAACCAACTCATTACCATTGGCAGAAACTGAGTAAAAGGTACATGGAAACTGTATGTATTTCTTACAACAGCATGTGAGGACGGTTTAATTTTTTAAAAAATTCAAACTGAGGGGAGAAGATATGTCAGTTAGTCAGTTACAGTTTGAACCTCAGAACTTTGAAATCATAACAACAAGTGATCGTGGCAACACCGGAATCCTCAGGCTCATGGATTTGTTTGAAGCACTCTGCCCAGTGCTGAGGACTGGACTGGTTTTCACTCCCAGGAGTTGAGGAAAAAAAAGATGTTTACGTCAATCCAAAAGCACCCCAAGCTTCTACGTGGTCTTTCAAGACTTAAGTGGACAAGGTAGTCTTTTAATATACTATTTTTAATCATCAAAATAGACTGGGGATCACAGGAAACGTTGGGTCTTGTTTCCTCTGAAATACATGAACTAATTCTTAACTTCAGCACTGGTTTCATGAAAAGCTACTCATATTCATTCGATATAGTGCTACTGAGCACAGAAGAACAGGCTTTACATTCTCAGGAGAGACAATTTCTTGGCTCCATGGGAGAGACTTTTCTGTAGGTCTATGAAAATGTCTTCCCTATTTATGAAAGCTTTTATGGTCTGTTCAACCTAGATGTTTTACCTATCAAGGTCAGATACTCTTAGATATTATTTGGTTATAACTCAGGCAAGTCATATCTAAGACCATTTTATTGATACTGTCTCATGTTTAGAAACTTTTTTTAGTGTTTCCAGTTTTATTTGATGTTCTTTATCAGTTTTCCCAGAAATCAAATATTGATTTAGGAAAGATGGGAATTAATCCTCAATGATCTAAATTTTCACGTTAACGTAAAACGAAACTGAAATTTCTTCTTCACAAATATCCATATCATTTTATCTATGTTGGGTTAGAAACTTTTTTTTTTTAACTAAGTTCTAAGTGGTGTTCGAATAAAAGCTGTCACATCCATCACATTGTTTCTGCTAATATAAAGTTTTCAAGAACTTTGTGGGTCTACCATGGATGTCACTGGCAATCACTTCATTAGACTCCACCCATCTTTCTGAGATACTTCCTTTTCTGGTTTTGGCTTCTGCTGAGATGGCTGATGGACAATGCCCAGAAGCTTCTTAGAGGCCCCTTAGAAGAGATCTGTGAGTTATACCCTTAATCTCTTCAAAGAGGCTTTTGTATGACTGAACACTCTCATCTTTTGATCTCTCTAATGTTTTAGCAAAAGATCTTACAATCACATGCTCAGCTTTTTATCTGTGCCACACTTTTAAAATGAATCTCTTAATTTTAGCATCTTTTGCCATCGGAATAGGCTGAGAATTTCCCAAATCATCGAGTTATGGTTCTTTTTTTTTTAATAGTTTTCTCACTTTATCTTTCTTTTCTCACACTTTACTATAAGTAGAGAGAAGAAACCAGGCCTGACCTTCAACAATTTGCTTGGAAATCTCCTCACCTAAATATCCAAGCTCATCAGTTTTAAGTTCTACTTTCCACATAACTACAGAGCACAATTCCATTAAGCTCTCTGCCCGTATATAACAAGAATCTCCCTTCGTCCAGTTTTCAAGAACATGTTCCTCAATTCTTTCTAGAACCTCTCCAGCAGTGCCTTTAAAGTCCATATTTCTACCAATAGTCTGTTTATAAATGATTCCGGTGTTCTCCAAGTCAGCACAGGCTTTCTCTACAATGCTTCTCACCCTTTCTGAGCTCTCACCAGCAGAATTTTTAACATCCGTATTTCTATCACAGTCTGTTCAAGGGAATCTAGGCTTTTTCTATCATACTCCTCAAAATTCTCCCAGCTTCCATGTACTGCCAATTCCAAAGCTACCTCTACATTTTTAAATATTTGTTACAGCAGCACCCACTTGCAGGTGCCAAAATCTATATGAATTTTTTGATTGTAGCTGTAGCAAATGGCCACAAACTAAGTAACTTAAAACAATAGAAATTTATTACCTCATAGTTTTTCTGTGTCAGAAAGTCCAGGTGGACTTGGCTGGATCCTCTGCTTAGGGTCTCACAAGGTTGATCAAGGTGTCTTTAGGCCCTTGTGAAAAAAAACTCTGCTTCCAAACTCATTCAAGTTTTTGGTCAAGTTCAGTGCCTTGAGGTGATAATACTGATGTGACTCTTTTCCTGCTGGCTGTCAACCAGGGCTGGGTTTTGCTCTTAGAGGCTGACTACATTCCTGTTTCAAATGTGGTTCATTCCAGCAATGAGGGTCGAATCTCAGTCACACTTCCAATCTCTCTAACTTCTTTCTGTGCCATCTCTCTAAATCCAGCTGGAAAAAGCTCTCTATTTTTAAGCATTCATGCAATTAGATTGGACCCACCAGGATATTTCAGGATAATCTCCCTATTTTGGAGTTCATAACCTTAATTACATTTGCAAAGTCTCTTTTCCTATGTGACATATTCATAGGTTCCGGGTTTAGGATTTGGGGCAGAGGGGCATTCTGCCTTCCACAGTCCTACAAACAAACTTTCCTCCCATTATTCTACCAACATTGTTCTTGTCAGGGTCCCCAGTGACCTCCAGGTTACTAAATCCGATTGTGAGTAACGGTATGCCTTGGCCTTCTGCAGCATTTGACATGGCTGTTCTCACACTTCCTGTAGTAGTATCTACCCTTGACCTCTTAGTTTTCCTCTTCACTGACAGTTCATGATCTGCTTTGATGTTTCTCCTTTTTCCCACCTCTCTGAGTTGCCATACCTCAGGGCTCTTTCCTTAAATATGCTCTCCATCTATACCAACTTCTTTTCCAGTAGCTTTAAAAACTATAACCCAATGATTCCTAAACTTGAATTGGGGAGCCCTATTTTGGGGATTGAGATTGTAATTTCTAGCAATTGTGTCATCCACAACCTTTGGAATAAAACTCTAGCGTACATTTGACCATTGACTAGCTATTCTGTGGTTTGCGGTGTGTTGCAGGAAAAGTCCGTCGACTGAGGTGGACACCCACAGTGAGACAACTACGTTATCGGAGGGCCCCAATCGTACCCTGCTGATTCATGGCCCTGTGGAATTCAAAAGAGGCTAGAGAAGGCAGAAGCGACACCTCTTCCTCTTCAGTGATTTGTTGCTTGTGTCTAATTCCAAGTAAGTGTATTCTACTCACTCTTCTGATTATCATTAGAATTGCATTCTCACTAACAAATTGCATTTTAATAGCCCTTACTATAAGCAAATACAACGTTTTTTTTTTTTTTTTGGCTTTTGATCTTTGATTTACTCAACAAATATGCATGAAGATCCTGCTCTGTATGGTGCCCGTGGAGAGAATACAGTGAAGAATATGACAGAAACGTCCCTCTTCTTTGAACCTTACAGAGAGATAATCAAAATAGAGGAGAGAAACACAGTTTGTGATTAGTGCTCCTGGGAAGAAGATATGTTGAGTGGCATTTGAAGAAGAAGATAGGACATGTTAGAAAAGGGGTCATCAGAAAGGTATCTGGTGGCAGCATTTAAATCCCTACCTATGGGACGGGAAGCAGTTACCACTCCTAGATTTGGCAGCTAGCCATCTAGCATGAAGGAATGGCAGACCCTACAGTGGGTGTGGCTTCTCCCCTTTCAGGGAAGGCTCAAGGAAAGCCCATATGACTGGAGTCTGACACATGGGGGTGTGACCTCTGTTATGACACTTGAGAATTAGGTAAGGATCTGGTCACACAGGGTCTCAGTAACCTTTGGTGAGGAGTTTGGAATTTATTCTAGTAGAGTGACCATATCTGGCTTATATTTTTAGCATATTGCTCTGGCTGTTGGTAGATAATGGATTGGAGGGTAGGGAGACTAGTTAGGAGAGGTAGTAGTCCTGATGAATGAAAAAGAGGGCTGCATCTTGGGAGCGGAAGTGAAAATGAAAGAGAAGCAGACATATTTTGAATGTATGTTGGAGATAGAGCCAACTGGGTACACTTTTACACCAACGCAATTTATAGCCACATTAGAACATGGTGATTGCTCAAGAAATATATGAAGGCGAGGAGGGGGAGTGGTGGTGGAAGGAATTGACTAACCTGGTCATCTGTTTATCTGCTCCATCTCCATTTTCATTATGAAATATCGTGAAAGTGAAAGAATGATTCAGCATAGAAAATCTCATGAGGAAGCTATTTAGTCACTACGGAAAATAAAACTCTTTTCTTTTGCCTTTACCTTGGCTCCCATTTAAGGCCTGCCATGGATAAAATATGTAAGATTAAGTACTAATTTTGTAAACTGCTATATTTAATGCAAATGACAATAATAACAGGTAGGATTTATCAAGGGCTTATTATGTGTCAGGTATTATGGTAAAGACTTTATATACCTAAGCTTGTCTCACCCTTACAACCCCCCTGGGAGATGAGATTGTTTTCCTTATTTTTCAGAATACCTTTATACTCAGAGGTCTAGTGGCCTCCCCCAGGGCACCATGTTAGTAATTACTGGAATGCACTTTTGAAACAGAACTATTTGAAAGCACAGGCTTTTACCCTGTGGTTCTGTGGCCACCGTTCTTCCTTTCTTTTGGATTTCATAGCACATTCATAAGCATGTAGTTTGTCTCTCACCATTGAAATCAACCTTTCCTTTGGCTTAAGTAAAAGACTAATTTCCATCTGTTTTGTATCTAGTAAGAAATAGAACAGAATGCTTAATAAACTAAAAAATTAATGACAAGTCCCCCCCCCCGCCACCCCTCTGCTGCCATCGAAGTCAGCTACCAAAAAACAAACAAACAAAAACAGAGGCAATGATAAAGATATAAATGTCTTAGAATGCATTCTGAATGAGAGAAGTTGCCTACAGATATAACTGTGGATTGGTGTTCTCTTTAGAAGTAAAAAGAAAGGAAAAGACTCTGTGTCCAGCCCTTGGCTTGAAGAGAAGTCCACACCCAAGGGCTTGTACAGATTCCACATGGTTACAACCATAATCTCAGGACTTAGACTGCCTGAGTTCAAATCCCGGCACTGCTGTTTTGGCAAGTTACTTAACCTCTCTGTGAGTTTCTTCATCTAAAACCGCGGTAATAGAGACTATCTGATGTAGTTGTTTCAGGATTAAGTGGCATAATATTCATAAAATGTTTAGTGCTTGGCATATGATAAGTGCTCAATAAATGTTAGAGTAGAGTTGAAACTGTGTTCTGGGTTCTTAGATGGCTCCTTGGTTTGGTTTCCACTGTGGAGTAGATAATTTTGAAACTTTATCAAACCAAGGAGAGAATTCTAGAAATGGCTTCTTTGCAGGTCAATATATTTGGAAGTTGCGACGTAGTGTCTTGGGTATCTTTGCACATTTAAGACCCATTGCTGTCGAGTCGATTCTGACTCATAGCGACCCTATAGGAAAGAGTAGAACTGCCCCATAGAGTTTCCAAAGAGCACCTTGTAGATTCCAACTGCCAACCTTTTGGTTAGTAGCCGTAGCTCTTAACCACTACGCCACCAGTGTTTCCTCTTTACACATAGATGCCTGTGCTCAAAAATACAAAATCTGTGAAAGCAAGCAGATATGTGCTTGGCCTTCCAAATGGCCATGCATTTTAGCTTTATAATACCTTCAGAGTTGCTATCCAGAAAAATGATTTTATATGATAATTGAATGTTTTCTAAAAAATCTTCAAAGATACAGGAATAGGGTAAGAACTATTGACATAAAATGTACAAAGAAGCCACCTTATATTACAAGGTGCTTTTCCATTATACTTATATTCAGTTGCTCTAAGCTGTGAATCTAGATTATCCTTCAGGTGTACCTCCTGCACAATTCTTTTCATTTTATAAATCCCATTGAAGAGTTTTAGCTCTAACCTGTCCTTGACTCAGTGGAGTCATAGGGATGTTTCCACATGAGGTGTCTTTGATCTTATTTTAGCTTGAGTGTCCCCACAAGTAGTTCTAACTAGTCATGAGTCCCAGAGCGATGTGCCCAGGTCCCCTAGGCATTCTTCAGAGGGCTGTAACTATTTAAATCTCAGGCCCACCTGACCGTTAAATTTGCAAATTAAGTCAGGGGACATAGTGGTTTTATGTCAGAGTTATAAGGGGGATTAAGCAGAAATTGTCAGAAAGCAATTTCATTGCTGACAAACTCAGTCATCTCCTGACTCTCCAGAGTTAAACGGAAGTGTGTTCATCACATATATATAAGACCTCTTGGCTTCTGGTCTGAATTTTATTTTTTTTTAATTTGGTTCAGTCTTTAGACTGTAGTTTCTCAATTTTAGCCAGAATCTAAGGAAACATCATATGAACAATGCCTCAAGAGAGGAAATTTGAAATAACTTATGCTTTAAGGGCTACAAAAACTAAAGTTGAGAGCACATTTTAAGTCAATTATGTCTTCCTCTCTTAAAAAAGTATTTTATGAATATTTTTATGAATCATAAATCATGTACTTTTTATCTTTGTTCAACCTCTCAAATACTTCTTGAAGTAAGCAAGTCATCAATAATGAAAGAATGAATGTTTCCCTAAGAAAGTAATAATTTTGGTGACATAAACGGTAAAGCCCTTGACAGCTAGCCAAAAGGTTGCCAGTTTGAATCCACCCAGAGGCCCCTCAGGAGACCGTTCTGTCTGACTGCATCCAAAAGATCACAGCCTTGAAAGCCCTATGGAACAGTCCTGCTCTGCACACATTTAGTAGCCATGAGTTAGAAATGAGTCATGGCAACTAACAACAACAACAATTTTAAAATTAGAAGTTCACAGAAGCTGGCTGAATGGACATGGGGAATACAGGGTGGAGAGGATTGTACTATCCATTAGGGGGAGAGCAACTAGGAGTACATATCAAGGTGTATATAAATTTTTATATGAGAGACTGACTTGATTTGTAAACTTTCACTTAAAACACTAAAAAAAGGAAAGAAAAGAAAATTAGAAGTTTTGGTTCCAAGTCAATCGTCAGCACTGAGAACAATAAACCAGTCAGTCTGTGGTTACTTGCTTCCTTCAATGAAGTATTTTCAGGGCCTTCCTCAGCCAGGCTTCCATCAGCACTTAGGAAAGCCCCATCTGACCATTGACTGTGCTGTGCACCAAGGATAATAGAGATGAACTGATATCTTACCATGAGCATAGCTCTGCCTTGGCATTTAAGAAACAAACGAACAGAGTTTCTGTTGGGTTATCTTCCTAGGTATAGAAAGACCTTCAAAATTAAAGACAAAATACCACTGAACACCATGTGGATGACAGACTGTGATGACACCAATGCCAAGCGGTCCTTTGTTTTGGGCTGGCCCACCGTGAACTTCACAGCCACCTTTAGGTAAGAAGCACAGCTTGGCCCTGTATTTGTGTGGGTTAGCTATGTGCTGAGGCGTTTTTCTTAGTAAATTGTGAGATCCTCATTTTCATAGTGTTTGACTTTATGTTAGTTGAGTTGTTACGTTTTTCTTGGCTTTTATCTTGAGTTATAGAGTTGTTATACCTTTTTTTGGTTACCTTATTATTTACCCCTATTTTTCTAGGTAGAAACCTAACTTGTATTGTTCTATATCGCCTTATATCACTCTCCATCTGGCAGTTCAATGCCTCCTGTATTTAGTCCTTCTTTTTGATTATTGTGATCTTTTACCTATTGACTTCCTTGATTCCCTGTTATGTGTATTTTTTTTTTTAGTTAATCTTAATTTGTTTGTTTTTATGATTTCCCTATTTGAGTTGATATCAGGACGTTCTGTTTTGTGACATTGTGTTGTGCTGATATCTGATATTATTGGTTCTCTGACCAAAGAATATCCTTTAGTATTTCTTGTAGCTTTGGTTTGGTTTTTGCAAATTCTCTAAACTTGTGTTTATCTGTAAATATCTTAATTTCGCCTTCATATTTCAGAGAGAGTTTTGCTGGATATATGATCCTTGGCTGGCAGTTTTTCTCCTTCAGTGTTCTGTATGTGTCGTCCCATTCCCTTCTTGCCTGCATGGTTTCTGCTGAGTAGTCTGAACTTATTCTTATTGATTCTCCTTTGAAGGAAACCTTTCTTTTCTCCCTGGCTGCTTTTAAAATTTTCTGTTTATCCTTGGTTTTGGCGAGTTTGATGATAATATGTCTTGGTGTTTTTCTTTTTGGATCAATCTTAAATGGGGTTCGATGAGCATCTTGGATAGATATCCTTTCATCTTTCATGATGTCAGGGAAGTTTTCTGTCAGGAGTTCTTCAACTATTTTCTCTGTGTTTTCTGTCCCCCCTCTCTGTTCTGGGACTCCAATCACCCGCAGGTTATCCTTCTTGATAGAGTCCCACATGATTCTTAGGGTTTCTTCATTTTTTTTAATTCTTTTATCTGATTTTTTTTCAGCTATGTTGATGTTAATTCCCTGGTCCTCCAGATGTCCCAGTCTGCATTCTAATTGCTCGAGTCTGCTCCTCTGACTTCCTATTGCGTTGTCTAATTCTTTTGGATTTCTACATGCTGTCTCTCTATGGATTCTTGCAACTTATTAATTTTTCCACTATGTTCTTGAATAATCTTTTTGAGTTCTTCAACAGTTTTATCAGTGTGTTCCTTGGCTTTTTCTGCAGTTTGCTTTATTTCATTTGTGATGTCTTGAAGCATTCTGTAAATTAGTTTTTTATATTCTGTATCTGATAATTCCAGGATTGTATCTTCATTTGGGAAAGATTTTGATTCTTTTGTTTGGGGGCTTGGAGAAGCTGTCATGGTCTGCTTCTTTAAGTGGTTTGATATGGATTGTTGTCTCCGAGCCATCACTGGGAAACTAGTTTTTCCAGAAAATCCGCTAAAAAATAAATGCAGTCAGATGGCTATCAGAGTTCTCCCTCTGGCTCAGGCTATTCAGATGTTAATGAAGCTGCCTGGGGAGGGTGGGGGAGGGAACAGAGAGATAGGAGAGTAGCACCTCAGAATATAGCCAGAGTTGCTTGTCTTCCTTGGAATGACTATTATATCTGAGATTCCCGCGGGGCGCGTTGCCTATGTGTGCTGGCTGTGTGGAGATTGCCCCCGGGGGGTCTGGCCCGCTGGAGTCACAGTCAGATCCTCCGCTTCCAGCCCCTCGCCCAGCGTTAAGGCTCCCCTACTGGAACGGTGCACTCTCGACTCCAAAATCAGTTGCAGCCTCCCGGGGACTTCTCGTCCCTCCAGCCGCGTTGCCGTGCCGCCCTCACGAACCGGTTCGGCCCCCTCCCGGGGTTAGTTCAGGTGGGTGGAGCAGCTCCCCGTACTTGTGCCGTGACCGAGTGTCCCGGCTGGGATGCTGTTCTCCCTGCTCCAATACCAGTCGCTGCCTCCCGGGGACTTCTCCTACCGGCTGCGTCCCACGCCGCCCGCGCGACCCGGCTAAGCCCCATCCTGGGGTTCGTTCAGGGGGGTGGAGCAGCTCTCCGTATTTATGCCATACCTGCGTCCAGTCCAAATCCTGGTGGGATGGTTCCCTGGCTGGGACGCTGCTCTCCCCGTTCCAAGACCTGTCACTGCCTCCTGGGGACTTCTCCTACCGGCTGTGTCCCTCGCCGCCCGCGGAACCGGCTGGTCCCCCTCCCGGGGTTAGTTCAGGGGGGTGGAGCAGCTCTCTGTGCTAGTGCCGTACCTGACTGGTACGCTGGCTCCAGGCTCTGAAAACAATAGCTGCTTCCCTGTATTAGTTCGTTCTCCGTCTCTAAATCTGTGTTTGTTGTTCAGGGTTCGTAGATTGTTATGTATCTGATCGATTCACTTGTTTTCCCGTGTCTTTGTTGTAAGAGGGATCCGAGGTAGCGTCTGCCTAGTCCGCCATCTTGGCTCTGCCCTCACTTTTTTTCATGGGTTAGGTATGTGAAGGGCATAGTCAGCTTTTCTAGAATGGAGAGAAAAATATAATTACATTTTTTCCTCTATTTTTTAAAAAGAAAACATTTTAATCTGAGTGTGTTTTAAAACAATGACTCACCGTTTACCTCCCATCAAGACACTTACATGCCTTCTATTTTCCCAGAGTTTTTTACTCAAATATGTGCAAATTGATAGTAAACAATGGGAACTATCAGAGCTACTCCCTTTGGTTTTGACCAAGTGGTTATAAAAAAGCTCTAAGAGCTACTTTGAGGAGTGAGTATTCAGGGTTCTGTTGAGATGACTGCATCCTAAGTCGGTTCTGGCATAAGTCAAATACCTCATTTTTTTTTTTTTTAAGTTTTCATGAGCATTGCCTTTTACTATCAGTATCTTTATAAATCTGGCAGTGTTTTGAAAAAAAAAAGAAAAAACCGACTGCCGTTGAGTCAATTCTGACTCATAGAACAGTAAATCATAAAATGGAACATCTGCAAGTGAAGATCTGAGAATGATAACATCAGCAAATTACGCCCTACAGCATATCAATAACAATAACATGTACAAAAAAATGGACGGTTAAGTGAAGTTGGTCGTTACCTGAATCCGTTGTGAGTTGGGGACTACCTGTACTGGAATAGACCTTTCTTAAGAAAGTATCATTAAGTAGTCCAATTAAATTTGAAAAATTGCTTTTATGCTCCCAAATTAATTCCTTAAAGAAATAGTCATTAATCATACAAATAAAATCGATCATATTATCAATTACTCGGTTGCTTAAATCACTGTGATTACCTGATTTAGTGTCCAAGAATGTGACAATGAAAAATAAAGGTATGATCCACAAAGTGCAGATTAATTTTCTAAGATACATTTCTAGGCTTAGAATTGGAAATACCAACAGTCCGGCGTTCACAGTGACCAGGCAACACTTACATCTATCTACTCTTCTGAACAACGGCACCCCAAGCCCCGCACTTGTTTTACAGAGTGTGAGTGTTTATCAAGTGCACTCAACACTCTTCTTTCTGACTTTTCCTCACCTCACTCCTTCACAGTCACACACATCATCTTTAAGTCAACTAAAATGTTTCCGAATTGTTCATTTATTAAACTGTAAAATGCAGCTGTTGACATAACAATTTTCAGAGCTTATTAGGAAGAAACATGTGTTCCTATTATCCTCTGCACGTCTTCTCTTCCATAATAGATTTCTGTAAAGATTATCAGTGGCTGTTATCCAACACCTCCTTCATGTTACAGATGAATGGAAGCAGTTTAAATTGGGAATTCATGAAGTCTTTGATGAGGGAACGGAATAAATTTACACAGGCTGATACAGTGTTATTGGTTCTAAAGCTATGTGAATATGTATAAGGCATTTAAAACAGTGCCTGACCCTGGTGCTTGCTGTTATTACTCTTCTACAAATGGGTGTGAGTAATTAGAGGCTGTGTACATGTATGTATGCAGGTTAGGAGGCAAAGTGGAAGACCCCTTGTCCTGATGAAGTAGATCCTGAAATGGTGACTTGGGGAGAGGGAAGAGCTATTGCTGGTGGGAATGTAGAAGGGTGCAGCTGCTGTGGAAAAATGTGGTAGCTCTTCGAGAAGTTAAACAAAGAATTACCATATTGTTGTTAGGTGCTGTCAAGTTGATTTCAACTCATAGAGTTTTCTAGGCTGTGATCTTTATGGGAGTAGATTGCTATGTCTTTTTCCCATGGGGCCGCTGGGTGGGTTTGAACCACCAACCTTTCATTTAGAAGCAGAACACTTAGTCATTGCCCAACCACTCCTGGGTATATACTCAGAAGAATTGAAAACATATTAAAAAAAAAAATGCACACAAATATGCATAGCAGCACTGTTCAGAATAGCCAAAATTTGGAAACAACCCTGATCTCCATCAACTGATAAATGGATAAACAAATGTGAAATATCCATACACCAGATATTAGTAGGCCATAAAAAAGAATGAAGTACTGATCCATGCCACAACATGGATGAACCTTAAAAGATGATGCTAAGTGAAAAGAGCCAGACAGAAAGGACCATATATTTTGATTCCATTTATGTGAAATATCCAAAATAGAGACAGAAATCAGATTCATGATTGCCAGGGCCTAGGTAAAGGGGGGAATGGGAAGTGACTGCTTAATTGGTTGGGGGTTTTGTTTTGAGGCGAGGAAAATATTCTGAAACTAGATAGTGGTGATGTCTGTATAACATTGTGAAGGTACTAAATGCCATTTATGGTAAATGTTATGTGTCTTTTACCACAAATAAAATCTGATAAATGAGAAATCTACGTACAAATGAAGTTTAAAACACTTTAAGTCTGAATATTTGATGCTGTAGTAACTTTAGCAGGGAAAATATCAATCATTAGTAATTTAGCAGTCAGTGAATTGATATTGATAAGAGGATCCTTCTAATTAAGGGTAAGTTTTCTAGGAAATAATTTAACATTTTACAATCCTGCTACCTGTATAAATAAATTAAATATTGAGGTTTTTTTTTTGTTTTTTAAAGAGATATTCTTGTTTCTAGGCCAAGGTAGTTCCATCCAAATGCCAAATATCTTAAGTATGGTTTCATCTGAATAGTTCCATACTTTATATTTGAGCAAGGCTCTAGGGGGCAGTGGTTAAGAGCTATAGCGTGTCATGGCTTTTAACCAAAATGTCCGCAGTTCAAATCCATCAGCGTCTTCTTGGAAACCCTGTGGAGCAGTTGTACTCTGTTCTGTAGGGTCGTTATGAGTCGGAATCAACTCGATGGCAATGGGTTTGATTTTTTGGTTTTATATTTGAATAGCACTTTACGTTGTCTTTATCAGTCAGAATTCACTCAAGGACAACAGGTAGGTAGGTATTAAGTTGTAAGAACGCCCTGAGGTATAATTAACTTCCTTTCCAATGGTGACAAGTGACGGTCACGGCTGTTAAATGTCCAGATAACTTGCGTCTATGGTTGCAATCCAGTGTTTAGATTTCAAACCAACTTCTGTCCCACTGTCAGATCTACTTCCTATCGCCATAACGTTGCCAGTAAAAGAGCAGGGTCACTCAAGGGTCCAGGTGTGTGAAGGGCACCACTTACATGGGCATCCACAACAGTAGCAACTGGCTGCTGATATTTTATCAGGAATGGCAGTCATTACGATGTTAGTATAAGTGTTGCATACAGTTTAATTTTTTTTTCCTTTTTTATTCATGCAGTTCTTCCGAACAAAAGGAACAATGGTGCTCTTCCCTTCGAAGGTATTTGTGATAAAAGATATAATCTATGATAAATGATATGGAAAAATGCAGGTCTCTGGAAGGAAGTGTCCCCAATTATTTCTCCCTCCTTAGCAGAAATTGTTGTACTGTCCTCAAGTAATTTATTTAGATTTACATTGGCTACTACTATAAATAATGTGCTCTTATTTACATGCATGTTTCACTTATCTTGAGGCACTGGGACTACTATAAATAATGTGCTCTTATTTACATGCATGTTTCACTTATCTTGAGGCACTGGGACTACTATAAATAATGTGCTCTTATTTACATGCATGTTTCATTTATCTTGAGGCACTGGGACTACTATAAATAATGTGCTCTTATTCACATGCATGTTTCACTTATTTTGGAGGCAATTCTCGTTACCAGTCTCCTGTTTCCCTTCTCTCCAACTTAGACGTTGGAGCTAACTTTACTCCCAAAACATATATTAAATCTCCATGAATACAGGTTACTGTAGTGAAAAATTCACAAACCAACTGTTGCTGCCTACCCTTGAACCTAGGAAGGTGCTGGGCCCCCCAGTGCAGACAGGAAAGCTTTTAGGACCTAATCTGCTGCTCAAATCTCACATGACAGGGACCCCTTTATTTTCTAGGCCACGTCTTATTTTCCTGAAATAGTTTTGTATGTTTTCTTCTAATCCATCCTTTGATCTTGCTGAGTCTACCCACCTGCTTTTAAAATGGCATACAGTATATTGAAAATATTAGCAGCATAGGTTGATTTTCAAATAAGCTATTGGCTAAATTAATACTCTTTTGGCTTTTATTGAATTCGTCTAGGTACATCAATCTAGCCAAAGAGAAAGACCACCCGAAGAGCATTCCCCTGAAAATCTTTACTGAGGACATCGAGAACTGTGCCTGTGTAAGTGTCTTTTAGCCCCTAAATTAAATTCCTTGTCTCTGACTTAGGCAGAAGGAGAGAGAGAGAAGGCATGGAGACAGTACCATGTGGAAAAGCATATGTCTTTGTAAAAGGCAAACAAGTGCTAGGCAATATGAAGCAAGAGGAATCCAGGTTCCTTCCACTGTTTACCTTTGAAAGAATTTTGCATGTTAAACGTCCTTCATGTTTCTCTGGATTTGTCTAATAGCAACCAGAGTGACTTGTGTTAACGAAGTGATTTCCACAAGCAGGTATTTCCTATCAGATTTGAGCACTGTCTTTCCAATTGTTACATACATACAGATTGGTTTTGGTTGTTTCTGCAGTTTTTTTTTTTTTTAAACATTTTATTTGGAAATGGCCCTTTATTCTTAAATATTTATATATTTCCTAAGAGTAAGAATACTCTGTCACTTTACTGCCATACAGGTTCACTCTTGTCAGGTGAGACATAGATGTAGCATGTGCATGATCCTTTAGAGCTATTTCCCTTTCTAAGGTCAGATATTGCATTTAGTTATGTCAAATGCAGAATAATTTTGAACTATTCTTCATTCTGAGGATTGTCAGGGATTGAATTGAACTGGAATGTGCGACTTTCTAAGGGATCAGTATGTTTGTACCTCTTTTGTTTATGCAAATGGAGGAAAAGCATTTAGCCCCAGTTATTGTGTATCATTTGATTTCTGCAATTGCAGTGCAGTAGGCAAGATGCTCACACTGATGAATAAGATGGATACGTCATGTTCTGAATATTTTTGTGACATTGTGGCCTGTCATACTTTACAGCAGCTGTACATCCCACAACACAGAATTTGTAGGTGAGAAAAGGAGGTAGTTCAAAACAGTTATTCCTGTTCAACAGCAAAAGGCATGTGGATGCCCTGACCTATTCCCAAGTGCCTGACGCCACTGCACGAAGGAGAGGAGACTCGAGAGTTCTCCTGTAGTGAAGCAAATGCTGGTCTCTGCCTGCTTTGTTTTCAATTGGTTCTGTTCAGAATTTTCATGGAAAATCACATTGGAATTAAAAAGAAAAACTTAAAACCAATATCTGAAGTGTGCTACATTCATTTTCTACATTCACCAGAGATTAGAGTTCTCCTCTGACTTTCATTCTTATGAGAGTTTCCTTAGCATTTTTCTATACTACACAGCTGATGCCAACAAATTTTCTTCGTTTTCTTTAATCTGAAAATGTCTTTATTTCCCTTTCACTCATGAAGGTGTTTTCCCCCATACAGAATTTTGTTTGCAAGGCTGTTTTTTCCTTATAGCTCTTTAAAGCTATCCCACTGTCTTTTGGTCTCCATGCTTTCTGATGAGTAGTCCATGATCAGACAAATCATTGATCCTCTGTATGTGACTTATCATTTTTCTTTGGCTGCTTTCAAGATTTTCTCTACATTTTTAGTTTTCAGCCATTGACTATTATGTTCCAAAGCATGGTTTTCTTTTAATTTATTCTGTTTGAGGTTTACTGCACTGGTCCAAACTGTAAATTTATGTCTTTCATCAAGTTTGGAAAAATTTTAGCCATCATTACTTCAAACATTTTTTCTTCCCCATTTTCTCTCTTCTCTCCTTCTGATAAAAGTGTATTACACCTTTTGATATTGTCCACAGGTCCCTCACACTCTTTTAGTTATTTACTTTTATTCTTTTTTCTTCCTCAGTTGGAATCATTATTATGGATCTATTTTCAAATTCACTGACTCTTTCATTTGCCATCTATATTATGCTGTTTAGCACGTCCAATAAATTCTTTCTTTCATGTATTTTTCAGGTAAATTTTTCATTTTAAAATGTTTTCTATTTCTAAGCTCAGATTGCGTATATTTTTATTTGATATGAACATATTTTCCTTTGTATCATTGAGAATCTGTGGAAAGAGGTGATGGAAAAGGTCAATATCATCAGTCAGAACAAGGCCAGGAGCTGACTGTGCAACAGACCATCCATTGCGCATATGGAAGTTCAAGCTGAAACTGAAGAAATCAGAGCAAGTCCACGAGAGCCAAAATATGACCTTGAGTATATCCCACCTGAATTTAGAAACCATCTCAAGCATAGATTTGATGCATGGAGCACTAGTGACTGAAGACCAGATGAGTTGTGGAATGACATCAAGGACATCCATCCATGAAGAAAACAAGAGGTCACTGAAAAGACAGGAAAAGGTCAAGATGGATGTCAGAGGAGACCCTGAAACTTGCTCTTGAGCGTCAAGCAGCTAAAGCAAAAGGAAGATTTGATGAAGTAAAAGAACTGAACAGGAAATTTCAAAGGGCCTCTCGAGAAGACAAAGTAAAGTATTATACTGACATGTGCAAAGAGCTGGAGATGGAAATCCAAAAGGGAAGAACACACTCACGGTTTCTCAAGGTGAAAGAACTGAAGAAAAAATTCAAGCCTCAAATTGAAATAGTGAAGGATTCCATGGGGAAAATATTAAATGACGCAGGAAGCATCAAAAGAAGATGGAAGGAATACACAGGGTCATTCTACCAAAAAGAATGAGTCAATATTCAACCATTTCAAGAGGTGGCATATGATCAGGAACCGAAGGTACTGAAGGAAGAAGTCCAAGCTGCTCTGAAGGCATTGGCGAAAAACAAGGCTCCAGGAATTGATGGAACATCAACTGAGATGTTTCAACAAACAGATGCAGCGCTGAAGGTGCTCACTCGTCTATGCCAAGAAATATGGAAGACAGCTTCCTGGCCAACTGACTGGAGGAGATCCATATTTATGCCTATTCCCAAGAAAGGTGATCCAACTAAATGCGGAAATTATAGAACAATATCATTAATATCACATGCAAGCAAAATTTAGCTAAAGATCACTCAAAACCGGCTGTAGCAGTGTATCGATAGGGAACTGCCAGAAATTCTGGCCGGTTTCAGAAGAGGACGTGCAACCAGGAATATCATTGCTAATGTCAGATGGATCCTGGCTGAAAGTAGAGAATACCAGAAGGATGTTTGCCTGTGTTTCATTGACTATGCAAAGGCATTTGACTGTGTGGATTATAACTAACTATGGATAATATTGCAAAGCATGGGAATTCCACAACACTTAATTATGCTCATGAAGAACCTTTACATAAATCATGAGGCAGTTGTTCAGACAGAACAAGGGGATACTGATTGTTTTAAAGTCAGGAAAGGTGTGCGTCAGGGTTGTATTCTTTCACCATACCTATTTAATCTGTATGCTGAACAAATAATCCGAGAAGCTGGACTATATGAAGAAGAACGGGGCATCAGGATTGGAGGAAGGCTCATTAACAACCTGCATTATGCAGATGACACAACCTTTCTTGCTGAAAGTGAGGAGGGCTTGAAGCACTTACTAATGAGTATCAAAGACCACAGCCTTCAGTATGGGTTACACCTCAACATGAAGAAAACAAATCTCCTTCCAGCTGGACCAAAGAACAACATCATGATAAACGGAGAAGAGATTGAAGTTGCCAAGGATTTCATTTCACTTGGATCCACAATCAACAGCCATGGAAGCAGCAGTGAAGAAATCAAAAGATGCATTGCATTGGGCAAATCTGCTGCAAAGGACCACTTCAAAGTGTTGAAGAGCAAAGATGTAACCCTAAAGACTAAGGTGCGCCTGACTCGTGCCATGGTATTTTCAATCACATCATATGCATGTGAAAGCTGGACAATGAATAAGGAAGACTGAAGAAGAGTTGACGCCTTTGAATTGTTGTGTTGGCGAAGAATATTGAATATACCATGGACTGCCAAAAGAACGAACAAATCTGTCTTGGAAGAAGTGCGGCCAGAATGTTCCTTAGAGGCAAGGCTGGCGAGACTGCGTCTTACATACTTTGGACATATTGTCAAGAGGGATCAGTCCCTGGAGAAGGACATCATGCTTGGCAGAGTACAGGGTCAGTGGAAAAGCAAAGGTCAATGAAGTGGATTGACACAGAGGCTGCAACAGTGAGCTCAAGCATAACAGTGATTGTAAGGATGGCGCGGGACCGGGCAGTGTTTCGTTCTGTTGTGCATATGGTTGCAATGAGTTGGAACCGACTCAACGGCACCTAACAACAACATTGAGCATAGTTCTAATAGGTGCTCTTTGTCTCATGATTTGAATATCTGGGTCATTTGAGAGTTTATCTCAGTCCTTCAGACTTGGTCAAATTTTCCTGGTTCTTCATAGGTCAGGTAAGACTTTAGCTCACAGAACAGAATAGCCATATTTGCATTTTTTTGATTAAATCATGCAAAAGGTTTTTTAAAAAATTATTATTTTTTTACAAAGATGTATTTGTTAGAGTGTATCTGATTTATTTACAAAGAGCAGCAGCAGGAAAAAATATACAGGTCCTGTTTTCAACAAGTGTGTTCCTTATGCTAAGAGAAACCATTATCTCACAAATGAAATAAATTAAAAAAAAAAAAAAAAACAGCATTTCAAAAGAAATTTTCTACTTTACAAAAGATTTCATGGGAGAATTCCTTTCAATTAGATGGAAGGGTTTTCAGATATTTTAAGAAACAGCAGAACCTTTACTTCTAATGAAATACCAAGCTAAACCCTCATGTGTGAACCCTTCTAGGCACTTTAGCAATGGTTGCTGTTACTGGATGACATTAAGTTGGTTCCCAGTCACAGCGACCCCATGTACAACAGAAAGAAACACTGCCCGGTGCTGGGCCATCCTCACAATCATTATGTTTGAGCCCATTGTTGCAGCCATTGTGTCAGTCTATCTTGTTGGGATCTTCTTTTTCACTGAACTTCTCCTTTACCAAACATGATGTCCTTCTCCAGGGACTGGTCCCTCCTGATAACATGTCCACAGTACATGAGACGAAGTCTCACCATCCTTGCTTCTAAGGATCATTCTGGTTGTACTTCTTCCAAGACACATTTGTTTATTCTTCTGGCAATCCATGGTGTATTCAGCCTTCTTCACCAACAGCATAATTCAAAGGCATCAGTTCTTTGGTATTCCTTATTCATTGTCCAACTTTTGCATGCATATGAGGCAACTGAAAATCCCTTAGCTTGGATCAGGCACACATTAGTCTTTAAAGTGGTATCTTTGCTTTTTCACACTTTAAAGAGGTCTTTTGCAACAGATTTGCCCAATGCAATATATCATTTGATTTCTTGAGTGCTGCTTCTATGGGCATTGATTGTGGATCCGAGTAAGGGGGAATCCTCGATAACTTCAGTATTTTCTCCATTTAGAATGATAAACATCATGGTAAACTTTTAGCAATAGGAAGCTCTAATGCCCCTGATTCTGGGTCCCTGAGCTCTACTTCTGGGCTGTGAGACACTTTTTCAGAATCCTTGGGGCTGCATCAGTGCATTTCTGATGGTTTTGTTTTTGAAAATTGAATTAACAAACAACTTTCAGGGCCATCTGTCATATCAAGAAATTGGCTCCTAAGAAAAAAAAAAAAAGGAGAAATGATGAATTATGAAAGGATTTCCTTTAGCTTTGTTTTTAATATCATTTTTGTGTCAATGCCTATGAGTGTCCACTTAGCCTGCTTATCTGTCCTCTTTAAGCCCTGTTTACAGGAAGACATAGCCCTCAGTGTGGATTTATGTGCTAATACTGTAAAACCTATGTGCATATCTTGGTTACATGGCATAATCCTATTTTTAAATAATGTCTCTTAGAATTCAAATAGTTGAACAGATATCATCCTAGAATCCTCAGAGTCCCTTTCAGGTTGTTTTTTGCAAATTGTCCCGTGTTCTTATGGATCAATATCTCAATGTGAGGTGTAGTTGAGAGCTATTACAGGTACCCCGTTCACTGGCAGAGTTGGAACAGAACTTAGATTTCTAAAATTTTCAGGCTTGTTTCAAACCATTGGTTTTATTTTATTTTTTTAATTCTATTGTATTTTCAACGGTATTCAACAATAAAAACGTCAGTAGCCACTGTGCATGACTTAAAAATGGTGACTGAATAGTCTTTTGAAAACATTTTTTATAGCCAGTTCTTATTCTGATGTTACCATAACTGTGGGTGAAATGCAAATCAATAAAGCCAGAGTGTAAAAACAGAACTCAGGAAGAGAGAGAAAGGGTCCAAATCTCTCCATTTGAAATCGTCCCTTCCATATGGAAATATTGTTGAGGGGCTGAGGACCAGGCCATGTGCCCTCTCTGAATTCTCAATCTTTCCCTTTTTTAAGCCATTATGTTTGTGTGCCACACATCCTTTATTTTAGAAGAAATAGGTGTTTTACTGAAATGCTTTCTGCTGGCTTCATATTTAAAACAAAAAACCAAAGCCCACTGCGTTTGAGTCAACTCGAACTCATAGTGACCCTATAGGACAGAGTAGATCTGCCCCATAGGGTTCCACGTAACACCTGGCGGATCTGAACTGTGGAGCTTTTTGGTTAGCAGCCATTGCTCTTAACCACTGTGCCCCCGGGGTTTCCTTCATATCTAAAGGAATGAAAAATAAAATTATACTTAAGGATCTATGCTCTACATGTGCTTTACTTTGTCAGTGTCTGTAATCAAGCTTTGCATTTAGAATATGGGTAACAATTTGCAATCATTATTTACAGAGCTGTTTTAAAATTCTTTACTTACAAATGTATTTTTTATTTCATTCTTCAGGGTATAAGTTTAACAGTAACAAATTCAGATACAACCAATGACATTATCGACAAGTCACTACCCATGCTCGGAATAACTGTAAGTTACCTGCAAACAATTTTTAGTTAAGAATAAACTTGGATTTTTGAGAGTTGCGTGTGTGTGTGTATAAAATACAACTCCTTTCATAAGGCAGCTGATTGTTATAGATACCTAAGGCATATTTTGTCCTCCAGAACTTAGAAATTGAAAGCCTCGAAACTCTGATATTACTTTCTACACAGGTGCTGTTCTTATACTCCACTTTTAAATTCCATGTGACCTTGAAGTCATAGAATAATTAAATTGAACTATAGTTTTAGAGTGCTAATAACAGCATGTATTTTTTACTGTATATATTGTATATATAAAAGACCAAAAACCCCTTGCCATCAAGTCGATTCCGACTCACAGCAAGTGTATAGGAAAGAATAGAACTGTCCCATAGAGTTTCCAAGCAGCAGCTGATGAATTTGAACTGCTGACGTTTTGGTTAGCAGCTGAGCTCTTACCCACTGAGCCACGAGGGCTCCATTACATACGTATACAGCAAAATTTTTATAAGATTTTTAGTGAGATAGTTGTAACCTCCGCCTTACCTGTTCTGTTTTACTGTTCTTTCTGAACCTCCTTTCCTGGTTCTTCCCCTCCCGTACCTCATTTATCCTAATTGTCACTCTAGAACTCAAACTCAGTATGATGGATCCTACAGGACGTGTTTTGTAGTAAATTTTGATGTGAAGAACCCACGGCTAGAAGTCATAGCCCCTGACTGCAGGTCCTGAGGATGAGATGACTGATGCCTCTAATGAGTTGCTAACGAGGGAGACAAGTTCTGAACGAGACTATGAATTTAGGAGCATTTGTGTTTCCACCACTCTCGTCCTTGTTTTGCTTTTAGTGACTGCTTCTTTATATTTTGATGGGGCTGACCTAAGTTAATGAAATTTTTTTCATGGAAGAGGTAGGCATGTTTGAGGATGAGGGTGAGGTTGGGGAAAAGGAAAGAGTAATTGTAAGAGTCTCCTGCTATATGAACACCACACAATTGAGAACTATTATTAAAGAGAGTGACATTCAGGTGGATAGAAACTGTAGAAAGGACTTGGATATCATGGCTCCTTAAATAATGTAGAAATATGAAAATGCCTTGCTGTTGTGGCGTGACGTGATTGTAAGACTTGTAATTAAACTCACCCTGACCTACTGATATAATACCAAACCAAAAACCAAACTCATTAACCTTCGAGTCAATTCCGACTCATAGAGACTCCATGAGTGATATAATAAAGCCCCTGAAAAGCCAGAATTTGGCTTATGGAATCAATGATTTCTTTACTAGAGAAATTTAATAATACATTTAAAATAAAATTGAATTTATATTCACTCAGTAAATCAGATACCTCTGCACCTACATGATATACATGCCGTGAAAAGGAAAACTTAAATCTTGGAAAGAGTGAGTAGCTTTAGGTGTAGAGTAGATTGATCAGTGATACAGTTCATTTTATTTCACGTTTGTAATTGTCCTTTGCTTGAAGTCATCAGTTTCACCAGACAAGAAAGAATTTCTACTTTACTAAAGAATCAGCGTCACTTGGCCCTGACTCTTCTATGGGATTCCAACATAGTGTTCCCAGCCCCTACCTTAAAAGAAAAGATTTTTGTTAGATGTTATTTCCTATTTGAAATACAATTTTGAGCAAATTTAGCTGAGAGAGTATGCAAGTGTGTGTCTATGTGTGTACGTGCATACACATACATGTGCTTGTGATAGCCTCCATAGCTGGGACCCTGCTTCACACAGGCAAGGCCATGATATCTTACCAGGAGTCAAGGGCAGGCATATGAACTATCACCAACAACTCCATTACGTTTTTCTGGAGGACTGTAAAATAATTCAGCAGAGTGTGTATGATTGAGATGTGGTTGCTTCAAGGGTGCTTTCTAGTATTGCTGGGCAGTAACTGTTGGGATAATAGTTCTCTGCATCTGGCCTGATCTGCAGCTTCGCATCCTTTATCCTTCTTGCTCCAGAATGGAGCTTGTCCAAACCAAAGCCAGTGGACTGACTTCACTCTGCCCGTCTCCTCAAGGTCTTTGGGTATTTGTCTGCCTGCTCAAGGCAGCTGAGCTTGAGATGTTTTTCAAGTTTTCCTTTGCTCAGACATAGTCACGGCAGGCTGTGTGTCTCTCTGAGCAGCACACTTGTCTGGGCAGAGACAAATGAAGACAAAGCCTAAAGTTCTCCAAGGAGTCCAGAGACAGCAGGACCGTCAAGAAGAGATTAGACTTTTCTTTCTTAGTGAAGGAACCTAAAAATGATTTCATATCCATGGGCCACAGATAAAGTGAAAGACTGATTGTATTGTTGTTCCATAGATCCCCGGCCTATCTGAAGGGACAAAGCAAGAATCTGGAGTAGTCTACTGGGTGTTGGGAGAGGGACGGGTTGCTGAAATCACAACTGCTAACTCAAAAACTGTGGCCAACTCCATGGACTTACAGTATTTACACTGGTCCCAATTCTTTTTCTTTTTGAAAACGTAGAAATGTTAAAGAAATGTGCCCTCTTTCAAGTACCTACTGTGAAAGAATTGTTGTGACTTTTTTTTTTTTTTTGTCTCCAAGGGCTCTAAGAGTGATTACCAGTTGTGGGTCAGTTCTGGCAAGAAAGAGGCCCCATTCCCACTCATTGGTAAGTGGCAGGGAACTCTAAGACGGGGTTGACTGGATTCCAAATTATAACTCTAAAGTCTCAAAGTATTGCTTGTTTGGCCTTAAGTTTGAATATCCTTTGAAGTAAAAACTTCTCACAATATCCATTCATACATTTGATAAATAAATTATGAAGCTTTACTCTATCCCAGGGAATAAATAATAACAGCTCTTCATTCAGCAGCTTGTGGTCAAGTTGGGGGGAAAAATGTGAATTTTTCCTCTCTGCTTTTTCACTTGACATACAGCCCTGTCTTGATCAACCTCTCCTTATTTTTTATGAAAGCAATACAGATTGAAATTTCTTTTCCCCATACATCATATTTTATATTCCGTTCTTGAATTATTCTGTTCCATATTCTGACTACGAAGTAGCCTCTGTGTTGTAAGCATCCTCTAAAATGCAGCAGGTCTCTCTGTCCAACTACAAGTACTTACTGAACACCTGCTCAGCGCCCAGAGCTTCTCTCAGCATCACAGGCAAACTGAGATAAGCACATCTAGATTCCTGAAGGCTTCGCTGGACGACTGACCTGCACTTTGCCATTTTACATTTTACAGGCTGAGTTTTCCAACATTTATTCTCGAAATTATTGATAAATAGATTACACCTCTCCTGAAATAGTTATTAGAACCATTTAGGTAAAAAAGAAAAAAAAAAATTCTTGGATTAGCAAGTTGAATTAGTGTGGTCAAAAGAAATAGAGCAAATAAAATAAGGGAAGGGACAGGTTCTGTAGCAGAGCTTGCCATGGGGCGATGGTGAGAACTGATTGCCGCTAGAAATCCTGTGGGGTGTTCCCTCTTACCTACATTATCTTCTAAATTCTTTCCACGATCCAGGATGTTTCCAAGCGATCTGAATAATCTAAAAACCAAGTTTTTTAGGATTCACAGAGTGCATGTTCTCCATCTCAGAATATAACAAATCAAGTACACAGCTGAGGACCAAAATCCTGTTTCATATTTTGTATTAACGTCAGCATCTTTGTAAAAGTCATTGTGCAATAAAATACATGAATAAAAATCAGACTAATACTTCAAATATAAAATGTGTTCATTTAGATGAAATGAATGTAGATGGTAACTTCTAAGCTTAGAACAGCTTCAGGCACCACTGCTGACCCTGTGGAGTCTTAATCTTCCGTCATTTACGAGGGTCCTTTAACAGCCATTCTGTACATGGATTTTCATGTGCTTTTAATTTTTTTTTTTTTTTTTTTTCACTTCTTAGTTGTGGATTAGCCCCTGGTTACCCTGATGAATTTGTTTTATTTTGTTGCTCTCATGGAAGCTTCTTTGTGGCTTAGTTCCTGTTATGAACAGAGCATTCATATTGCATTTATACCAGGAGAAACGGAAAGGCAAGAGCTCACCACCTTACAGTCAGTCAGAACTAGAAGAAAGGGAGTGTTTGCTCTCTTCTTAAAAAGCTCACTCTATGTTGCAGCGCAGGGTCTCTGAGAATTCGATGGAGAGGAAGCCATTGGAAGCATGAAAGAGCAAAAGATATCATTTGGCGGTCAACACCTAATGATTGAGGGTTCCGTTTCTCTGTGTAAACACTGTTTTGGAGTAGGCTTCTGGGCTTCCAATACTCTGCAGCCTTATTTCTAATTCCGCCTCTGAGGGCCACCCTCACTCCAGCGGGGAGGCGGGGGGCGGGGAGAGGAGGTAAGCATAAAGGCAACTCTAACTGCTGCTCTGGCTATAGCATTAATGAAATGTAATGAAATACCTGTTAAATGGACATACGTGTTCGAGAAGAGTGATCCTAGTGAGTCTTGACACGTATCATCCAATTATTTAAAGAACATTACTGCCAATGTTTATTAATATATTTACTTTGTTACTCTGATCTGTACAAATCTGTGTAATATTGATGGTAAGTGCTTTAAATGATGAATTTAGGCTGGGGTGGTGGTCAGGTAATTTGCCTAAGACGCTCAGATCTAGTTAGTTTCTAGGCAGAAACTAGAGGGCTTTAAATATTCTCAGATGGAAACATAGTAAAAGTCAACATGGTGTAGTACTCAAACTGATCTCTACTTTCCAATCAGGTAACATATTTTAAAGACTATTTTCTCTTTACATTTTTTAAACACCTTTCTTGGGCCCCTGCTTTGTGCACGGTCTCTGCCTTGAGAGCACACGCAGGAGACACAGCCTTCTTTATCCCCGAGGCCCAGCACGCCAGTGTGGTGCACGTGGGTGCCGTAAGGTAGCTTTGATCACACCCATCACCAGTCGGCCTGAATCTGTATGTACATGTTTCTCTGTATAGGACATGAACATCCCTATGGAATAAAAATGAGCCATCTTCAAGCCACTGCACTCCTGCCACACCGCCTAAGGGGCTCCATATCTCCATCCACTCTCCAGGAGCCCTTCTTACTGGAGCAGCCATTCCCAGAGATGGGAGGTCCGTTCGTCCTAAAGCCCAGGCGCCCACTGAGGAACCAGGAGCAGAAAAGTGAGTCCCTTCCCTCCTGCAGGTGTCTTCTCTCAACTCATGTCTCCATTCCTAGAAACAAAATCATAACACAGAGCTGATTCTCCATGTCAGGGAGAAGGGCAGTGTAGGCAAGGATCCAATCTTCACCAAGAATGAGACTGAGAGAAATGCCAAGGGTCTGTCCTCAAGAGCCAACTCACTTCTAGAAAGCTTCTTTTCATTCCGCCAGGTAGTAGTAGTTCCCTTCTCTGTATCCCCAGGGCCCTTCATGCATATTTTAAGTATGTGTGTACATATCTGTGTGTCTTATTAGAATATGGGCTTCTTAAGGCCTGGAAAGTCATGTTTTCCCCATCTCAGGGCTTTCGTCAGGATCTAGGCCACAGCAGAAGGGGATTCATGACTGCTTAGCTTAGACACACAGGAATGGAAGAGTGGAGTAGAACAGTTTCGGAGCTGAACTGGAATCTATTCTGAGCTTGGGCTGAAGTGGCCTCTAAGTTCTACCTCCACAGCGAGCCATGAGGACCAAGCTCACTTTCCCTGTGTGCTTCTGATCGAGGACTAGACTGGAGCAGGACCGAATGTGTATGGTTGGGGGCTTTTTAATCTTCCTTCTTACCATTCTTTTTCCTACCATTCGTGTATTTTCTCATCAGTATTTCTCTTTTTGAAGAAAATGTATTATTAATTTGAGGAATAGTGTGGCCAGAATGGAATTCCCACTTAAAGTGTTTTTATTTTTATGATAGTTATTCTATAAGCACAAAGTTTTACACATTTTATTTTTTAATATTCATACCCTATTTACAAGCATGAGG
Organism: Elephas maximus indicus; assembly: GCF_024166365.1. Lineage (NCBI taxonomy): Eukaryota > Metazoa > Chordata > Mammalia > Proboscidea > Elephantidae > Elephas > Elephas maximus. The sequence goes on along the minus strand of NC_064823.1, from coordinate 28,729,621 downwards.
TAACACTACTCCAATCTTGCCAGGACCGTTGAAGAAAGGCTAGGTTTCTATAAAGTTAGCTTGTTCAATATCTCATAGTTTTCATGACAATAGCACTTATTTTCATTGGTCCCAGAGCAACATGAACTCTTACACAAGATAGTGTACATAACAAAAGGTCCGTCTAAGCCCCAAAGTCCTTTTGAGAAAGTACAGAACTCAGTTTATACTTTGCCTTCTGTTTATGTCACAGAGTAGCTTTATATATAGCTTTAAATCAAATGAGTCAGAATTGATCGACGGCACTGGGTTTAAATCAAGGGATAGAGCAATGTTCTTAAGAGGTATTAAAGCTAAATAACTGAATACATTTGGATAGTTTTAGAAATAATAAAATCAGGTCAAGGGTAGGGAAACCAGGCCGAGTACAACTACTTCACCTACATATTCACCTGTACGTTGAACATTTGCACATGTTGACATTGCTGGATGTATAGAAATCCCTTCCTGGATTGAGGAATGTGTTTGTTTTCCTTGAGACTTTTAAAACGATGGAGTGTGAATGTTAGGGCAGGAAGAAAGAGTCTTAGTTAGGTGGAATGGTGGCAATCCTTCATGACTGCATACCCTCTGGAGGGTGCTAAGCCAAATGGAGAAGGGGATGGGGTCTGCTTTCAGAGGAGGAGACTGATGTCTTGATTGCCTTGGGCCCTCTGAGTGAGGAAAATCGTTCTCAACAAGGTTACTATGTGCTGTGCCTTGAGCTGAGGAGTACATTATACATTTCATCCATTTTAGTACTCAGTTCCATGAGATGTCATGTTAAAGTTGAGGAACCTGAAGTTCAAAGAGATTGAGTAATTTGTTCCCGTACCTGGCAGAACCCTCTGATCCAGCACCGCAAGTACCGCACCTAAGGTTATACTTGCCACATCCTAGAAAAGCCAAGTCAGTGGGTATTTAAGGATATTTGGTGAAATGTTGCTCATCTGTTTATCCTTCCACAACTTGGCTCGTCTATGGACTCTTTTAGCATCTGGTTCTAAGCAGCTTAAGAAAATATTAGGATATCTTATCAGGAAACATTCATAGCTGAGTAGTAGAAAAGACCTCTCTGAACTCAGATTTCATTGCTGAGCACCTGGTCTTAGAAAAGCTCTTCTTGTTCAGCATTCCTTTGACAGGGACTGTTGGGTAGCTAAAAATCATCTCTGGGTAGCATGGGTCGGTGTTACAAGAAACAAGGCCACCTGAGTTCTCATCACACAGCCAGCATTTAAAGGTGACTTCCCAAGAACGCTGTCCTCAGGGGGAGGCACATCGTCCATGGAACTGCCTGAGGGTTGTGGCCCCTTGGAGTGAAGGAGTTATAGGCTGCCCAGGAGCTGGGGTCAGGGAGGTTGAGTCATGAAGGGCAGATCTTTTTGATAAGAAAAAGTTCACAATAGTCAGGCACTCACTCAGAAAGCCAAAGAGGAAATCTAGAGGGGGGAGACTTACCGTAAAGGTAGGTGATTATCAAACTCTACTTGATTTTGGTACCACATTTTTTAGCTTATGAAATGGGATCTGATTCCTCATGGATCGTATTTAACATCAGTGAACTTGTACCACCACGCATTCGGTGCCTCAGGAGGCACTGCAGCAGGAGCAGATAGCACCTGTAGGAAGTGTCACCTCCAGAAGAATTGAACCTGAGTCTGATCAAGCCTCTGGATGTAACTATCCATTTATAGAATAAGGGAAAACAGAACAAGTTAACACCACGGGGATGTATCCACCTACCCCAGGATGGGGGAAATTCTACACACTGAATGACTCCCTTTCTCTCTCTTCTAGCCCTAGGAAACAACATGCTCTGCAAATGGAAACAGTGGAAATAAGTTTAAGTGAATTAATCTACTACTTCTAACAATCTCACTTCTTCCTTAGATGCAGGCCAGAAGACAGGTGAAAAGAAATGGCCTGTGGTGAACTGGGCCTTTCGGCGGAACCCCGGCACTTGCCAGGACAACGTGTGCAGGGCTCTACCATCCCCCGAGCCAGGGAAGCTCTTTGGGGTTTCACTCAAAGATGTTTGTCCCAATGGTGACCTGCCCACTCCTCTCCGGGTAGGTCTCCTTTTGGCCTTCTGTGGCCCCTCTGAGCAGGGAGACTGAGGAAGAGAAAGCTCTGCAAGCCCATGTGTTCTCATCCAAATCTATTTCTAAGTGGAGAAAGCACTAGACAGCCCCTGGCTTTGGCTGAGAAGCTTTGTTATATTCTTTCAAAGAATACAAATTTGACTTAGTTATTGCAGAATCATAAGGTAGACACAGAGAAAAAGGTAATTTTTCCATTCCAGTAGTTTCAGAAAAGACCCACATATGCCTGCTCAGATGAGTCAGAACGTGCTCTGTGTTTACCAGTCTCTGAAGCAGAGGTTCCACCTCCTTTCACATTCTCCTTTCAGCTCCTACCTTGAACTTCTCGCTACTCTCAGCTTTCCCTTAGTTGCTTCTTCAGCTGAGACTACTCAATCTTACAACTCAAAATATTTCATATGGTGTTTGATTTAATATTTCAGATGGCGTTTGATTTTATTTCAAGTGCATAAGCTTAAGACTACAAGACTTACACTCTGGCATATACCAATATCTTAATCCTGATAGAATAAGTCAAATGAAAGCCACAAAGTTTAGCTTGTGTTGTCTCAAAGTAGTGTATTAAACCATCAGTGTTTCCAGTTATTGAGTATCTAGTATCCCTCCAGGGGCTATGCTAGTGCTTCACATGCTTGATGTGAAGAAAATCATCGTCTTAAGGGCATGCTGGGTACCACCCCAGACCCTGCAACTTTCACGGAAAATTTGGGGTCCTTATCATTATCATCAGAGAGCCCTGGAGTTGCAGTGGTTAAGAGCTGGGTTGCTAACCTAAAGGTTGGCAGTTGGATTCCACTGGCTGCTCCTTGGAAACCCTATGGGCAGTTCTACTCTGTGCTATAGGATTGTTGGGAGTTGGAATTGTCCCAGGACAACTGGTTTGTTTTGGTTTGTGATCATCATCATCCCCATTTCACAAAGGAGATAAACAAAAGCTTTAATATAGGTAAGTACTGTACTTTCCCCAAGGTCACACAGTGAATAGGTGGTAAAATACATTTCAATGCCACAGATTACCTGACTCCAACACCTATTATCTTTCTACACTGCAAGCAGAGGCCTAGCTGGGGGTAGGGGGAGTTGGGCAGGTAGGGTGCCTGTCCTGTGCTCTGACTGTGTGCCCTGGGCACCACTTGAGGAAGGGTGCCAGAACAGTTTCTATTGGCCACCACAGTTTCCATGGCCAGCTGGGAGAGATCATTGAGAGATTTAACACTAATTGCCCTAGGCACTGCTTTCCCTAGATAGGCCCCTGACTGCAAGCAAGAGACATAAAGATAGAGAAAAAGGAAATGAAAAAGTAAGAAACCAAACTAAACCATTGCTATCAAGTCAATTCTGACTCATAGCAACCCTACAGAACAGAGTAGAAGTGCCCCATAGAGTTTCCAAGGAGCGCATGGTGGATTTGAACTGCCGACCTTTTAGTTAGCAGCAGTAGCACTTTACTACTAGGCCACCAGGTTTTCCAGAAAGTGCTGAGAGGATTTATTTGGAGAAGGCTATCTGGAGGAGAAGGTTTTTGAGCCTGATTTTGAAAGAGGAGAGGAAATACAAGAAGTAGGAATGGGGGATACAATTGCTTAAAAGGGATAAGCAAATGGGGAAAGAATGGTGAGGTAGGACGGGGTGATGTAACAGAAGTCTTAAAGTAGACAGAGAAGTTTGATTTAGAAGTGTAAATTAACTGAAAAAGAAAATCTGAATAAAACAAGTGTTTGAAGTGTTTCAGTGTAGGAATGTAGAGTGGACCAATGAATAGAAAATATATTTAGAGACGCCAAAAAAAAAAAAAAAAAAAACCTAAAGAATTTATTTGAGTCCTTCCAGCTTGAGCACCATACTCTCCTGTAGCCTAGTTCCGGATGCCAACAAGGACAAGCTTGTGCTGAGGCCTGTGTGTATGAAATTCTGCATATTGTCTTTTCCATTCCTTCCCCCCAGGATATGCTTTTGTTTCTTAACCAAAAAGGGCCTCTGACAGAGGGCATCTTCAGAATATCGGCCAGTGTCAGAGCATGTGGAGCCCTCAAGCAGAAACTAAACTCCGGAGAGAAGGTGAATTGGGAGGACGAGCCGGTTTTGGTAGTAGCGTCTGTCTTAAAGGTAAGGAAGGTTCTAGCATTATCTTCACACAGTGTAGCTGTATAGAAATATGATTGGCTTCCTTCTTCATGATTGGCAAAGAGCCATAGTAGGTATAATACGGTCAGAATTTGAAAATCTGAAAAACATTACAGAAAGGTAAGGAAACTGCCGTGGGTGTTAAAAGCACCTGTCTGTATGCCACGTGCAAAAAAATTAAATAAATAAAAATTTGAAAGCACGCACTTACACACACACAAGCATCCTACTTTTGAAGAGCTCCTCACCGGAAATGATGGCAAAGTTTCCAAAAGAAATTTCTTTTTAAACTTTTGAAAACAATGACAAAAATTTCCCATAGTAAGGAAATTTTTACCTTATGATGAGTCCAAAAATACTCAGTCCATGAGACTAGAGGGACCCCAGAGGTCACGGTCCCCAGATCCTCTGTTAGCCCAAGACTGAACCATTCTCCAAGCCAACTTCAGACAGAGATAGGACGGGATTATAGGACAGAAAATGATTCTGGTGAGAAGTGAGCTTCCTGGCCCAAACAGACACATGAGACTATGTGGGCAGCTCCTGTCTGGAGGCAAGGTGAGAAGGCAGAGGGGGACAGGAGCTCATTGAATACATACAGAAAATACAGGGTGCAGAGGAGGAGTGTGCTGTACTCATTAGGGGAAGAGCAACTAGGAGGACATAGCAAGGTGTGTATAAGTTTTTGTATGAGAGACTGACTTGATTTGTAAACTTTCACTTAAACTAGAAGAAAATAAAATGCATAAATAAATGCTCAGTCAGGCCACCAACAGCTCCACTGGTTTTATCATCATTCCTTCCCGTTCTCTTAATGCCTTTCACTTTAAAAGTGCCATAGGAATGATGCTACCATTGGGCCTTCTTTCATCTTGACCACCTTCGGCATTCTTTGTTAATACGTGTTGTGCTTAACCTGCCACGTAGTAACCTGCTCTTCTCAAATGCCTTGCTCTTCACATCCTTAGAGATGCCTCACATATTTTGAAAATAGAATCTACATCCAAGACCAACTTTAAGCAAAGTGTTGATCCCAGAACAGCCTCTGCAGGTCTGCTTCAGGGCTCTTGTCCCCAGCATGGTGGAGATACAAGGAAGGCAGGGTAAAAACAGGGCCCAGGGCCTCCAACTCAGGCTGAGGCATAAAGGTCAAAAGTGCCTTGCCCTAGACATAAGTAAAGAAGAGTTTTCTGTATTCCCTTTCCAGGCAAGTGGCCAGGTGCCCATTTAATATTACTTCACGACTTTATTTACAATCAAATCTGTCTTGGTAAAGGGGACATCATATATGCATCAGTAAATGGACGTTTCTTGCAAACCTGTGTCTTGGTCCATATGAAAATATATAGCAACAAATGTTCTATCACTAGTGTGTACCTGCTTTTCTGTAACACCCTCCTGTCCACTAGCTTTTAACATGTAGGTTAGCATAAATTAGCCAGCCCCCAGATCAAAAGGCTTTGGCCCCTTACTGTGAGACTTCCACCAAGACAGTATGCGGAATTCTGCATGTACCAACAGCCTAAGCTGAATTTTTGCCCTATTGTTATTTTGTGAGTTCGGTGTTTGGTCTCCTTGGGATCCTTACAGGGCACTGGTAATGGAAGAAGGGACATGCTTCTGTTCAGGCAGTGCCCTGTTGGAAGGATGCAGAGGAAGCAAGGTCACCATTGCTCTAATGAGTGGAGGGTGGGAGGGACTTGGGAAACTGACTTTGTCCGTTTTCTTCACAGCTAAGTCCTCAGAATGCAAAGCAGAGCCTGACACACACAGGACCTCAGTAAATATAAGAAAGAGTGAATGATTTCCAGGATGTGATCATGATAGTTGCCCTGAGGCATTTCCTGTAGTAGCTGCTATTAAGAGAAGTCTCCTGGCACAGTGGTTAAGAGCTAAGGCTTGTTTTGACTGCTAACCATAAAGATTGGCGGTTAGAATCCACCAGCTGCTCCTTGGAAACCCTGTGGAGCAGTTCTTCTGTGTCCTATAGGGTCACTATGAGTCAGAATGGACTCAAAGACAATGTTGTTTTTTTGTTGTTGTGGGGGTGTTGGGTGAGTGTTCGACCTATTTATTTAGTGAGACCACTGGCAGAAAGATGTGACTTTGAAGCTAGCAAGGTGATCTGACGTTTTCCCCTTGTTATCACACTAAAATTAAGCTTAATAAATTTTAATAGGCCCAACTGTATGATATTAAGACAGATTTTCCAGGTCACCACTTAGGAAGCTGGCCTGTGGACGCCTGTGGCTCTAGTACTCAGAGGCCTGAAGTTTTGCTGTATCTAAATTTTGATCATTTCTTTCTGTTTTGGAACATTTTACTTCCCAAAGAAACTAAACCCCCAGAAAATATGATATCCTATCCCACCTTTCCAATTAAGGCGGGGAGCCCTGGTGGCACAATCATGAAGCACTCAGCTCCTAAGGGAAAGGTCAGTCGTTTGAACCACCAGCCGCTCCTCGGGAGAAAAGGCCTGGCGATCTGCTCCCATAAAGGTTACAGCCTAGGAAACCCTATGAGGCAGTTCTCTTCTGTCACATAGGGTCACTATGATGAGTCTGAATCTACTCAGGGGTGCACGGAAACAACAAAAACCCTTAAAGAGATGAAAAAGGAAGCTTTTATGAGAGGAGGTTTTTCCAAGAAGCACATATATCTCAAGTCAGAAGACCTACTCCTGTTTTATGTGTGTGTGAGTGTGTGCCTGTATTTGTGTGTGTGGTGTTTGTTTCAGAACTTTTCTTGCCAGGAATTAAGAACACCATGGCTGAAATAGATCATCAAAATGTGTATGTATCTCTTTTGAAGAAAATAATAGGATTTAGGGTGTTTATCACCAGGCCTTGTAATTTGTACCAGTTGGCTAAACTGTACATAAGCAGATTTCAGAAGATAGAAAGGGGCTTTACCTTTATTCCCATCACAGCCCAGACTCTGCTTTTATGCCACTAGTTTTAGTTGGAGAAAATCCAAGCACCTGCTTATGGGTGTGCAAGTCAGCAAAGAGGTGGAGCCGAGCTCTGTGGATGTCACAGTGTGGGTGGCTATGAAGGAAGTGGGGACCAAACTGAATTTTTCAACTAAATGTGATCTCTATCATTTGTCTAATACACGTTTGCCCTAAGAATAATATTATTTTTCATCTATTTTAGGATTTTTTTAGAAACATCCAGGAAAGTGTATTTTCCTCTGGTCTGTATTATCAATGGCTTACTGTTATTGATGAAGGGAATGAGGAGGAGAAAATAACTGGAATCCAGAGGTAATGATGTAGTCATTACCCAGCTCTGGCCATGCCTCAAAAATACAACCAACACACTCTCAGGAAAAAATAGCTTCTATTGTACAACTTTGCCTACTAAATAAGGACCACTGCCAAAGGGTTTCATGTGGTCACATCCATGGAGACCAGTTTAAAAGTAGATGTCTACGTTGCTGCTGTCACCAAGTTATTGTTTTTGTCCTCACCTTACTAATAGGGGTCCGTTGACCATTGTGCACCTTCTGAATATTTGAAATTAATAGGAGATGAAATCTGTTAGTCCAAGAGAGGTGGTAGAGGCCAACTCTGACAGCGTTATTATTTAAATTTCTCAAATTTTTAACTAACTAGAAAGTCTTGTTATGCTCAGGAAGTAAATTTAATGAAGCATTTCTGTATACATTCATGCCTGCAACTCGCTATTCTCTCGGCACACAGAGGTGAAGGATCTAATCTCTCACCTCAAGAAACTCAGAGGCTGGTGGAGGAGAGAAGTAGATAAACTGAAGTGTCATCAGTGCTATAAAAGGGACACTCAGAGGTTCTGGGGGAACATGGTGGAGTGATAATTAGCTTCCTACAAGACTCAGAGAAAACAGAAGCTCAAATTGCAAAGTCAAGAAATGATCACAAAGAATTCCAGGTCTATGCCCATGCAAGCAGAAATTTCTGGCAGGACTCATCATGAATGTTATGGGCAACATAGCAGAATAGGAAAAAAGTACTCAGTAACTCCATTTCCTAAGCTTTCCTTCTATGAAAAACCCTAGAATTCCAATAGTATGTAGTATGTGTATATGCCTGTTGAGAACAATTCTTTTTTCGCAACTTGCAAATGTTATGAATTATCGCCTTCACAATACTTTTGGTGAACCCCCTTTTAGCAATAGAACATAGTATTTGCATTGAAGAGTTAGAAACTAAGGAACAGCGTGAAAGTCACCAAAAAACAAGGCGATGGAACAAAATACCACCTCTATTTCTCTTATAGTTTAGAGAAGACCATTTGAGTACAGTGAGCACCAAGTCCTGTAGCTCTCTGTTGTGCATGTTACCAACTGCACTCCTGTTACGCTTTAGAGGAGACCGCTCGGTACACCAAGTATCACATCCCATAGCTTGTTGCTGCTGCTAGTATAAAACCTGTGTACTTCACACTACTTTAAGGGTGTATCATCAGTCCGTAGTACCCAGAGCTGGGCTCCCTGTTGCTGGTGCCGTTTTGGTGACCATATTTTCTCCTAGTTGCAGCATCTTGGTATAAAAAAAAAAAGTAAAACTCTGAATATGAACTGAGAAACAGTTCCAATGCATGATTAGAAAAAAAAAAACATCAATCACAAATATTAGAACATTGAAAATTTTACTCTTGTAAACTTGTAGAAGAAAGTGGTACCATTGAGATTGATTTGGAATAAAATTGACCTTGGATGCTGCTGAGCAGAGCAGATCTCAGAACGTACTTATACGTCTTAGTAGATAAGATTTGAACTTTTATCATCAGGCGGCGTGTTTTCATTGTTACCTTGGAAATAAAGGGAGTATTTTCAATGCAATTGCTGTTTAATTTCATCAGTAACTTTTGTGAGTGTTAATTGAGCACATTCTGGAATGTTATGGGGTTTGTGTGTACTAAATTTATATTAAATTCTACATTAATAAGATTAGTCCAAGTGAAACACGGAAACCCTGTGGCATAGTGGCTGAGTGCCATAGCTGTTAACCAAAGGGTCGGCAGTTCGAATCCACCAGGTGCTCCTTGGAAATGCTATGAAGGGGTTCTGCTCTGTCTTATAGGGTCGATATGAGTTGGAATAGACTCGACAGCAACAGGTTTTGGCTTTTTTTTATTGTTGTTAAACACATGGTAGTGGTTTCTGGGAAATATTGCAGGCAGCATTTTTTATGAGACAGAGTTCTACATTCTTTTACGGTTTTCACTGGGTTATGGACATTGTGGACAAAAAAAATGTCTTGTCTCTCTCCTTATTTACAAATTCTTAAAGAAATGACTTAAGAGTGTGTTTTTCTGTATTTCAAGGCTTTTAGACCAACTTCCAAAAGCCAATGTTGTTCTCCTGCGATACCTTTTTGGGGCTTTATACAACATTGAACAACATTCTGCATCGAATCAGATGACTGCATATAATTTATCAGTCTGTATCGCCCCAAGCATCCTTTGGTCTTCTACTTCCTGCAGCCCAGGACTGGAAAATGAATTGACAAAAAAGGTAATCCTATTTCTCCTTTTTATGCCTTTGGGGCCTGAGTCCTCACTTCAAACTTGAAAATCAGGTTGTTATCTAAAGCACCATTTTTTAAAAGTATACACTTTAATCCTACTCTTCTGGGATGGCAGAGTCATTTGTCTTATCATGGTGGGGTATGGGAAGGTGGGTCGTTAAGTGGGAAATTGAGAGCAGCTGAGTCACTTCTTTCCCATTCAGGACACTAAATATAAGACTGACTGAACCATAAACCAAAACCCATTGCCATCAAGTGGATTCCGACTTAACAGCAACCCTATAGGAAAAAGTAGAACTGCCCCATAGGGTTTCCAAGGAGTGGCTGGTGAATTTGAAGTGCTGACGTTTCGGTTAGCAGCGTGCTCTTTAACCAGTGTGCCACCAGGGCTCTGACCAAACCATAGAGAGATAAAAAAGTGGTGTGATATGATAGAAAAAACCTGGGCTTTGAAGTTAGACAAGCCAAGCTTCAACTCTCAACCTTACCATTGCTGGATGTGTAACCTTGGGCAAAGTCTCCAAGCCAGCCCCCTCATCTAAACATTGGTAGTTCTGACAGCACCGAGCTCATCTAGGCATTGCTTGCAGTTGTGCCCATGCACATCCCAGGGGGCCAGGCAATATGAGTACCCTTGTTTCCACACACACTAGACTTCTGCCAGCACTGGCCCACTCAGAAATACTTGGCTGCCCTTTTATGTCTGCTATTGGGGTGAAGAAACTAGTAGTAAAAGATTCCAGAACATCCTAAGGGAGCAGCAGGGTGCCTAATAAGATCACAATTTCCCCCTAGCACCCCCACAGAGCAAGCCTAAGGCAAGACAATGCTTGGGGAAGGACAGCAGTTAGACAGACAGACAAATTTTTCTACCCCACTGCCCCATTCCTTCACAGTCAGCCCACAGAGAAATTCCACTTCTCACGGTTAAGATACTTCTTCACTTAACAAGTGAATTTCATGAATTTTCATGTATCGGATGCTTTATAAGTTGAATAACATCTTTACCCCCAACACCATATGTGGGTAATTTAAAAATTATCTGAATGTTAACTGTGTAGCCATTGGTATAAAAATATTAACCATTAAGCCAGGGACACAAATTTCATCTTTATTTCACTGATTAAGTGCATTTTTAACGTCTTTGCCCAAACTACTCTTGAAAGTATCACAGTTTCTTAGAGAAAACTAGTTTATTTGCTTTCACATCAACTCTGAATTTGTCTCAGAATTCTTTCACATTTTGGTTAGATTCAGGGTGCCTATATGAAATGTGATTTATAACTTTGTCATATTAAAAAAAACAAAACATTTTTGCCATTTTGTGTTCCAGATTTCTCTTGTACAATTTGTTATCAAAAATTGCTTGAACATATTTGGAAAAGACATCACTTCCCTCTTAGAGGAAAGCTCAATGATCACAACAATGAGTTGTGATTGTTCAGAGAAGGCTTCAGGTACTGTGAATAATTTAATGGCTTTTCTAAGAAAGAGTGAGCCTGGTAGGAGTCGTGGGTGACGCCGAGACAGCAACTGCCCTGGAGCCCACAGCACGACCCAGGACAATGAAGCTGGGCCTCGGGGTCTTCTCACTGCTTCTCCAGAAGGGTGGCTCATGGATAGGGGGAGAGAGCACGCTGTTGTGAGATCAGAGAAAAGACCAAGTCCACGATGTCAAGAAGTTGCTAGTGCAGCTTGTAACAGCATCAGGACAGAGCATGGTAGGATACAGTGGTCTGGAGACTTTTTCAAACAAAACTTTAAATGGAACCCTGATACATGTAACAGATGCGCTCTGGTTGAAACCAAAGTGAGGGGCAAGAGCACTGCCTGTTTTATTTCTCCCCCTTTTCTTGCTCAGTGTCCCTGAGGTACCTCAGGGATCCAGTGCTCTTTGAAACAGTTTGAAAAGAACCAGCATCATTGAGAAAAAAAGGACTTGATGTCAAACAGCCTATTCAGAGTGTGAACCCCTGCCCCACTGTTAGCAGTTCTGTCATCCGTGGCCAGTTTTTCCATCTCAGCCTCAAATTCTTAGTCTCTAAAATTCAGATAAAAATGGTATCTAAATCTTAGGATCTTCATGAGGATTAAATAAGATAATGATGTCAAGTAAATTTGTAAAAAAGACAACAATGGACTAGTAGAGATTTCTCTGAGGCCAGACTCAGTAGCTAGTATTATTTGACTCTAGCTAAGGGGCCCCTGGGTGGTGCAAACAATTAAGTGCCCTGCTACTAACCGAAAAGTTGGCAGCTCAAACCTGCTCAGAGATGCCTTGGAAGAAAGGCCTGGCGATCTCCTTCCAAAAGGTCACCGTCATGAAAACCCTGTGGAGCACAGTTCTGTTCTGCAACACATGGGCTCGCCGTGAGTCAGAATTGTCTCAATGACGCCTGGACATCATAGCTAACTGCCAACAGCCCATTTTACAAGATGGATTTTAGATTCAGAACCAGTATCATGTATCATGCGTCCCTTCATATTTTTGCTATTTCTTGGTTGTATGATATGTATCTCAGTGCTTTGAGGAAATCTTTAAGAAAGTCCATTTTATCAGGAACTGAGATGAGTCTAGTATCTGAGAATATGTTTATGCCAAGACAACTTTTTTTTTTCTCATTCAGAAGTAACAACGGAGCAGGCTTTTGAATCCAAGCCGATAAGAGTTATACTAATTTACAGAAAGAGACAACTGCGGGATTCTGCCCAGGCCCCTTCTGACATGGACCAACCACCTGTCACCATTTTCTGAGTCCCTGAAGATTAGAACATCCATAATCGTATTGGACTCTTCCATATCACTCCTATCTATAAGACACCACTGAGAGCTGTTGTGTTTTCCAAAATGTTTGTAGCGCTTTGCTGAATTTGTATTTTATGGGATTTTTTTCCAAAACGTAAAGGTGTACAACTAATGGGGACAGAAAAAAACTTCAGGGTAATGATTATCTCTGTGAAAGAAGGAAGGGGATGGGATAGGAAAAAAGAAATTTCAAGCATATGTGTCTTATTTTATATCTTAAAAGAAAGATTTAAAAATGCTAACATTTTTCATATGCTTTTCACGTCATTTTTTAAAATATTGTGATTTTGGAGAAAATTTACATAGAAATTAGGTCCTCATTTAACAATGGCCATACATATTATTCAGTGACATTGGCTATACTTTTCAGAATGTGTCAGCATTCTCATTATTTCCGTTCTGGTTGTTGTCTTTCCATTAATCCAGCTCCTTGACCCTCCTTACCTTCTCATCCTTGGTCTAGAGTAAATATTAACTGTTAGGTTTCATTTAGGTGGTTGGTTAGAGTAGCACAGTATTCACTGGTGATATTATTTATTGCTATGATCCACTCAGTCTTTGGCTGCTAGGTGACCTCTGGGAATAGTTTGAGTTCCAAATTTAAAAGGCAATAGTCTCAGGGTTCCTCTAGTCTCTACCAGTCCAGTAGGTCTGATCTTTTTCTAGGAATTTGAGTTTTGTTCTTCTTTTTTTTTTTTTTTTCATTCTCTCTGGAACCATCTATTGTGTCCCCGATCAAAATGGTTGATAGTGGTAGATGGGCACCATCTAGTTCTTCTGGTCTTATGGTAGCAAAGGCTGTGGTTCATGTGGGACATGGGTCCTATGGATTAATTTCCTTCTTGAGTCTTTGGTTTCTTTCACTCTCCTTTGCTCCAGACCGGAAGAGATCAGGAGTTGTATCTTAGCTGGCCGCTCACAAGCTTTTAAGGCCCCAAACGCTACTCACCAAACTGGGATGTAGAACATTATCTTTATGTGCTATGTCCTACCAAGTGGCCAGGTTGTCCCCTGAGATTATGATCCTAAGCCCTCAAACTGCTTCACATCATTTTTTAATAAATAAAAAGTTTAGACAGTTTTTATTGCATAAATATCCACAACATACCTATGTTTGCATATGTAAGTAAATAAAGTACTACTGAATATACCAAGAGCTGCCAAAAGAACAAACAAATCTGTCTTGGAAGAAATACAGCCAGAATGCTCCTTAGAAGCAAGGATGGTGAGACTTGGTCTTTGGACTTGTTATCAGAAGGGATCAGTCCCTGGAGAAGGGATGGATTGACACAGTGGCCACAACAATGGACTCAAGCATAACAACGATGTGAGGATAGTGCAGACCGGGCAGTGTTTTCTTCTGTTGTGCATAGTGTAACAACAACAAAGTATTATTCAATGAATCAGTAACCTACACAAATTTTTATCATTCTGCAACTTTTTTTTTAAACCTTAACATATTTTCTCCATATTGAAATATGGAGAACTAATTCACTCAGTCTAGTTGTTTTATGGAGTCCCTGAGTGGTAAAAATAGCTACCATGCTTGGCTGCTACCTGAAAGGTTTGGAGGTTTGAGTCTCTCCAAAGGTGCCTCAGAAGAAAGGCATGCTGTCTACTTCTGAAAAGTCAATGATTGAAATCCCTGTTAAGCCTTGTTCTACTCTGAAGTACATGGGTTTGCCAAGATTCAGAGTCAACTCAGTGCTAACTTTTCTCTCTCTTTTTTTTTTTTTTGAGTTTCTATAAGTTGCTAAAGAGCCCTAGTGGTATACTGGTTAAGTATTTGGTGGTAACCCAAGGGTAAGTGGTTTCAACCCACCAGCCACTCCACGGGAGAAAGATGTGGCTCACTTATGCCTAATGTATCTCCCTTTTTTTGTTTTTTTGTATGTGTACAACTGGTTTATTGAAAAGCCTGATTCACTGGGGTACAACTATGGAATTGCTTTACTTATTTATTTTTTTCTAATTACTGCCTTTGACTGTGCTGAATTTCCCTTTCTAGTTTCTTAATGATATGTAGGACGGATCTCACAGCTGATTACTTTCACACATTAAACAGTCCAGTTCAGTTCTGTCCACTTATCCCAGTTTATCAGTCTCATGCCCTTCCTCTCTGGCAGCTCAGCCCAATCGTAACTGGAGGAACTTGGATTTAGGAGGGAGCCTCGTCTGCTCTTTTGCTTCTCCTCATCCCCTTATGGTCTTCATCTCTCCTCCAATGTACTGGATTGGGGTGGGGGTGGGGGTCGTGGAAGCCTTTGGAATCTTCTCTTTACCGACATGAGTTGCGCTTTGATTCACTGAGTTGGCAGATACCTTTATGTTGGGGGATATAGGTGAATTCTTTGTGAAATGAATGAAAAACTCTGACTTGACCTCTCCTGACCCACCTCCCCATTCCCATCCTTGGTAGTTCAAACCGCATTCTCTTTCTTTTTTTTTAAATTAGTTTTTATGGTTCTTTAAGTGAAAGTTTACCAATCAGGTCAGTCCCTCATACAAAAATGTATATACACCTTGCTATACACTCCTACCTGCTCTCCCTCTAATGAGATAGCACAATTCTTCCCTCCACTCTCTCTTCTTGTGTCCATTTGGGTAGCTTCTGGCCCCCTCTGCCTTATCATCTCCCCTCCAGACAGGAGATGCCAACATAGTCTCATGTGTCTACTTCATCCAAGAAGCTCGTTCTTCACCACTATCATTTTCCATCCCATACTCCAGTCTGATCCCTATCTGAATAGTTCACTTTGGGAATGGTTCCTGTCTTGGGCTAACAGAAGGTCTAGGAACCATGGCCTTCTAGTCCCAGTCTGACCATTAAGTCAGGTCTTTTTATGAGAATTTGGGGTCTGCAACCCACTGCTCTCCTGCTCCCTTACGGGTTCTCTGTTCTGTTCTCTGTCAAGGCAGTCATCAGTTGTGGCTGGGTATCATCTAGTTCTGCTCTCAGGCTGATGTAAAAACCAAAGCCAAACCCAGTGCCATCGAGTCGATTCTGATTCATGTCAACCCTATAGGACAGAGTAGAACTGCCCCATAGAGTTTCCAAGGAGCGCCTGGCAGATTCGAACTGCTGACTCTTTAGTTAGCAGCTGTAGTGCTTAACCACTATGCCACCAGGCTGATGTAGTCTCTGGTTTATGTAGTCCTTCCTGTCTCTTAGGCTCATCATTACCTTGTGTCTTTGGCATTCTTCCTTCTTCCTTGTTCCAGGTGTGTTGAGACCAATTGATGCGTCGTAGATGGCCACTTGCTAGCGTTTAAGACCTCAAACACAACTCTCCAAAATGGGATGCAAAATGTTTTCTTAATAGGTTTTATTATGCCAATTGGTTTAGATATCCCCTGAATCCATGGTCCACAAACCCTCGCCCCTGCTACTCTGGCCTTTGAAGCGTTCAGTTTATTCTGGAAACTTCTTTGCTTTTGGTTTAGTTCAGTTGTGTTGACCCCTCCTGTATTGTGTATTATCTTTCCCTTCACGTAAAATAAAGCATATCTACTACCTAATTAGTGAAAACCCCTCTCCCTCCCTTCCTCCCTCCCCCCTCTCCTAACCATCAAAGAATATTTTCTTCTGTGTTTAAACTATTTCCTCAGTTCTTATGATAGTGCTGTTATACACAGTTTGTCCTTTTGCAACTAATTTCACTCAGCATAATGTCTTCTAGATTTCTCCATGTTATGAAACTTTTCATGGATTCATCATTGTTCTTTATCGATGGGTAGTATTCCATTGTGTGAATATACCATAATTTATTTATCCATTCATCTGCTGATGAGCAGCTTGGTTGCTTCCAACTTTTTGCTATTGTAAACAGTGCTGCAATGAACATGAGTGTACATATATCTGTTCGAGCAAAGGCTCTTATTTCTCTAGGATATATTCCAAGGAGTGGGATTGCTGGATCATATAGTAGTTCAATCTCTAATTTTTTAAGTGCCAAATCCATTTCCAAAGTGTTTGTACCATTTTACATCCCCACCTGCAATGTATCAGTGTTCCAGTCTCTCCACAACCTCCTCAGCATTTATTAGTATGTGTTTTTTGGATCAATGCCAGCTTTGTTGAAGTGAGACGGAATCTCGCTGTAGTTTTGATTTGCATTTCTCTAATGGCTAATGATCGTGAGCCTTTCCTCATGTATCTGATAGCAGCCTGAATCTCTTCTTTAGTGAAGTGCCTGTTCATAGCCTTTGCCCATTTTTTCATGTGGTTATTTGTCTATTTGTGGTTGAGTTTTAGCAGAATCATGTAGGTTTTAGAGAGCAGGCACAGATCGGAAATGTCATAGCTAAAAACTTTTTCCCAGTCTCTAGGTAGTCTTTTTGCTCTTTTGGTGAAGTCTTTGGATGAGCATAGGTGTTTGATTTTTAGGAACTCCCAGTTATCTGGTTTTTCTTCTGCATTTTTGTTCTTGTTTTGTATACTGTTTCTGCCGGGTGTTAGGGCTCCTAACGTTGTCCCTATTTTTTCTTCCATGATCATTATCATTTTAGATTTTATGTTTAGGTCTTTGATCCATTTCGAGTATATTTTTGTGCATGGTGTGAGGTATGGGTCTTGTTTCATTATTTTGCAGATGGATATCCAGTTATGGCAGCACCATTTGTTAAAAAGACTGTCTTTTCCCCAATTAACCTACTTTGGGCCTTTGTCAAATATCATTTGCTCATATGTGGATAGATTTATGTGTGGATTCTCAGCTCTGTTCCATTGGTCTATGTATCTGTTGTTATACCAGTAGCAGGTTTTTGACTACTGTGGCGGTATAATAGGTTCTAAAATCAGGTAGACTGCGGTCTCCCACGTTGTTCTTCTTTTTCAGTAATGCTTTACTTATCTGGGGTCTCTGTGAAGTTGGTGATTTGTTTCTCCATCTTATTAAAAAATGTCTTGGAATTTGGATGAGAATTGCATTGTATCTATAGATGGCTTTTGGTATAATAGACATTTTTACAATGTTAAGTCTTCCTATCCCTGAGCAAGGTATGTTTTCCCGCTTATGTAGATCTCTTTCGGTTTCTTGCATTAGTGTCTAGAAGTTTTCTTTGTATAAGTCCTTTACATCTCTGGCAAGGTTTTTTCCTAAGTATTTTATCTTCTTGGGGGCTACTGTAAATGGTATTGATTTGGTGATTTCCTCTTCGATGTTCTTTTTGTTGGTGTAGTGGAATCCAACTGATTCTTGTATGTTTTCCTTGTATCCCGACACTCTGCCGAGCTCTTCTATTAGTTTCAGTGTTTTTTTGAGGACTCTAGGGTTTTCTGTGTATAAGATCATATCTTCTGCAAATAGAGATACTTCTTCTTCTACTTTGGAAATCTGGATGCCATTTATTTCTTTATTTAGCCTAATTACTTTGGCTAGACCGTCCAGCACAATGTTGAATAAGATTGGGGATAAGAGGCATCCTTGTCTGGTTCCTGCTCTCGTGGGAAATGCTTTCAGAATCTCTCCATATAGGATGATGTTGGCTATTGGCTTTGTATAAATGCTCTTTATTATGTTGAGGAATGTCCCTTCTATTCTTATTTTGCTGAGAGTTTTTATCATGAATGGGTGTTGGACTTTGTCAAATGCATTTTCTGCATCAGTGGAGAAAATCATGTGGTTCTTATCTTTTTATTTTATTTATATGGTAAAAAGACAAAAGAAAAAAAAATTTTTTTTTCTTTGGATTACATTAATTGTTTTTCTAATGTTGAACCATCCCTGCATAAACACCCCTGCATTCGTGGTATAAATCCCACTTTGTCATGGTGATTTTTTTTTTTTTTTTTTGATCTATTGTTGAATTCTGTTGGCTAGAATTTTGATGAGGATTTTTGCGTCTAAGTTCATAAGGCTTATAGTTCTGTAATCTTCTTTTTTTGTGGTGTCTTTACCTGGTTTTGGTATGAGGGATATGCCGGCTTCATAGAATGAGTTTGGGAGTATTCCGTCCGTTTCTATGCTGTGAAATATGTTTAGCACTAGTGGTGTTAACTCTTCTCTGAAATTCCGGTAGAACTCTATAGTGAAGCCATCGGGGACAGGTTGTTTTGTGTGTGTGTGAGTGTTTTGATTACCTTTTCAATCTTTTTTTGTTATGCGTCTATTTAGTTGTTCTAGCTCTGTTTGTGTTAGCTTATGTAGTTAGTGTCTTTCTAGGAATTCATCCATTAATTCTAGGTTTTTAAATTTGTTAGAGTACAATTTTTTGTAGTAATCTGATATGATTATTTTACTTTCAGTTGGGTCTGTTGTAATATCGCCTATCTCATTTCTTATTTGGGTTATTTCTTTCCTTTCCTGTTTTTCTTTTGTCAGTCTGGCCAATGGTTTATCAATTTTGTTAATTTTTTCAAGAACAGCTTTTGGTCTTGTAAACTCTTTCAATTGTTTTCCTCTTCTCTATTTCATTTAATTCTGCTTTAATTTTTAGTATTTGTTTTCTTCTGGTGCCTGACTGTTTCTTTTGTTCCTCTCTTTCTATTTGTTCAAGTTGTAGGGACAGTTCTTTGATTTTGGTCCTTCTTTTTGTATGTGTGCATTTATTGCTATAAATTGACCTCTGAGCACTGCTTTCGCTGTGTCCCAAAGGTTCTGATTGGAAGTGTTTTCATTCTCATTAGATTCTATGAACTTCTTTATTCCCACCTTAATGTCTTCTATAACCCAGTCTCTTTTGAACAGAGTATTGTTCAGTGTCCAAGTATTTGATTTCTTTTCCCTGGTTTTTCTCTTCTTGATTTCTACTTTTATGGCCTTATGGTCAGAGAAGATGCTTTGTAATATATGTTTTGGATTCTGCAAAGGCTTTCTTTATGAACTAATATGTGGTCTATTCTAGAGAATGTTCCATGTGCGCTAGAAAAAAAAGTATACTTTGGAGCTGATGGGTGGAGTGTTCTGTATGTGTCTATGAGGTCAAGTTGGTTGATTGTGGCATTTAGATCTTTCATGTCTTTATTGAGCTTCTTACTGGATGTCCTGTCCTTCACCAAAAGTGGTGTGTTGAAGTCTCCTACTATAATTGTGGAGCTGTCTATCTCACTTTTCGATGCCGTTAGTGTTTGTTTTATGTATCTTGCAGCCCTGTCATTGGGTGCATAAATATTTAATATGGTTATATCTTCCTGGTAAATTGTCCCTTTAATCATTATATAGAGTCCTTCTTTATCCTTTGTGGTGGATTGAACTTGAAAGTCTATTTTGTCAAAAGTTAATATTGCCATTCCAACTTGTTATAGATTGTTGTTTTCTTGATAAATTTTTTTCCATCCTTTGAGTTTTAGTTTGTTTTTGTCTCTAAGTCTAAGGTGTGTCTCTTGTAGGCAGGATATAGCTGGAATATGTTTTTTTTATCCAATTCGTACCCTGTTTCTCTTTATTGGTGCATTTAGTCCATTTACTTTCAGTGTAAGTATACATAGGTATGAGTTCAGTGCTGTCATTTTGATACCTTTTTTGTGTGCATTGCTGACAATTTCATTTTCCACTGACCTTTCTGTGCTGAGAAGATTTTCTTTGTAAATTGTAGTTGAATTTGTTTTTCATTGTAGTTGAATTTTTTTTTCCGAGTCTTTATGTTTATCTTGGTTTTTATTTTGAAGCATGGGATTGTTAGTCTTCTTTGTGGTTACCTTAATATTTATCCCTATTTTTCAAAGTAGAAACCTAACTTGTACCTCCGTATATCACCTTGATTTCCTCTCCATATGGAGGATCTATGCCTCCTGTATTTAGTCCCTCTTTTTTGATTACTGTCATCTTTTACATAATGACATCAGTGATTCCGTGTTTTGAGCATTTTTTTTAATCTTATTTTATTTTTGTGATTTCTCTATCTGAGTTAATATCAGGATGCTTTGTTCTGCATCCTTGTGTTGTGCTGATATCTGATATTATTGATTTTCTGACGAAAGAATTTCTTCAGTAATTCTTTCAGCTTTGGTTTGGTTTTTGCAAATTCTCTAAGCTTGTGTTTATGTGTAAATGACTTAATTTCACCTTCATATTTGAGAGAGAGTTTTGCTGGATGTATGATTCTTGGTTAGCAATTTTTCTCCTTCAATGTTGTGTGTATGTAATCCCATTGCCTTCTTGCCTGCATGGTTTCTGCTGAGTAGTCCGAACTTATTCTTCTCCTTTGTAGGTGAATTTTCGTTTATCCCTGGCTGCTTTTAAAATTTTCTCCTTATCTTTGGTTTTGTCACGTTTGATGATAATATATCTTGGTGATTTTCTTTTGCGATCTATCTTTCATGGGGTTCAATGAGTGTCTTGGATAGATATCCTTTCATCTTTCATGATGGCAGGGAAGTTTTATGCCAACAGATCTTCAACAATTCTCTCTGTACTTTCTGTTATCCCTCCTCGCTCTGGAATTCCATTCATACGCAAGTTATTTTTCTTGATACATTCCCACATGTTTCTTCATTTTTTTTAATTCTTTTCTCTGATTTTTCCTCAAATATATTGGTGCCAATTGCCTTATCCTCCATCTCCCCAATTCTGCATTCCAATTCCTCAATTCTACTCCTCTGACTTCCAATTGAGTTGTCTAGTTCTGTAATTTTGTTGCTAATCTTTTGAATTTCTGAATGCTGTCTCTCTATGGATACCTGCAGCTTATTAAATTTTTCATTGTGTTCTTGAATAATCTTTTTAATTCTTTCAACTGGTTTTCTCTGTGTTCCTTGCCTTTTTCCGTACATTGCCTGATTTCATTTCTGATGTTGTCCCTGATGTCTTGAAGCATTCTGTATAGTAATCTTTTCTTTTGTACATCTGGCAATTCCAGGAATATATCTTCTTCTGGGAGAGATCTTGATTCTCTGTTTTGGGGCATTGTAGAAGCAATCATGGTCTGCTTCGTGTGATTGGATGTCCACTGCAGTCTCCGAGCCATCTATAAGTTACTGTTATAATTTATTTTATATTTGCTCACTGAGTCCTATCTTCTTGTTTTGTTTGCTTTCAATATACCCACATGGGCCTCTAGAGTGCACTAACTTGATTATTGGAGCCTTTGAAGCACTAATGTCCTATTACCAGATGGTTAGAGCTGTTACCAGGTATATGAGAATATGAGTCCATTCACTATTCTTGAGTAGAATCAGCTCAGATGTCCTGATGGTCAGTCACCTCATGTGTGGTGTAGGTTCTCACCTACTATCTTAGAGGAGTAGTGGTGATAGTTGTATGCACCAGTTTCTGGTAGAGGCAGGGGTCACACTCTGAGGAGGTCAGGGTTCTGACAGCCTTCCTGTAAGTGCCAGTGAGGAAGCAGTGTTCCCTTCTCTAGAGCGCCTTGGTGGGTGGGCTCTGCATCTGTACCTTAGGCACCCAGTGCTTAAACCTGTAAAGACTGGTAGGTACCATTATCCTCAGAATCCTTTCATGGGTGGCTAGGTGGTGTGGATGGAGCCTCAGCCCTCAGGTCCCTGCTCTGGGTAGGTGAGGGCTCTGTTTCATAGGTAGAGTGGTATCAGACCTCCAAAACCTGCCTCTCCACTGCTCAGCTGAAACAATTATAGTCAGACCTTTAGCACATTTGCTTTTGCATTATACAGGTCACCTGGTTCCATGTAGGGGTGAAAGCCAAAGTCTTTGGATCTCTTATGCCTGGACTAGAGCTGCTTCTGCTTTGATCTTCTGGTTTAAGGGAGTCAGGAAATTATTTTTTTCCCCTGATTCTTAATTTGCTCCTTTTCCCAGGCCAGAAAAATGGATCAGACAAAAGCAGGTCACTACTATCTCAGGCCCAGGGAATTCAAATGTTATGAAGCCAGCTGGGGCAAGGAGTGGAGGGATCAGAGAGGTAGGAGATAGTAGTGTGGTAAAATAGACAAAATCACTTACCTTGTGTCCAGAACACTGTTTTATCTGAGGTTAGAGAGGTGTGTGTAGCCTGTGTGTTATGGGTGGGTCCCCTGTCAAGATTGCCCCAGGGCTTTAGGGCGGTATCCCATGCTTGCCTTGTCTCAGGAAACTACCATCAGCCCCACCACATTTGCACCAAAGAGCGGCACCAAGGAATCTGAGTTGTGACGCTGTGCGGGCTTGGCAACCAGTCGCTGCTTCTTAGTGGTCTCTCACTTCCCTTGTCACTCAGGTTGGTGTGTAGCCTCTGTGCACTGGCTGGGTCCCTGCCCACATTGCCCCAGGGGGTTAAGGTTGCATCCTGTGCTTGCCATGTCTCAGGAATCTACCATCAGGCCCACCGCATTCGTGCCAAAAAACACCTCCAAGGATTCAGAGCTGGGACGCTGCACAGGCTTGGTAACTAGTCACTGCTTCTGTGTTGTCTCTCGCTCCCCCGTTACTCAGGTCGATTCTTTAGTTCTATGTTTGTTGATCAGGGTTTGTAGATTGTCATATATGTTATCGATTCATTTTTTTTTTAGGTGTTTGTTCCAAGAGGGTTCAGTGGCAGCTTTTGACTATTCAGCCATCTTGGCCTGCCTCTTACAGGCAGCATATAGTTGTTTTTTTTTTTTTTTTTTAATCCAAGCTGAAAATTTCTGACTTTAATCAAGTAATTTAACATATCTACATTTATTATCACCAATAATATATTTGAATTTACATTGAGCATCTTATTTCGCATTTTTATTTTATCAGAGATTTTAGGGTTTTTTTTCCTAATTTTTTTGATTGATAAACTATGGCTTACAATTGTTTTATTAGTGTTTCCCTGTAATTTTTAACTTACAGATATTAAAATTTCTCAGCCCTTATCATTTTGAATAATGCTGCTTGAAGTTTCTATTATCTTTTTCAGAGTCCTATTAAAATCCTACTTAAAAAATGAGTTCTCAAACTTCCATATCTATTAGCTACTTAAATTTTTTTTTCTCCATGTTTTATTATGGACAAAAATTCTCTTCGCATTCTCTCTTTTCTTTACCGTTGTTAATTTCAGAGTTTATCCTTTAAGTTTTGTGTGTGTGTGTGTGTGTGTGTGTTTTAATACTTACATATTTTCTAGGATTAGTAATTGATTCCTCTTTCTGTTCATATCATTTTCCATTTTTTCAGTAGAAATCATTCTTTCCTCTCTGTGAACCTTACACATACTTATTTTAAAGTCATTTTAAGATTGCACAATTGTTTTCATTTTTTAGGGAGTAAATTTTTCTCCTGGCTGGTTATTTCTTTGGCTGTCTCTCTTTCTTCAGATCTCTTGTTTATATTGTTATTTTAGTTTGCTGGCTCATACTGAGGAGATTTTTTTTAAGTTCTTCTCAGCCCTCACCATTCTTATCTAATGGGTTTTGAGTCACGCCCATCTGATAACCCTGAAGCTGCTAATACAAAGAAAGGTTTATATCAGTAGCACTTGTCAAGCTTTCATTCAGCATGAATACTGGCAATATCACAGATTGATTCACAGTACTTTAAGGCTATGTCTGCTTCCCAACTTCTAAAAGGCTCCCTGGGCAGTGTTCTTTTTGGATTCCCTTCATGGAGTAGGATGGAGACTTACACTAGCCTTGGTTTTCAGCATTGAGCTGGCTCTTTCCCTTGACTCTGCTGGGCCCCTGTTATCCACAGGCATTGGTTCCAGGCTGCCTCTGCCTGTTCCTAAACTCAGGGCAGTCAGGCCCATGGTCTCAGCCCTTCTCACCACTTTGTGTTTCTGCTGTTTCCGATCCGAGCAGGTGCTCATCAGTTTTCTATACAGCTCTATCTTCTTTGCTCCACTTGTTGGTCACCAAAGATAATAAATTAACAAATGAGGATACTCCATGCATTTCGTAGCAATCAGTCAAAGCTCTCTTCCCTGACTCTCAATCTGCCACTCTTCCAATTATATAGTCCATTGATGTTCAGTTCATGGGGTCTCCCACTTGAAAGTCTGTTTTGCTTTCTTGACTAAATATTTTGTAGTGGTGATAAATAAAGTATGAAAATAAAGAGTTAAAAAGATACTCTCAAGTTTTGACAATATCATTGTTGTTTAGCTTCCAACAAGTCATCCCTTGATTCATGGTGACACCATGTAAAATGGAACAAAATTCTACCCGGTCCTTTGTCACCCCCAGAATCGGACTGCTATTATCCACAGGGTTTTCACTGGCTGATTTTCAGAAGTAGGTCACCAAGCCTTTTTTCCTAGTCTGCCCCTAGTCTAGAAGCTCTGTTGAAATCTCTTTAGCATCATAGCAACAGAGAAGGCTTCACTGACAGACAGGTGGTGGCTGAGATGCATTGGTCAGGAACTGAACCCAGGTGTCCAGCATGGAAGGTGGGAATTCTACCACTGAACTTACTTCCCTTAAAGACTTGAGCTCACACTGACCCTTCTTATGCTCTTCTTTCTAGACTTCTTTGGTAGAAGAGTCTATTTTAATTCTGCTGCTTATGCCCTGGCACATGGGATGGCTCCATTATGTCCCTTGGCCCTAGTATTGCCAGATTAAATAGTGGATGCCCAGTTAAATTTAAATTTCAGATAAATAATGAATAAATATTTCATATATTTACATCCTAGATATTGCATGAGACCTGCTTATCCTAAAAAATTATTTGTTGTTTACCTGAAGTTCGAAGTTAGCATTATTTTAGGCTTCTTTGTATCTCTAAGCATGTTAAACACAGGATTAGGAAGATAGTTAAGTTTCTTTTCATTATGAAATCCATGCTACTTGCTGCAGCCAACAAATAGGGTTAACTATCTCTTTAAAAATGCCAGTAAGACAGGGGTTGGACTGGACTATAACATAGAAAATGATACTGGTGAGGTGTGAGCTTCTTCGCTCAAGTAGATACATAATACTATGTGGGCAACTTCTATCTGGAGGAGAGATGAGAAGGCAGAGGGGGACAGAATCTGGCTGAATGGACACAGGAATACAAGGTGGAAAAGAGTGTGCTGTTCATTAGGGGGAGAGCACCTGGGAGCATATTGCAAGGTGTGTATAATTTTTGTATGAGAGACTGACCTGACTTGTAAACTTTCACTTAAAGCACACACAAAAAAAAAAAAAATTCAGTAAAGAAATACACTCTATTTCAGTGATGCATTAAAAAATATAACATACTGGGGGTGGAACCAAGATGGCAGAGTAGTCAGATGCTTCTGGTGATCCCTCGTACAACCAACACCTGAAAAACAAGTGAAACGATTATATATATGACATGCTAGGAGACCTGAACGTCAAAGGCAAAGTCAGGGAATCAGACTCAGCAGCAGGAGGAGGGAGACACAGTTCAGAAGTTGCAAGGATTTACTGGAGCTGACTTGGTGGGAACAAGCACCCCTCAGACATGATCCCCTAGAGCGACCGTGGAGGGGCTGGCACTAGTGTTTGGGATGCTGTTTCCTCAGGGAGGGATAGTGAGCCACACAGTCTACTTATACCTCTGAAACCAGAGAAAAACAGTGCTCTCAGCAAAAGCTCAGTACTTGTGTTTATTTTACCCCACCCCTTGCCCCCAAGCTGGCTTCAGTGGTTGTCGATTTCCCTGCATCTGAGATACGTCTTGCTGTGCACCCTGAGCCATTCACCCGGCCTTGGAGAAGGAATAAATTAACAATTGGGGGAAAAGATAATCTGCCAGCTCCACTAAGCTGGGGAGTTCAGGACAGAATCAGCTTCTGTCCAGGCACAAACAGTCCACGAACTTTGAATAGCTTTCGTACCTGCGTGGTACTGTGTGGGTCCATTTCAGGAGATTAGGCCTTGATTGGCCGACTGCAATGGTGTGTGTGCTTGAGGTCTGACTTCAACTGTTTCAGCTGTGTGGTGGAGAGGTGGGTTTTTAATGTTTGACAACACTTTGCCATTAAACAAGGTCCTCACCTGCCCATATCAAGGGCCTGAGGGCCGGTTGTCCCACGCAGATCACCTAGCCACCCATGACAGGGCTCCAAGGAGAAGTGGTGCCTCCCAGTCCTTCTAACCAAAACCATTCGGTGCCCACGTTCCAGCTGCACAACCCACCTGCCTGTGCAGTCTCCTTAACAGGGATGCAGTTTCCTTGCAGACACTTGGGGATGGTTGTCAGCCCCCTGCCTTTTTTAGAGCATGACCCCCTGCTGCAAGCAGATACCTCTGCCTACACCAATCACCCCTGACCCTCTAAGACTGTAGGACAAAGCGTTTACCACACACTTGCTGACCAACTGCCTAGACATGTGGGCTGAATCCATAGAAGAAAAGTGAATGGACTCCTAGGCTCATATACTTGGTAACAGGTCTAGCCGTCTGGTAACAGGACTTTAGAGCTTCAAAGGGGCAAATAATCAAGCTCGCTCACTCAAGCAGCCTATTTGGGTTTATCAAAACAAAACAGAGCAAGAAGCTAAGATACAGTAATCAAACACATAATAAATACGATAATATATAAATGGCTTGGAGACAACAGTCAATATGGAATCACACAAACAAGCAGACAATGGCTTCAACAAGCTCTCAAAACAAAGAATGAAGGAATCTTCCAGATGAAGACATCTTCCTGAAATTACCACATGTAGACTAAAGAAGATTAATATACAGCACTCTTCAAGTGATCAGGGAGGTGATCAGGAAAACACACAAGCCAAAGAACACACAGATAAAACTGCTGAAGAAAGAAAAAGATTACTCAAGAACATAATGAAAAATTTAATAGGCTGCAGGAATCCATAGAGAGACAGCAATCAGAAATTCAGAAGATTAACAATAAAATTACAGAATTAGAAAACTCAATAGAAAATTAGAGAAGCAGAATTGAGGAAATGGAAGGTAAAATTAATGAGATTAAGGATAAAACACTTGGCACCAACATAGGCAACGAAAAATCAGATAAAATAATTTAAAAAAAACTGAAGAAATCCCAAGAATCATGTGGGACTCTATCAAGAGAAATAACCTACCAGTGACTGGAGTATCAGAAAAGCGAGGGATAACAGAAAATATAGTGAGAATTGTTGAAGATATGTTGGCAGAAAACTTCCCTGATACCATGAAAGATGAGAAGATATCTATCCAAGATGCTCATCCAACTCCAAATGAGGTAGATCTCAAAAGAAAGTCACCAAGTCATATTATAATCAAACTTTCCAAAACTGAAGATAAAGAGAGAATTTTAAGAGGTGCTAGGGATAAATGAAGTCATCTTCAAAAGAAAAGTCAATAAGAATATGCTCGGACTACTCAGCAGAAACCATGCTAATGCTTTAGAGTTTGTTTTCTCAAGGCCAGGCACAAAATTCAGATGAATAAATGAATGAATGAATGAATTCAAGGCATCTTTCTAAATGAAATGATTTGTTTTCCTACCTTAGAAAATGTAGAATACTAGAAATAACTAGAGAATTTTCTAGTTTTCATAAAGAGTGAACAAATCAGAGTTGGAAGAAATACAAACAGAATGCTTTTTAGAAGGAATGATGGTGACACTTTGACTTGCTTACTTTCCACACATCATCAGGAAAGACCAATCACTCCCAGCCCAGTGCATCACTAGAGAAAGACAAAACATTTGGTAAAATGGAGGACTGGCAAAAACGAGGGAAACTTCCAATGAGATGTGTAACATGATAGTCACAACAATGGTCTCAAACATAACAAGTATCATGAAGATGGCATAGGATCTGACTGTGTTTTTTTCTTTATACATAAAGTTGCCATGAGCCAGATCCAACTCAGCAGCAACTAACAACAAAATTGTAAAAGCTGCAAAGAAAGAGTTGTGAAATCAGAGAAGCTCCCTTTTAGTGAGTGAATTTCACTCAGATAAAAATGTGATTGTTGTTATTCTTAGGTGCCATTGAGTTGATTTCAACTCATGGTGACCACAAGTGACAGATGAGAACTTCCCCCTAGGGTTTTCTTCGCTTTAAATCTTTACAGAAGCAGTTCTGTACGTCTTCCTCCCACAGAGATGCTGGATGTGTTCAAACCATCAACCTTTCAGTTAACACTTTGTACCACTACGAATCCAAAAAAAAGTTATTAATCTATATATACATTTCAGAAACTAACACAAGAAGGTGCTCACTGTCAATAGTATGTTCCTACCCGAAAGGGAAATATCGATCTAATCCTCATAAACCGGTTATGGATTATATGCCAACAGAGGATTTAACTCGCCACCATTCTGATGTTGTTGGTTACTGATAAAACTCAGCACTGTCATTTACCCTTCTCATCAACTGACAACTCTGCTTTCTTCTCTTGCCTGCCTGAAACTTCTGCTATGATGTAGACGCCAAACACTGAGTCTTCTACAAAGTAGAAAAGTTTCAGTCTCATGAAATGAATTGTACCAGGTTCTCTTAACTACTGATGCTTTGAGAAATAGACTCACGACTTTGGAACTTAAGGAAGCATCACTTAGCACTGTCAGACTGTATTAGAGGAATGAGTCAGAATTTCCAGGATTCATTTTACTCCAGGAGCAGATACCTTTGTGAGAGCAGACTGCTTAGCTAGCACCCAGAAAAACAAGAACTTATTACATGGGGTTGAATTAAGTATACTTGTTGGAAATATTGTTGACATCACTGTCTCTTAGGATCCAGGGACAAATATTTCTAATAAATGCCTTTACTCGTTTTGATAATGTAATTATATGCATAGGTTCAATAAGAATCTGTCCTCCTTGTTATCAGGATGTAATTAAACAAATCAGTTGTGTAACTGAAACCATGCCTAGGTATCACGTTTGACAATAAGCCCACCATTAAAAAACAAGGGTTTATATTTCATACGTCAACTGAGGTACACAGAGTCCTTGTAGGAAACTGAGCTGATATCTGCTCTACAATTTATACAGTCCTTGCCTTACAGGTAGTAAGGAAGGTCACTTAGTGGCTGGTCAAGAACTTTGGCAGATATTGGGAAATTCAGAAAGAAAGAAATTCACTCACACTTATAGAGACTTCAGCAAAATCTGGGGAAAATGAGATTCCTGGGCTTGGATTCCTAGCCTCAGATTAGGAGATTAAATAAAAAAAGTGTCACATCATACACTGCTGACATGAATGTAAATTGGTACAAGTCTTTCAGAGGGGAATTTGGCAATGTCTAACAAAACCACATATGTACTTACCTTTTGAGTCAGTAATCCCACTTCTAGGAATTTATCTTAAAGATATACCTCCAACAATAAGAAAAAATAAATACAGGTACATGTTATTCACTACAGCTTGGGTTATATTTGCAAAATACTGGACACTACCTAAATGCCAACAGGAGTCTGGTTGAATTTAACCATGGTACATCCACACGATGGATTACTATAAAGCTGTCAAAATGGAGGAGGAAGATCTCTATGGACCATGGCATTATCCCCAAATTTTTATTTTTATACATTTTTAAGAGAAGAAGAAAAAAATATATGCAACGTTCCATGTGAGAGAGAATGGGAAAAACATATATTTCCGATCTGCACAATTTTGGAGAAAAAAAAGAGAGTAAATCAGAGACTAATGGGGTTGATTACCTATAGGGAGTGATTATGAAAAGAATGGGGGATTGAAAACAAAGAAGAAATAAGGTAGCTGTGTTACTTTTCGCAGCAGACTTTTTTATAGCTTTCTTTTTTGTTTTAGTTCTGATTTTTAGAACCAGGTTGATGTTTGCAATGCTTGAAAAATCAAATAACTCATTAGAATTAACCAGGGTATGGGGGAAATCCAGAATGGAATACAAATAATAAAAATCACCCCAACTCTATTATAAATGAGTAATTACCATATTCTTAGATAACGTGCCCACACATATAACACGCGGCATAGCCGGATTATAAAAATAGGGGTGGAGGTGTTGTG
The DNA here is from genome assembly GCF_024166365.1 of Elephas maximus indicus. Taxonomy (NCBI): domain Eukaryota; kingdom Metazoa; phylum Chordata; class Mammalia; order Proboscidea; family Elephantidae; genus Elephas; species Elephas maximus. Next base: position 28,699,296 of record NC_064823.1, on the reverse strand, counting down.
CAGTTGGGAAAAATACATATAACACTGCATTATTTGCATAAAAATGCCATACACTGAAAGGGATAGGGAAGGAAAGAACTTACCTAAGTAACTTTGGAAACCAATATTCTTTCTGTATACTCCAAAACTAAAGACAAAAAAACCCAAAAAACCTACTCTATACATATTGTAGTGTGCTTAGCCAATCTATTTTTCATAGGATTATAGGTTAGGAATTCTATAAGTACTTTGTATATATTCTAGGATTAAGCAAGAAGTAAATACAGTGTGGATAATAATAGCCAGGATTCTTATTTTCAGAGCGAAGAGAGGATAAAGACAAGGGGAAGACTAGAATGAACTCTATGGTGTAGTTAGAACTGGAGGTATAAGGATGAATTCATGATTTTTTAATATGTGTTATATACATATGTTTATGTATGTGTACGTGCAAGTGTATATATGCATATGTGTGTGTATATATCATCAATATAGAAAAGGATACGGATGGGTATGTACCTGTGCATTTACACACATGCATTTCCTAGGTTCGTGCTAGGAAATTAGCATAACCTGAGAGTAATTACAGTTCAGCAGCTGTGAGTGCACCCCGTGTCCGGGTCTTAGTTTCTAAAGGCCATTCTCCAAAAAAAGGAGCCAGAGCATCTGGAGAAATAACAGATTCCACAGCCGGGGCACAGAAAGCACAAAATGATCCTGCAATATCTTGTGCCAGAAAGTAATGTCATGCTCAAAAATTAAAGACATGTCAAAAGCAAAGAAGCTCTCTTAAAGAGGCTCCCAATGACTAAGTCTGGAGTAATTTGAACAAGAAAAAAAGTAGTTATAACAACAGATTATAATGCGTAGAATAAAATAAAAATCCGTAAGTCCAAACTGATGTGGATAAATAAATAAATGGTGCAGAAGGGACAGCTGCCAGTAAAATTCCAATTAATAAATGTATAAGGAATCATAGAAATAGAAAACCAACTTTAGAAAACACATATTAATTATTTTTAGGCAAAATTCATAATGGATTCTAAATTTAGTAGGTGAAAGCATGATGAGAAACAGAATATTTACATAATATCAATATTTTGATTTATATATATAAAAAAATTAATTTAAAAAGAATAAATAGAAACTGTACAGAGGAGAAACCTGGCAGACACAGCCCAGCTAAATAATCAAAGCTAACCTCACCAATATGAGATGTATCGACATGTGTTCCTCGATAAGATGCACCGAGAAAGGCACGACATCACCTCTATGATATTCTTCACAGAAGTACACATGAGAATTTAATAATGCTGACACATCAGTGTCTTAGTTTCCCAACAGAAACTAACAAACCTAACAAAATACCATGAAGTGGGTGATTTTGAAGCGTGTAAGTTTATCGTCTCACAGTTCTCTCTCGATCAGCTCTAGCGGAAGATCCTTCCTTGTCACTTCCAGCTTCCGGTAGCCCTGGGCATTTCTTGACATTTTTTGGCTTTTAGATGCACATTCACATGGCCTCTCCTCCTCACTGCAGATTCATCCGTCCACTCCTCCTGTAACACTGTTTCTGTGTCTGTAGTCCCCTTTATAAGACACTATTCAAGGAGGGATTAGGACCCACCCTATTTAAATATGACCTTGTTAACTGATAACATCTTCAAAGGAAGACTTTATCTCCAAACAAGGCCACATTCACTAGTACAAGAGTTAAGTCTTCAACACGTATTTTGGTGGGACACAATTTAACGATTCAACCATAACAGTCCACTGTCTGCCCCCCAAAATTTTGGGCCTTCCCATGTGCATAGTGCTTTCATCCCATCCCCCTATCTCAAAAATGCAAAACCAAACCTGCTGGCATCGAGTCAATTCCGACTTCACGTGACACTATAGGACAGAGTAGAACTGCCCAATAGGGTTTCCAAGGAGTGGCTGGTGGACTTGAACTGCCGACCTTTTGGTTACAGCTGAGCTTTAATCACTACCACCAAGGCTCCTCACCCTATCTCAGCACCCCCAAAAGTCTTAAACCTTTCCAATATCCACTCTAAGCCTAAAATTCATTTCTTAAATAATTTATTTTTGTTTTTGTTGTTGAGAATATACACAGCAGAACACATACCGATTCAACAATTTTTACATGTGCAATTCAGTGACCTTGATTACAGTTTTCAAATTGTGCTACCATTCTCACCCTCCTTTTTTGAGTTGTTCCTCTCCCATTAACAAAAACTCACTGCCCCTAAGTTTCCTATCTAATCTTTTGAGTTGCTGCTGATCCCATGTAGCTAGATCTTAAAACCGCACAATGCTCAAGACAGACATTCTTTACTAGTTGGGCTAAACTATTGTTTGGTTTTAAAAGGACTTCAGGGGATATTTTTGGTTTATTTATTTCTTTATTTTAAATAATTTTTATTGAGCTTTAAGTGAACGTTTACAAATCAAGTCAGTCTGTCACATATAAGCTTATATACACCTTACTCCATACTCCCACTTACTCTCCCCCTACCGAGTCAGCCCTTCCAGTCTCTCCTTTTGTGACATTTTGCCAGTTTCTAACACCATCTACCCTCCTATCTCCCCTCCAGACAGGAGATGCCAACACAGTCTCAAGTGTCCACCTGATACAAGTAGCTCACTCTTCATCAGCATCTCTCTCCTACCCATTGTCGAGTCCCTTCCATGTCCGATGAGTTGTCTTCGGGAATGGTTCCTGTCCTGGGCCAACAGAAGGTTTGGGGACCATGACCGCCGGGATTCCTCTAGTCTCAGTCAGACCATTAAGTCTGGTCTTTTTATGAGAATTTGGGGTCTGCATCCCACTGATCTCCTGCTCCCTCAGGGGTTCTCTGTTGTGCTCCCTGTCAGGGCAGTCATCAGTCGTAGCCGGGCACCATCTAGTTCTTCTGGTCTCAGGATGACGTAAGTCTCTGGTTCCTGTGGCCCTTTCTGTCTCTTGGGCTCATAGTTATCCTGTGACCTTGGTGTTCTTCATTTTCCTTTGATCCAGGTGGGTTGAGACCAATTGATGCATCTTAGATGGCTGCTTGTTAGCATTTAAGACCCCAGACACCACATTTCAAAGTGGGATGCAGAATGTTTTCATAATAGATTTTGCCAATTGACTTAGAAGTCCCCTTAAGCCATAGTCCCCAAACCCCTGCTCTTGCTCTGCTGACCTTTGAAGCATTCAGTTTATCCCGGAAACTTCTTTACTTTTGATCCAGTCCAGTTGAGCTGACCTTCCCTGTATTGAGTATTGTCCTTCCCTTCATCTAAAGTAGTTCTTATCTACTAACTAATCAGTAAATAACCCTCTCCCACCCTCCCTCCCTCCCCCGCTCATAACCACAAAAGTAAGTGTTCTTCTCAGTTTATACTATTTCTCAAGATCTTATAATAGTGGTCTTATACAATATTTGTCCTTTTGCCTCTAACTAATTTCGCTCAGCATAATGCCTTCCAGGTTCCTCCATGTTATGAAGTGTTTCACAGATTCGTCACTGTTCTTTATCAAGGGGTAGTATTCCATTGTGTGAATATACCACAATTTATTTAACCATTCATCCGTTGATGGACACCTTGGTTGCTTCAAGCTTTTTGCTATTGTAAACAGAGCTGCAATAAACATGGGTGTGCATATATCTGTTTGTGCAAAGGCTCTTATTTCTCTAGGGTATATTCTCTAGGGTATATTCTGAGGAGTGGGATTTCTGGGTTGTATGGTAGTTCTAACTTTTTAAGACGCATCTTAGATGGCCGTTTACTAGCCTTTAAGACCCCAGACACCACTCTCCAAAGTGGGATGCAGAATGTTTTCTTAATAGATTTTATTATGCCAAATGACTTAGATGTCCCCTGAAACCACGGTCTCCAAACCCCCATCCCTGCTGTGCTGGCCTTCAAATCGTTCAGTTTGTTCAGGAAATAATATTGCTTTTGGATTAGTCCAGTAGTGCTGACCTCTCCTGTATTGTGTTTTGCCCTTCCCTTCACCTCAAATAGTTCTTAACTACTATCTAATTAGTGAAAACCCCTCTCCTTCCCTCCCTTTCCACTCTTGTAACCATCAAAGAATATTTTCTTCTTTATTTTTCAAGTTCTTATAATTGTTGTCTCATAAAATTTTGTCCTTTTGCAACTGAATAATATCACTTAGCATAATGCCTTCCAGATTTCTCCATGTTATGAAATGTTCCACGGATTCATCATTGTTCTTTATTGATACTGATTCATTTTGTGAATATACTATAATTTATTTATCCATTCATCCATTGATGGGCACCTTGGTTGATTCCATCTTTTTGCTATTGTAAACAGTACTTCAGTGAACATGGGTGTGCATATATCTGTTCATGTAAAAGCTCTTATTTCTCTAGGATATGTTCCAAGGACTGTACGGTAGTTCTATTTCTAGCTTTTTAAGGAAGCGCCAAATTGATTTCCAAAGTGGTTGTACAATTTTACTTTCCCACCAGCAGTGTATAAGTGTTCCAGTCTCTCCACAACCTCTCTAACATTTATTATTTTGTGTTTTTTGGAGTAATGCCAACCTTGTTGGAGTGAGATGGAATCTCATTGTAGCTTTGATTTGCATTTCTCTAACGGCTAACGATCGGGAGCGTTTCACTGGACACACTTTTAACTCAGTAGTGAAGTTACTCCTGAGGTTCACCCTTCAGCCAAAGATTAGACAGGTCTACAGGCCCAACAATAACACATGTGAGGAACGTGGTTCATAGTTCAGTCATGTATATGAGACTAAGGGCACGACAGCCCAAAAGCAAAGACGAGAATGTAGGAAGGGACAGGAAGACTGGACGAATGGAAACAGGTAACCCAGGGTGGAGAAGGGGAAAGTGTTTACACATTGCAGGGTTGGCAACCAACGTCACAAAACAATTTGTGTATTAACTGTTTAAAGAGAAACTAATTTGCTCTGTAAGCTTTCACCTAAAGCACACACACACATACACACACGAAAAATTTTAAACCAAAACAAATATATATTTCTAAAAAGAAAATAAAAAGTAGTTTCTGAATATGTCATGGAAATTAGTTTACAATGATATGTTTTTCCTGTACCTGTCCTTTCTATTGTAGAAAAAAATTTGTTTGAATGCAGAATATAACTCTTAATAACTTGTTTCTTAATGTTCAAAAAACTAGTTATTCATCAATTATAATCATACTTAAAATTAAAGGCATTAAGTCAGAAACTTGCTAAGTTAAATACGTTTTTTACCTTAGGCTGCCTATCAAAATTGAGGTGGCCATAATTACATGAAATCCTGTAGATAGTAAATGTGTTGTCAGCTTCTAAAGAATGAGGATCACATTACCTAATTGGGTATTGGAATTAAAGGGATAAATAATCCCAAACAGATCTGTAACCTATTAAATTTATTTTAATGAGAATCAAATACACTAATCTTAACTTAAAACTTACAAAGACATTGGTAGTTGAAATGACAAGAACTTCGAAAATTTAATTTACAAAAATAAACCGAAAAGGAAGCAAGTGCATTTGTCCCTAGTTTTCTTTCTAAGATTAATTTAATAATATCTTTATCTGATAGATGTTCTGTAAATATTATTGGATAAGTATTTTTCAAAATAGAAATCACTTTATGTTATAAATGTATAACAGGTAGGCAT